>NC_090442.1:583105377-583478661 GCF_031143425.1 Pleurodeles waltl
GTGCTGCAGGGCTACTGGTAGCATTTAATTTACAGGCCCTGGGTAGATAGTATACCACTCTACAAGGGACTTACATGTAAATTAAATATGCCAACATGTAATTGAAATATGCCAACCAGGTGTATGTCAGTCAAACCATGTTTAGGGGAGTGAGCTTATGCACTTTAGCAATGGTTAGCAGTCCTAAGGCCAACAGAGCAATAGTCTAAACAAGATGGAGGCAAGCAGGCAAAAGGTTTCGAGGAAGATCACCCTAAGGTTGACAGGTCTCACACCCATCCTAAGAAGAAATGTGAAATCCTCATGTTTTGGGTTCTTTGTGTCAGCAAAAAGGCCCACTTACAGTGAGACTCTGCAGCCTGTGACCAGTGCCGAGGCGAAGCTGTAGTTAAGCCAACTCTTTGCACCATAGCGACCTCCAGCGAAGATCAGCAACGCAAGATTTGCACTTCATGCTACAGCAATTATCACGGTGGCTGATAATGCAAAGGTCTATAATAACCCTCCATGAAGCATGCCTGGTCTGCACGTCCACTACAACAACAACCATCTGTTGTTGCTGTAGTGGAAGTGCAGACCAGGCATGCAGACTCCACACTTCTCACTTCGTTCTCCATCATGAACGGAATCCTTTGCTCCAGAGATTGAGAAGGTAAAAT
The DNA here is from genome assembly GCF_031143425.1 of Pleurodeles waltl. Classification (NCBI taxonomy): domain Eukaryota; kingdom Metazoa; phylum Chordata; class Amphibia; order Caudata; family Salamandridae; genus Pleurodeles; species Pleurodeles waltl. The sequence goes on from NC_090442.1 coordinate 583,106,037, forward strand.
TTTCTGCGGGTCCAACCTGATCCCTGTATCTGGTCTGCACGCCATCACAGTCGGTACTTCAACTTTCCCTTGATCTAGCATGACCAATGAATGGTTTTGTGTTTCCACTTTATGGCTGCTTTTGTGCTACAAACAACCTTTACACATTTCCTCTAGGTTAAGCTTGACTGCTTTGTGCCAAGCTATCAGAGGGTTGAGCACAGGTTCATATAGTGACTTTTGGGGTTCACCCTGACATGGATTGTGGTTGTTGACTGAGTGAGGCTTTCACCACCCTCAACTTACTAATAACCCAATTTCTTACAAACTTAATAACCCTGTTAAGCAAATGTTACAAGAGCCCTTGCAATAGCAGTCGTAGTAAATGGATACCACACCAGAATTCAGGTACAGTACCTGTCTTTGCCACATTTAAACATGGTAGTACTATATATGTCCAAAAATAAGAATTAAGTTTAAACAATGGCATTGGGGATACCTTTAGTTGCCTAAGAGTTTTGCAAAATGTTAATCATGTTAATGATTCTTGTTAACAGTTGTCTGTCTGTTTTAAATGACTTATCAGAATCATCATTTGCCTTGTGTGAGGAGAACATTTTTAACCTGTAAAGAGAAGAACCGGGATCTAACCATTGGATCTCAGTAATTAGTCAATCGATTCATATTTCAATAACTCTTCTACATTTTTTTGTACCTAGAAAAGAGATACCTATTTTTTCTCTAAATATTCTCTGTTTTCTTTATTTACAGTATGTCAATATTGTTTCCAAGCTACTAGGTACTGTTAATTTAGGATCATATACTTTCTACACATTTTCGCTGCTGCAACTGCATCTGGATATACCTATGCATGCCTTTAGCCATATTAAACTTCATTTTCATATACTAATGGCAAACACTATCTGCGTGGAACATTTAATTCTAAAATCCATCACAAGGTACTAATATACTGGCCTATACTTCTCTCAGGTCATTCACAGTCACTACTTTAGAATAAAGGTGACTACAATTAATTAACATATTTTGAATAACAGTCTTATATAAATAGGACAAACTACAATTAGGTTGGTGAACTAATGGATCTGATATGTTTTTTCTAACTGCTGCCTAACTCCTGATTATGAAATATTATCAAAAAAACAAAAGGAATATGCAGATAGTAGTTACTGGCAATCATAGTATCAATCACAAAGGGCCTGATTACGAGTTTGGCAGTCGGACCACCAGACCACCATGTTGACGGTCCTAAGAATATGAGTTCTACAGGCAGGACGCCGACCACCAAGCAGAAAAGGCAAACCGCCAATGGTGTGGTGGCTTAGATATAGGCGGCCTGACCTCCAGTTCCATCAGCGCTACAGTCGACCACCAAGCCTATTGCGATCACACAGTTGCCGTGGCATTCCCCTCGTGGCGGTCAGCCAATGGCGGTTGACCACCATGATTCGCAGTCAGCAAAGTAACAACAACCACTAGCCCAGTGGTCACTTGCCCAAATACACCTGTTTGTGAACTCTCAAATGAGGTTTACTCGCCTGAGAGTGGCAATATACAGATCATACTCATCTCAAAGACATGTCTGTTTACCTAGCTCTATCTTGACTTGCTAACCCAAGATGAAACTATTGAGGACAGGAATGATACCTTATTCAGTGTGCACAACATGTTTTACTAAGGCATCAAGGTGCATCACCAGATTGCTAGCAGCTGCAGACACATTGACACAGCATTGTTCACATGATGACTCCAATCACATATACAACAAAGTCCTGGGTCTGCCTGCATCCTATTCAATTTGGCCTTCAAATGGGCAAAGCCATATCTTGCCTTTCCACTGGATTGGCTGCACTAGTGGTAAAATGTCACATTTAGGCCATCCTCCAAAGTGAAATTGATCTGCACATCTCATCAGCTGCTTCAGTCAAATTGGTTTGTCATGCTTCACACATGTCAAGTCAAATTCCGAATATCATGGTTACTTGGCAAAGTTGGATTACCTACAACTTAACTATGTCTAAGTTTAAAGTTAGATGCCACAATACAACCAGTAACAATGTACATTTTACATCAACAGGTGGATCTGTCGTTGAGCACGCAGAGGCCACAGAACAGACTACCACAACCCCCAGGATGAAGCCCTCAGTGATGACAGCACTTCTAGATTTCTGGACTTGGAGGACGGTTCTGGCATCTGGGCAACCTGGTCAGATGGCAACAGTGAGTCTCACTATGTCCACAACATCACCTCCCAGCTTTGTTGCATCAACAAAACAAGAAACCATGTGCCCCCCAACCTGTGTCCCTAGCACAGTGTCCACCATCTTGTTCCCCTTAGTCCTGGAACCTGAGTTGCAGCACCACACTTTGGACAATGAGGGTCCAGAAACAATTTGGAGAGGGCACCCTATGGCAAAGTCACAGACCCATGGGCGTACAGTGTGTGGGAGAGATGCTGTGGGCCAGTGGGGTGAGGTCACTGTGGCTGCTCCTGGCCAGGACACCATCACCTACATGTTGGGGGTCTAGCAGGAGTTCTGAGGTGTGATGGGGTAGGTGTTGACTGAACTTCAAGAAATCCAGCAGCTACAGATGGATATGCATGTGAACAGTTGGAGGCCACAATTCCAACATGGCCTCCCTAACGGGTGTTGAGGGACATACACACCACCCTGAGCAGGGCTTTTCAAAACCAGCCTACCCCTTTCTTTGGCTCACCAACGCAGGCGCATCAACATTGGCAGCAGCCACAGAAAGGGAGGCACTGCCAGAGGAACAATAAGACACAGACACCCTTCCCTCTGTAGCAGCTGATCCCCTCACAAGCAGGGATGTCCAGCAAAGAATCTAAGAGGTGTGGATGACAAAACACCCACCACTGCCATCAATAACCCTTTTCCTTATGGTCCTCCTTTGTGTGTTACATATTCACTCCATGGACTGATCCTGAACCACCTTCCATTCCTAATGGGAGGAGTACTCTGGACTTCCAGTGGTGGGGCATCTACTCCAATGATTTCATTCACCATGACTGACCCCTGCACATTTCTTTTTTATGTTGATCCATGTCACATATATTTTCTGTTAGACATAGCTTCACAATAAAAGCACCCATAACTAACTCATAGTCTGCTAATTTTGATTTCATATTCAGTCTTGTAGATATGTCAGACCATGTGAACCATACAATGGTGATCCAAGGTACTTGTTCAAGATGTGATATGTTGCATGTACACAGTGTCCAGCTCAGTGTTACAACCATCCCACACAAAAACATACATACAAGTGTCAGGTCAAACTAAAGCTTTTAATATAGTGTTCATCACATAGGCTGGCAATATGCCTGAACTATTGGAAATCATTAATTATATACTTATACTGAGTAAATGAACATATTTACAGGTACAGACCACCAGACAAAAGAAGGAAGGGATTTGTCACAGATTGTCCTGTAGAATAGGCAAACATTGAAGAAGGTAATGTCACCTTATCACATACCACACCAAAGTAAACCAACATCACATAATCCAAGAGATAGACAAATGGCAGTACAAAAGTCCCTGATCACAGGGACATCATGATCAAATGCTCATGTATCTGGTGGTATGATACAAACATATGTCAGTGTTGTGCCACAGGCACTTTGATCTCCAATGATGAAACACATCTACATCTATCTACATGTCATACAAAAAGAGTGTGTAGCCAATGAGAAGTGAAAATGACTGGGTCATAAGCTAGGACTAGATATTTCATGACCGCATGGTGACACACATGATACATCAGGCCCACTACAGCACACAAAACAAGTCCAATAGGCACTTCTGACCTTCCATCCAAACACTGTGCAAGCTATCTTGGCACCGTCCCCATACACCCAAAGTCTGTGACCTACATTACTTGGAACAATCCTTGTCCATTTCGTACATCAGAACAGCATCACATACCTGCCAATGTCACAACTCTGAAATGCCCACATCAAAATGTCATGGTGAAGGTACCTGTAAAAAGAACAAAACAAGGAGTATAGGTTTCAAACCATAGATATGACATGTCACATAACAAACATCTGGAAAATAACGTGCATTGCAAGGAAGCTCACACAAGAAAACAACATTATTAAGGTGCAAATAGCTCAAAAGCCTTTTTCTGATTATTGCTGAGTATAAGCTCCAAAGATGTTTCTAAAACTCTAAACTCAGCACATTCTCACAACTAGTGTACGGGCACAGCCATAACATCACATGATAGGCTTACACTCCTGAGGAGTAGCCGAGGATGATATCATCTCGCAAGTCAGCTCCTTCCTCTTCACTACTGTCAACCTCAGTTGGCAGTTCAGGATTCTCACCCAGTGGCACTGCAGGCTCACCCTCCTCTACTTTCTCGAGTGAGTAGAGAAGGGCTCCATGGCCTCATTGAAGTGGGCTTCTCCTGACGAAGTTGAATTCCTCAGCAGTGTCAATAACCAATGAGTGTTTGTATATCCTGAGTCTCCTGTTAAGAAATGGGGCATAAGTGCAACAATGAGTCACTCACTTTATGATTGTAGCACCGGACATTGCTCACACACAATCAGGACAGACATGACTCACCAACCAGCCATACCCTCTCTGGTTGAATATGTGACATCAGCTGGGGTATGGTGCTGTTCGGCATTATGAAGGAATAATATACTGGTCCTGGATAACGGGCACATACTTGTGATATGTAGAGATCCGCCAAACAGAAAACTTGCATGATGATGGAATGGAAGTTCTTTCTGTTGAGATAGACTTGTTCAGTGGCCTGAGGTGGCACCAAGCCAACATGTGTGCCATCAACAGCCCCGACCACATGTGGAAGGCAGGCAAAACCATACAAGTCAGGCCTCACACTGGCTAAATCCTCACATCAGGGGAACCTTATATAGCTGTTAATGTGTTTCAACATTCTAAGTGGAAATCTCTCAACATGAGACTGAACGTGGGTTGGGACATTTCAGCAGATAGGGCTACTGTATGTTGGAAGGATACTCTGGCCAGGAAGTTCAATACTGTTATGACTTGTATAATGTGTGGCATGTACTATGGATTACTGTTAGCTGACATTAGATCTGGCTTCAACTGATGACATAGGTCCATTATTGTTTGTCTATTCAGATGGTGCAACTGGATGACGTGGTGTTCCTCCATGGTCTGAAGGTCTGGCAATGGACGTTAGATAGGTGCTTGTCGCATCCTCCCTCTCCCAGGGCTTATGAGTAAGGTCCTACCCCTGTATGAGCAGATCTATGGCTCTCTAGAGGAGCAGTTAAGTACCTCATATACGCTATTGACTCAGTTCAACACCATCCTTTCCCTCCTTACAGGCTACAATGTGCCCCTGTGTGCCAGTTACACTTCTTGCGTGCCTGTTTTTGCAGTCTGTGTGGTATCAATGGGATGTACATGGTGCAAGTTTTGGTGACCAGTACTATATTTTGTGTTCATTCACATTGTGTTGGATGATGTTTTTTGGTGTCCTAGATCCTCCTTGTGTTGGATGCACATAAGTAGGTAAGGAGACTTTACTACCACCCAATGACATATCATTGTTTATGATGGTAGTACATGTTAGCCAATATGTATGTGCATGACAGCATGAGCTGTGTATGCATCTTGTCTGAGTCATTTAGAATCTTAGTGATGAAATGTTTTATTAACATTGCAAGGTTATACAGAACAGAAGGGGACCTGAGTCCCTGTATTTGCGGGAGATGACATATATTATATCACACAGAGGGCAAATTGAGCGAAATACAGCCAGCAAGACTGCTAAGCATTGTAAAAGGACAATAGTAATAAAGATGAAGGAGATAAAGATTAAGGAGAAGGAAGGCATGTGGGGTGGAGAAGGGGGAAGAGGGGGGGGGGGGAAGGAGGGCAAAATTGAAACGTAGTCAGCCTAGTGGTTCAGCGTCTGTAATGACATGTCCCGCTGTGATGAGACGCGGGTCAAAGTGACTTTGTTCCGTCTATCTCTTCCAGAACGCCTTTACAGGTCACTCTCCCTTGTATTAAAGATCGGGATATCGGGGGACATATACACAGTGCTGTGCACTATTCTTAGGTAAAGATTAATGCCTAGTACGACAGCTGTGGCTCATTAAGGTTCAGCATTGAGAAGGTCCAGTAGAAGAGGGAGTAAGGAGCCAGGGTCAGAGTTCCTAAACAGAGGATGTTTTTGAAGCCCACTAAGGCCTGCACTAAGGCCTGCAGGGGGCGCAATGCAAAGCGAGAGAGAGAAGAAGAGGTAGAGGAGAGGGGAGGAGATGAAGAGAGATAGATGGAGACAGGTGTCAGAAGGGCAGCAGGGAGCACTTTATGAAGAAGGGGAAGTGAGGGAAGAAGAAGGGGAGGAGGAATAGGGTGGGGGGAGGGGGAAGATAAAGACGGGGTGAGTATGTTCCGTGAGTGTTATCGAGTCCCCTAAACTAATAGCTGGGTTGGGTTCTGCCGTTTTGGGGGGGTGGACTGAAATACTGGGAGGGGGGGCGTGGGCAATACAATGTGGAACTTGCATGTGAAAGGTGCAGGGAGGGGGGGTGTAGCAGCTAGGACTTTGATTAGGGGCCGGTGGGATCAGAAGCAAGGAGCAGCATAGGGCAGGAGTAGGTGATGGCGGGCAAATTACAACGGTCTTACTGCAAGGGAGGGGGTCAACACCTGGTTGAATACATTAGCCTGATCCTTTAGGTTATAGATGACTCTTTCATGTGTGGCTATGCGGGTCATTGCCATGATCCATTCCTCTGGGTTTGGGGAGATTGCAGATCGCCAGTGGCGAAGGATACAGATTTTTGCAGTTGCTAGTGCCATATGTAACAATTGTCTATGTGGCCTGGGCAGGGCAGGGAGGGAGGCCATGTCATGCAGTATGATAAGGGAGGGGAGAGCGGTATCTGAAGCAGTATGGACTCTAGTGAGACCCACAGCTTTCCATAAAGGCTGGACCGTCGGACAATCAATTAGGATATGAAGCAGATCACAGTGTGACTCTGTGCAGCGCCAACACTTCGCATGCAGGAGGAGCCCTGTTCTGTGTAATTTCACTGGGGTCCAGTACCAGTCATGAATTACCTTGAAGAGACAGAATTTTAGCCGAGCTTCTCGAGTAGCCTTGTCCAGGGCTTCCAGAATGTCGGCCCAGTCCTCCGTGTCAAATGACTGTTGCAGGCGGTTTTGCCACTGTAGCATAGTTTGTCCAGGAGGGGTTGTGAGTATACGTGTCATGTGATGACCTCGTAGAGGCCTGCCATAACACCTTTGTGCTTTCCCCATGTTTTTAAATAAGGCCACAGCGAGGTCTGGAGTCCCCAACGAATCATATCAGCGCGCTGTTGTAAGCAGTGTTTGAGTTGCAGGTATCGCCATTTCTGCCGTAGGTGGACGTTAAATTCCCCCTGCAGCTTAGCGAAGTATTTGGGTGCACCATCCTCCAATACCTGAGCAAGGTCAATAATACCGACTCTACTCCACTGCGGCCAATTAAGCACCTCCCTCACTATCTGTAAGCCGTTGTTGTTCCATAAGGGGGCCTGGGTGTGCAGGAGAGGATGTACTCCAAACAGTAGGTGGACCCTGCGCCAGGCCGCTCGGGTCACCTTTAGGGTCGGGTTCACTGTACCAGAAGAAGAAAGAGCGTCACGGTAAAGCCTGCCAATCCCCCGTCATGGGAAAGCAGTGTCCTCTCTAAAGCCACCCACTGCGGTGGCTCCGGCGATCCAGGCAGTGTCTGAGCCAGTTGTGATAGGTGCAGAGCTAGTGTGTAGTGTTCTACCGAAGGAAGTCCCATTCCCCCATGGGAGTGGCACACCATTAGTTTAGCTGATGCCAGACGTGGTCGCGCAGAGCCCCACACAAAGGCTCTAATTTGTGCGTCAATGGACTGCAGTGTCGATAAAGGCACTTGCAAGGGCAGAAGTCCCAAAACGTAAGTAAAGTTAGGTACCGTGACCATCCGTACCGCCTGTATCCTACCCCACATGGAGAGATCCAGGTGGTTCCATTTCTCCAAAAAAAGTTTCAATTGCGCAATGAGGGGATCCAAATTGTCTGCCACCATATGGACTAGACCTTGATTGACTAGTACTCCCAAATATTTGAGGCGCTTCGGTGTCCATCGAAATGGAAAACCAAGGAGCATGGCTTTCGTGGTCACGCGCGAGAGGGGGAGAGCCTCGCTCTTGTCCCAGTTTATGCGGTTTCCAGAGAGGGGTGAGAATCCATCAATGATCTCCAGCAGGGCTGGTAGAGAACGTTGCAGGTCTGTCACAGTTGAAAGGACATCATCAGCATACAAGTATATTTTGGAGGTGCCACTCGGCAGAGGGAGGCCCTTTATCAAGGGGGAGGAGCGGATGGCAACTGCAAGTGTTTCCATTGCCAACAGGAACAAAAGGGGTGAGAGAGGACATCCCTGGCGTGTCCCTCTGCGGCTGGGGAAGGGCTCCGAGAGGAAACCTCCGCAGTTAACCTGCGCTGTGGGGTGATCATAGAGTAGCCAGATCATACAAAATAAACCGATCACCCAGACCAACTTTGTGTCGCAAATAGTTAGGGCCAATCTATGCAATAGAACGCCTTCTCGGTATCTAGAGACAGAGCCAGTGCGGTCTCTGACATCTCCCTGGACATCCATAGAGCGTGACATAGAGTGCGCAAGTGGTTTCTGGAGGAGCGTCCCGGAACAAACCCCACTTGAGTGTGGTGTATTAGGGATGGTATGACTTTGCGTAAGCGGTGTCCTAGAACACTAGCTAGTATTTTAATATCACAGTTCAGGAGAGATATGGGCCGGTAGCTGCTACAGAGCAGGGGGTCCCTTCGCAGTTTCGGTATGATTGCTATTGTGGCATTGTTGGAGATAGCACCCAGAGCCTTCACCAGGCAAGCTTCACCCAGAGCCCTGTGCAGTACATCAATCACCTCCTCCCCCACCCACTTATAGAATTCCACGGGGAATCCATCCTCCCCGGGTGATTTGTGGTAGGGGAGGTCGGAAATGACTTTCTCAAGTTCCAGCCTACTGATTTCTCCATCCAGAAGGTTGCGACCTTTATCAGAAAGAGAGGGTAAGTCAATGTTAGCGAGGAAGGCCTTGATTTGGGCAGGGCTGGATGTCACTTCCGGTGTGTAGAGATGCTGGTAAAAGGACGCAAATTCGTTAACTATCTCTTGTGGATTCGTAAGCACGTCTCCTGTGTGAGTACGGATAGCCGGTATAGTGAGAACAGCCGTTCTCTGACAAAGCTGAGCTGCCAGCAATCGGCCGGCCTTCTCATCCTGCTCATATTGCCTCCCTTGTACGCATTGCAGGGCGTATTAGGCCTGGGAGGTGTACAGCTCGTTTAGGGCCATGCAGGCATGTTCCAGACACCTGCGCATGTGAAGGGAGGGGTGGTTTGTGTATTGCCGCGTGAGACGCCGAATGTCAGTTTCAAGTGCCACTTGTCGCGCTTTTCTCTCTCTGTTTGCTAACGCCGCATCCGGCATCAGTTGCCTACGAATGGTTGCTTTGGCTGCTGCCCATATAATCCTCTTGGAGTTGACAGTGCCTAGGTTTTCTTGAACGAAGGTGGACGTATGAGCTCTAAGCTGTGTCTTACCCTGCGGAGAATGGTAACAATGAACGGCAAATCTCCACGGTTTGCAATCCGGAGACACCAGGCCCACTTGAACAGCGACTTGGATTGGAGAGTGGTCTGAAGGGCCACATTCAAGTATGCGAGCACCCCGGACCTGGGCCACTAAATCATGTGACAGGAGGAAGTAATCTATAGGGGATTGAGTGCCATGCACCAGTGACGAAAAGGTGTACTCTCTGTCGACTGGATGCGTCAGCGTCCAGTGATCCACCAAGCCGTTGGCCAGCATTATATCAGACTGTAGGGCCCTGACATTGTTATTGCTGATATCCAGGGGCCCTGTCCTATCTAGTACTGCATCTCTAGCCAGGTTCCAGTCTCCCCCAATTACATAACGAGTTGCCCCTAGTTCAGTCAAGAGACGGTTGATTTTCAGAAAGAACAGTCGTTTCGAACCAATTGGCGCATAAAAACAGAGCCCACACACAGGGGGTCATTCCAACCCTGGCGGTCGGTGATAAAGCGGCGGCCAACCCGCCAACAGGCAGGCGGTCAAAAAAATGGAATTCTGACCCTGGCAGGAACCGCCAGCACAGCCCGCCACTTTAACACTCCGACCGCCACGGCGGGACAGACAAACAGCGCGGCGGTCACCGCCAACAGGCAGGCGGCAGACAATGTACCGCCCACCCTATCACAACTCACCAATCCGCCACCTTTTCCGGGGCGGGAGCCCCACCGATAAAAACACAGCGGAAACAGACTACGAACGGGAAAACGCTCACCTCTACACACTCCACGAGGAAGGAGGACAGCATGGAACCCGAATTAAACATCCTACCAGCTATTGTCTACCTGCTCATCTACCACGAGTACGAACGCCGGCGCAGACGACAACGGTGAGTACTGCACCTACGACAAAGGGGAGGGGGGAGGAGGAAAGCTTACGGGCACAGACATACGCCATACACCCACCCCCCCACCCCAAATACCTAGACCCTAATGCAGAGCAACAAGTCAGAATGACACCCCCCAAACCCACCGGAATAATGCAAAGACACAATTAAAATGATCTATAAAATATATGTATAAATAGCTCCATTGAAGTTATGGGAAATATGCAATATGAAAGATTCAAAATAAGGAATGAACATAGTTGAAAATATATACATAGGCAATAAGTCCTGCCCATTCTGTCAAAGTTCCATAGTCCGTGGGCCAATGTGCACAAACACATGGGCAAAGCCCACACAGGAGACCAGATACCATTGGAGAGAACACTGCTGGGGCATCAGATGATAAAACTACAGGCACCTCAGGGGGAAGGGAAGAGGGGGCACCTCAGCCACATGAGTCCATGATGCCAGATCCACGAGGGGCCTCCATGCCCACTGTCCCATCCCGGGGAGTGCAAAGCCACAGTCACACAAGTCTCTACAGTGGGTGGCTTGCCCACTGTGCCATCCTGGGGAGTGCAAAGCCACAGTCCATCAGATGGATTACCGACTCCACTGTTAATGGAGGAGGCATGGTGCCCAGAGTGCTTCGTGAAGCCCTGCTCGACACAGAACTGGCACTGTCAATGGGCCAGCGGTGCTTGAGACGGCGGTGCCCAGCGGAGCTGTGCTTGAGATGACGGGCGGAGCGGTGCTTGAGATGAAGGGCCCAGCGGAGCGGTGCTTGAGACGGCGGTGCCCAGCGGAGCGGTGCTTGACAGGAAGGGCCCAGCGGAGCGGTGCTTGACAGGAAGGGCCCAGCGGAGCGGTGCTTGACAGGAAGGGCCCAGCGGAGCGGTGGTTGAGATGAAGGGCCCAGCGGAGTGGTGCTTGACAGGAAGGGCCCAGCGGAGCGGTGCTTGAGATGAAGGGCCCAGCGGAGCGGTGCTTGAGATGAAGGGCCCAGCGGAGCGGTGCTTGAGATGAAGGGCCCAGCGGAGCGGTGCTTGACAGGAAGGGCCCAGCGGAGCGGTGCTTTACAGGAAGGGCCCAGCGGAGCGGTTCTTGTCACGGCGGGCCCCTGTTCAGCGGTTCTTGTCACGGCGGGCCCCTGTTCAGCGGTGCTTCTCACGGCGGGCCCCTGTTCAGCGGTGCTTCTCGCGGCGGGCCCCTGTTCAGCGGTGCTTCTCACGGCGGGGTCCTGTTCAGCGGTGCTTCTCACGGCAGGCCCCTGTTCAGCGGTTCTTGTCACGGCGGGGTCCTGTTCAGCGGTGCTTCTCACGGCGGGGTCCTGTTCAGCGGTGCTTCTCACGGCGGGCCCCTGTTCAGCGGTGCTTCTCACGGCGGGCCCCTGTTCAGCGGTTCTTGTCACGGCGGGCCCCTGTTCAGCGGTTCTTCTCACGGCAGGCCCCTGTTCAGCGGTGCTTCTCACGGCGGGGTCCTGTTCAGCGGTGCTTCTCACGGCGGGCCCCTGTTCAGCGGTTCTTGTCACGGCGGGGTCCTGTTCAGCGGTGCTTCTCACGGCGGGCCCCTGTTCAGCGATGCTTCTCACGGCGGGCCCCTGTTCAGCGGTTCTTGTCACGGCGGGCCCCTGTTCAGCGGTTCTTGTCACGGCGGGCCCCTGTTCAGCGGTGCTTCTCACGGCGGAGTCCTGTTCAGCGGTTCTTGTCACAGCGGGCCCCTGTTCAGCGGTGCTTCTCACGGCGGGCCCCTGTTCAGCGGTGCTTCTCACGGCGGGGTCCTGTTCAGCGGTGCTTCTCACGGCGGGCCCCTGTTCAGCGGCTCTTGTCACGGCGGGCCCCTGTTCAGCGGTTCTTGTCACGGCGGGCCCCTGTTCAGCGGTGCTTCTCACGGCGGGGTCCTGTTCAGCGGTTCTTGTCACGGCGGGGCTTCTCACGGCGGGGTCCTGTTCAGCGGTTCTTGTCACAGCGGGCCCCTGTTCAGCGGTGCTTCTCACGGCGGGCCCCTGTTCAGCGGTGCTTCTCACGGCGGGGTCCTGTTCAGCGGTGCTTCTCGCAGCGGGCCCCTGTTCAGCGGTTCTTGTCACGGCGGGCCCCTGTTCAGCGGTTCTTGTCACGGCGGGCCCCTGTTCTGTGGTTCTTGTCACAGCGGGGTCCTGTTCAGCGGTGCTTCTCACGGCGGGCCCCTGTTCAGCGGTTCTTGTCACGGCGGGGTCCTGTTCAGAGGTGCTTCTCACGGCGGGGTCCTGTTCAGCGGTGCTTCTCACGGCGGGCCCCTGTTCAGCGGTGCTTCTCACGGCGGGCCCCTGTTCAGCGGTTCTTGTCACGGCGGGCCCCTGTTCAGCGGTTCTTGTCATGGCGGGCCCCTGTTCAGTGGTTCTTGTCACGGCGGGGTCCTGTTCAGCGGTGCTTCTCACGGCGGGCCCCTGTTCAGCGGTTCTTGTCCTGTGTTTCTAGGGAGCCAGACCTGGCCAAGACTTCCCGCTCAGTCGCCATCCGACCTTGCGGTCGCGGGGCCCTCCTGTGATGGAGTCCTGGGCCCGTGGGTGTCGTCCGTCACAACCGGAATGGGGCTGATGGGGCCCTCCTGGGCAGCTCGCCTGCTGCCTGGCTTCTCCGCCCTGCTGCCCTTGCCCTCCTTCGCTGAAGCTCTGTGGCCCTTGCCTCCCTTTGATGATGTGGCAGGTGACGGGGCAAGGCTACTGTCCTTGGTGGCAGCCATCTCAGGCTTGTCGCGCCGGCCCTTAGTTTTTTTTGTCCTCTTTCCCGGGGGTGGGCTGGCTGTCCCCTTGCTGCTGGCCGATGTTCCTGCCCTAGGAGCTGGTGGACTCCAATAGCCCTGCACTATGGTCATAGTAGATGCAGGGCTGGTGGTGGCTGAGGCGCTTTTTTTACTCTTACCAGATGGAGGGGGTGGGTCAGTGATTGGAACGAGCTCAAGGTTGGAAAGGAACTGCACTTGGGAAGGACAGGGACAGGTAGGTGTAGTGGGTATGGGAGTGGAGGAAGAGGATGTGGTTGTAGGAGAGTCAAGTGTGTTGTTTTTGGGTGCAGGTGTTTGTGACGGAGGCTGTCGTGAGGTGGATGGCTGTTGGGTGGGTGGCTGCCTGCGTTTGTGTGGTTTGGAAGAGGGGGTGACAGACACACTGGGAGAGGACACAGGGGACGTGTAAATGGCAGTGGGGGTGGTGACTGCACGTGTGCGGACTGTAATGGAGGGTGTGCTGGTGATGGAAGTACTGGCTGATGGTGGTGTGCATGCAGGTGTGAGTGGAGACGTCACAGGGAGGGAGGAGGGAGATGAGGAGGTGGGGGACACAGAGGTGGTAGTGACTGTTGGCATGTCTGCATCTGGATGTTGCTTGGGTGACTGCTTGTGGGATCTGTGGTGCTTATGTCTGGATGAGCTGCCCTTGGGTGTAGAGGTGTGTGCAGGCTGGTCTGATGGTGTGGATGGGATAGGCAGAGGAACAGGAGACTGGGACTGGGTGGAGGGAGTCAGAAGAGGGAGGCTGGAAACAGGGACAATGGCTGCCATCAGTGCTGAGGCCAGAGCGTTGAACGATCGCTGATGGGCAGCCTGACCCGAATGAATGCCCTCCAGGTATGCATTGCTCCGATGCACCTCCCTTTCTACACCCTGGATGGCATTCAAAAGGGTAGACTTCCCAACAATGAGCATCCGCAGGAGGTCAATGACCTCCTCACTGAGGGCAGCAGGGGTAACTGGGGCAGGGCCTGAGGTGCCTGGGGCGAAGGAGATGCCCGGCTTCCTGGCCGAGCGGGCACGGGGCGAAGGCTGAGGGGCTGCTGGGAGGGCGGGGCTGGTGCGCTGGGTGGCGGCTGTACCTGTTGTGGCGGTGGGCACGGATGTTGCCGCCACCGCAAGGGAGCTCCCTTCCGAGGACGTGTAGGTGTCGCTGACGTCTCCACGGGTCCCCGTTGTGGAGCTCCACTCGCCCTCCGTTTCACTGGTGTACTCGGAGTGTGTTGCATGGCCCTCCGGGGCCATGTGAGATGCAGCTCCCTCGTGCGCCGATGCCACTTCTCCGCCTGATGATGCTATTGCACACATGAACAGGAAGACAAAGAAAATGGGTGGGGGGGGAGAAATGAAGACAGGTTGAGTGCATGCATTGGCAACACGTTGTCGGAGAGGACAGACACAGAAGCCCCCTGCACTAGGCCACGCAATCGGGGTACACTACTCAGTTATTGTGACTAGGCCTACAGGTCTATGGACGACAAATGCACACATGGGTGAGGCCGGACCATGGATAGCTGTACTTGGCACCCTACAGAGGTGGGGGGCGGGGGCACAGGGCCATGCCTAACGGAGGGGCCTAGCCTACAGAATGCGCCCTGGCCTAGAGATAGCCACAGCCCTCCTCCCCCACCCAGACACCTTCACTGCGCGCAAAGATAGCGGAATGTGCTGATACTCACCCCCTTGTGTCTGCTGTGATGTCCTCACGCGCCCATCCAAATCGGGGTAGGCCACCACCAGGATCCGGCACATCAGGGGGGTCAATTGGCGGCTGGCACCCCTCCTACGTTGGGAGGCCATCCCCAGCAGAGGCTCTGCGGTCTTTCTGGTCCCGCGGCGGATGTCCTCCCACCTCTTTCGGCAGTGGGTGCCCTGTCTGTTGTGGACCCCCAGGGCCCGGACGTCCTTGGCGATGGCATGCCAAATGTCGATCTTCTGATGTCTATGTGACATGTACAGGGTGGTAAAGGAAATCTCATTACTTTTCTGCCTGGTCAATGTGAGTGGCCCCCCCTCCCCAACCTTGCCATGTGGCACATGCTCTCATCTTTCGTGCGTTGCACTCCTCATTCGCTCCCCTCCATTCAACGTGCACCCTGTGTACTAACCTGTTGGTCTGGAGGACCGTAGAGTAGCGCATACTGGGGGAGGACCCCATCAACAAGTTTCTCCAATTCTTCAGATGTGAAGGCAGGGGCCCTTTCCCCAGTCGCAGCAGCCATTGTATCTCCCAGACCGAGGTCACAGCAGCACTTGCAGTATCGGTCCTCTCCTGTGGATGATCAGGTCTCAAGTGATTAATCAGATAGAAAATGGCGGTCACGTCCGCGGCGGTGCGTACCGCGGCGGTGCGTACCGCGACCGCAGGCGCACATCCTCATTGGCTACTGAAGCCCATAGGGTGCAATGTTAACCAATGCGGCTTAGCACCGCGGTCTTCGACCGCCTACCGCCACGGTGTGCCACGCCAGCGCATTGATCTCACATCCCACTGTCACACTTCACAGGTCAGGCAGCCGCCATTTCAAGGGCCCACATGGCTGAAGTTCTACTGCGTCACACAGGCCTACGCCTTGCATTGCCACTCATACAAGCCTTTCAATGCATAGCGATTTGTGTACTGTGCAAGCTGTGTGAACGAACCTGTGGGTTGCTTGACTCTGTGCTCCATGTTGTCCTTCCTAGGCACCGTCCGCTGGGACTTGCGAGGAGAAGGGTGAATCCTCCCGTGTACCGACCGCTGGTGGACCTGTCGACAATGGAAGAACGACATATCATACTTACATACAGGCTTGACAGAGCAACTATACATGAACTGTGTGCCCAGCTGGAGCCAGACCTGATGTCCCCCATCCGCCAACCCACAGGGATTCCCCCTCTGGTGCAGGTTCTGTCAGTACTCCATTTTTTGGCAAGTGGGTCTTTTCAGACAACAGTGGCCATATCATCTGGGATGTCTCAGCCTATGTTTTCTAAGGTTTTGTCCAGAGTGTTGTCTGCCCTGATGAAATACATGCGGAGCTACATTATTTTCCCTGAGGTGGGCGATTTGGCTACAGTGAAGGGTGATTTCTATGCCCTTGGACATATCCCCAACATCATTGGCGCCATTGATGGGACCCATGTGGCTTTGGTTCCCCCCAAAGAAAGTGAGCAGGTGTACAGAAACAGAAAAAGTTATCATTCGATGAATGTCCAGGTGGTCTGCTTGGCTGACCAGTACATCTCCTATGTAAATGCCAAGTTCCCTGGGTCAGTGCATGACGCGTATGTCATGCGAAATAGCAGCATCCCTTATGTGATGGAACAGCTACAGAGACACCGTGTGTGGCTAATTGGTGACTCTGGTTACCCCAACCTGTCGTGGCTACTGACCCCAGTGAGGAATCCCCGGACCAGGGCTGAGGAACGGTACAATGAGGCCCATGGGCGAACTAGGAGGATCATAGAAAGGACCTTCGGGGTCCTGAAGGCCAGGTTTAGGTGCCTGCATATGACAGGGGGATCCCTAATGTACTCACCAAAGAAGGTGTGCCATATCATCGTGGCCTGCTGTATGCTTCACAATCTTGCTTTGCGACGCCAGGTGCCTTTTCTGCAGGAGGATGGTCCAGATGGTGGTGTTGTAGCAGCTGTGGAGCCTGGGGAGAGTGAAGAGGAGGAAGACGACGGGGACGACACGGGCAACAGGGATACAGTCATACAACAATATTTTCAGTAGCACAAAGGTAAGAATCACCCACGCCATTTTACATTTTACTTAAGGCCTCATGCGTCTCCACTGTCTGTGTTTCCCCCCAGTTCCTGTTAACTGATTTGTGACTTTCCCCTCCCTTTTCAGAGCTGTATGACCCACTGCGTGACTTCTGCTTTGTTTGCCCATGGACTAAAGCTTATTGAAATTGGTATGTTGTCATCACAAAGTAACTGGGCATTATTGCACCATTATGTGTAATACATTTGTTCAGAATACAAGCAGACTCCTGTTATTTTAAGTGCAATAAGTGATTTATTTTAAGTGCTACATATAGGTACATGATTGTAAAACGGTGATGGGTGGGGGTGGAGTAATGTCCATGGCAGAGTCCAGTTCTCAGTCGCACAGGTGCATTGTCCATATGCCTGTGGAAGGATGGAGCAGGGGCAGTTAAAGGTTGGACAGGGTGACAATGTGGGACAGTGGGATGACATCAGGGGGTATCTTAGGCTGGCGGGGGTCTTGCAATCCTACTCTGCCTTCTTGTGAGATCTCAGGTTCCGCTTGCGGGGTGGTTCTTCTTCTGCAGGAGGTGGGGTTCTGGTGGCCTTTTGTTGTGTGGGGGCCTCCTGTCCACTAGCGCTGGCGGAGGTGGTAGGCTGTTCCTGGCCTGTGCTAGTGACAGGGGCCCTTTGGGGTGCCACATGGTCCTGCAATGTGGTGACTATCCGGTTAAGGGCCACGACGATGGTCCCCATTGCGGAACCGATGTTCCTCAGTTCCTCTCTGAACCACATGTACCGTTCCTCCTGCAGTGCCTGGATCTCCTGGAACCTGGCCAGTACTGTCGCCATCGTCTCCTGGAAGTGGTGGTAAGCTCCCATGATGGAGGAGAGGGCCTCTTGGAGAGTCGGTTCCCTGGGCCTGTCCCCCCCCTGTCGCACAGCAGCCCTCCCAGTTCCCCTGTGTTCCTGGGCCTCTGTCCCCTGGACGGTGTGCCCACTACCACTGCCCCCAAGTCCCTGTTGTTGTTGGGGTGGTGGGTCAACCTGGGTGCCCTGTAGTGGTGGACACACCGCTGATCGGCGTGTCCTGGAGACAGAGGCATGGGCCAGCTGGGTGGGAGCTGTGCTGGTGTTCCCAGAGGGGGTTGGGTCTGGTGTAGCCTGTGGCTGTCTGTGGGGAACCGACTGTCCAGAGGTCCCCGATGGGCCGGGCTGGTCATCTGGGTCAGGGAGACAGAGCTGCTGTCATCGCTTAGGGCCTCTTCTGGGGGTGAGATGGACATCTCTGTACCCTCCGTGGCGGTGTGGTGGCGTTCGGGTCCTGCAGGGGTATAAAGGTATGGTTATTGCTTCTGTGTGTGGCATTTCGTGTGATGGGTGGGTGTCCGTGTACCCAAGTGCAGGCATTCCCTTGTGGGGGCTTTTGTGAGGGTGGCTTGTGGGGGTGATGTGTGTGTGCAGTGGGCATGCTTTGGTGATGGGTGTCCATGCTTTGTGGTCGCATGCAGGGCTTGGTGTTGGGATGGGTGGGTTGTGATGGTGAGCCATTTGCAAGGAGTTGGTGTGATGGGGGTGGGGGTGAGGGTGGGGGTATGATTTGGCATGCAGGTGGGGTGAGGGTGGGAAGCAGTAGTGCAGATTTGACTTACCAGAGTCCATTCCTCCGCCTACTCCTGCGAGGCCCTCAGGATGCAGGATGTGCAAGACTTCCTCCTCCCATGCTGTGAATTCTGGGGGAGTAGGTGGGGGTCCGCCACCAGTCTTCTGCACCGCAATGTTGTGCCTTGATACCATGGAACACACCTTCCCCCGTAGGTCGTTAAAGCGCTTCCTTATGTCATCCCGATTGCGTGGATGCTGTCCCACCGCGTTGACCCTGTCCACTATCCTTTGCCATAGCTCCATCTTCCTGGCAATTGTGGTGTGCTGCACCTGTGCCCCGAAGAGCTGGGGCTCTACACGGACTATTTCCTCCACCATGACCCTGAGTTCTGCGTCAGTGAACCTGGGGTGTCTTTGGGGTGCCATGGGGTGGTGTGGATGAGGTGTGGGGTGGCGTTTATGGTGATGTGTGTGGTGCGTGTGGTGGTGTGTGGTGTTTGGTGCGTGGATTCTGTGTGGGTGATGGTGTTGTGTGCCTCTGTGTTGTGGGATTGTCTATTCTGTGCTCTCTCTCTAGCCTTCGTCTATAATTTCAGGTCGTAGGGGTTTGTGGGTGATGTGGGTGTGTGTTTTATATTGTGTTGGGTGTGTGGGAGTGGTGTTAGTATGTGTATCAGGTGTGTGTGTTTCAAACTGACCAATGTGGCTGAGTTTTCTATGTGTGTGTGTATTTTGACCGCGGCGGTGTGTACCGCCAATGGAATACCGCGGTTGAAAGACCGCTGCGGGGATTTGTGGGTCGGAATGGAATGGGCGTATTTCTGTTGGCGTGACGGTGGAGGTTTGGTCATCGCCATTTTTTCGCTGACCTTTGGTGTGGCGGACTTTTGTGGATGTCGGGTTTTTGGCGGTTTGCCAGTTGCGGGTCAGAATGACCGTGGCGGTTTACCGCGGCCGCAGCGGTGTTCTGGCGGTCTTCTGACCGGCGGTAAGCGCCTTTTACCGCCGAGGTCAGAATGACCCCCACAGTGAGGAGTCCTCCATCTTTAGCTTAGCGAACACATAACGCCCCTCTAGGTCAATCCATGATTTAATGACAGTGAGGGGGATGGTTTTCCGTAACAGTAGTGCGACACCGCATTTCTGGGGAGTGCTACTGTAGGAAGGTAGCCTCTTTCTAGCCTTGTTACCCCACTTTTGGCCTGTTTGTGAGTATATGTTAGGGTGTTTTTACTGTCTCACTGGGATCCTGCTAGCCAGGACCCCAGTGCTCATTGTGGAAACCCTATTTCTCAGTGTGTTTGATATGTGTCACTGGGATCCTGCTAGCCATGACCCCAGTGCTCATAGTTTGTGGCCTATATGTGTTCCCTTTGTGGTGCTTAGCTATATCACTGAGGCTCTGCTAACCAGAACCTCAGTGTTTCTGCTCTCTCTACTTTTAAAATTGTTACTGCATGGCTAGTGACTAATTTTACCAATTCTGATTGGCACACTGGAACACCCTTATAATTTCCTAGTATATGGTACCTAGGTACCTAGGGTATTGGGGTTCCAGGAGATCCCTATGGGCTGCAGCATTTCTTTTGCCACCCATAGGGAGCACAGACAATTCTTACACAGGACTGCCCCTGCAGCCTCAGTGAAATAACGTCCATGTTATTTCACAGCCATTTTACACTGCACTTAAGTAACTTATAAGTCACCAATATGTCTAACCCTCACTTGGTGAAGGTTAGGTGCAAAGTTACTAAGTGTGAGGGCACCCTGGCACTAGCCAAGGTGCCCCCACATTGTTCACGGCAATTTCCCTGGACTTTGTGAGTGCGGGGACACCATTACACGTGTTCACTACATATAGGTCAATACCTATATGTAGCTTCACAATGGTAACTCCGAATATGGCCGTGTAACATGTCTAAGATCATGGAATTGCCCCCCCATGCCAAATCTGGTATTGGGGTGCCAATCCCATGCATCTCCGGGGCTCCGGCATGGACCCCGGGTACTGCCAAACTAGCTCTCTGGGGTTTTCTCTGCAGCTACCGCTGCTACCAAACCTCAGACATGTTTCTGCCCTCCTGGGGTGTGGGCAGCCCAGTCCCAGGAAGGCAGAACAAAGGATTTCCTCTGAGAGAGGGTGTTACACCCTCTCCCTTTGGGAATAGGCATTAAGGGCCTGAGAGGAGTAGCCTCTCCTGGCCTCTGGGAATGCTTTGAAGGGCACAGCTGGTGCCCTCCTTGCATAAACCAGCCTACACCGGTTCAGGGATCCCCCAGCCCCTGCTCTGGCAAAAAACTGGACAAAGGAAAGGGGAGTGACCTCTCCCCTGTCCATCACCACCCCAGAGGTGGTGCCCAGAGCTCCTCCAGTGTGTCCCAGACCTCTGCCAACTTGAATGCAGAGGTGTGACGGCACAATGGAGGCCTCTGAGAGGTTGCAACTTGAATGCAGAGGTGTGACGGCACAATGGAGGCCTCTGAGAGGCCAGTGCCAGCAGGTGACATCAGAGACCCCTCCTGATAGGCTCTTACCTGGTTAGGTAGCGAATTCATTTCTGAGGGCTATTTGGGGTCTCTCCTGTGGGTTCCTCTTCAGATAACAAATGAAAGAGCTCACCAGAGTTCCTCTGCATCTCCCTCTTCAACTTCTGCCAAGGGTCGACCACTGACTGCTCCAGGACGCCTGCAAAACCTCAACAAAGTAGCAAGAAGACTACCAGCATCATTGTAGCGCCTAATCCTGACGGCTTTCTCCACTGTTTCCTGGTGGTGCATGCTCTGAGGGCTGTCTGCCTTCACCCTGCACTGGAAGCCAAGAAGAAATCTCCCGTGGGTCAACGAATCTTCCCCCTGCTAACGCAGGCACCAAACTTCTGCATGACCGGCCCTCTGGGTCACCTCTCATCTTGGCGGGCGTGGTCCCTGTAACACAGGAGCTGGATCCAAGTGACTCCGACAGTCCAGTGGTCCTTCTGTCCAAATTTGGTGGAGGTAAGTCCTTGCCTCCCACGCCAGACAGTAATCCTGTGTACTACATGATCTTCAGCTGCTAGGACTTATGTGCACTTTTGGAAGGATTCCTTCATGCACAGCACAGCCCAGGTCCGCAGCACTCCGTCCTGCATTGCTCAACTCGCTGAGTTGACCACCGGCTTCATGGGACCCTCTTTTGTCGTGTTGTGACGACCAACGTGCTCAGATTTCTTGAATGCCTGTTTAAGTGCTTCTGTGGGTGCTGCCTGCTTCTGTGTGGGCTCTCTCTGTTTCTGAGTGCCCCCCTGTCTCCTCCTTCAAGGGGTGACCTCCTGGTCCTTCATTGGCCGGGCAGTACACATTATCTTCAACCGTGACTCTTGCAGCTAGCAAGGCTTGTTTGTAGTCTTTCTGTGTAGAAATAACTCTGCATCCTCCAGCCCACCCTTGGACATCTTCTGACCAAAGGAGAAGTTCCTGGCACCTTCCGTTGTTGCAGAATCTTTGGCTTCTTCCACCCAGAGGCAACCCTTTTGCACCTTTTTCCGGGGTTTAGTGGGCTCCTGCCCCCCCGGACACTTGGGGGGTGACCGCCCGCCAAGTGGGAACCGCCAGAAGACCGTACCGCGGTCAAAAGACCGCGGCGGTCATTCTGGGTTTCCCACTGGGCTGGCGGGCGACCGCCAAAAGGCCGCCCGCCAGCCCAGCGGGAAACACCCTTCCACGAGGAAGCCGGCTCCGAATGGAGCCGGCGGAGTGGAAGGGGTGCGACGGGTGCAGTAGCACCCGTCGCAAATTTCAGTGTCTGCTAAGCAGACACTGAAATTCTAAGAGGGGCCCTCTTACGGGGGCCCCTGCAGTGCCCATGCCATTGGCATGGGCACTGCAGGGGCCCCCAGGGGCCCCACGACACCCCATACCAGGAACAGGATGGCGGTATGGGGGTCGGAATCCCCATGGCGGCGCAGCAAGGTGCGCCGCCATGGAGGATTCCCCTGGGCAGCGGAAAGCCGGTGGTACACCGCCGACTTTCTGTTTCTGACCGCGGCTGTACCGCCGCGGTCAGAATGCCCAAAGGAGCACCGCCAGCCTGTTGGCGGTGCTCCCGCAGACCACGGCCCTGCCGGTTTTTACCGCCAGGGTCAGAATGACCGCCTTGGTGACTCTTGAACGTGGTCCCCTTCCTTTACAGGTCCTCAGGTCCAGGAATCCATCTTCAGTGCTTTGCAGTCAGTTGTTGCCTTTGCAGAGTTCCCTATCTCGACTTTACTGTCTTTCTGGGGTAGTAGAGTAACTTTACTCCTACATTTCAGGGTCTTGGGGTGGGGTATCTTGGACACCCTTAGTGTTTTTTTACACTCCCAGCGACCCTCTACACACTACACTAGGCCTGGGATCCATTTGTGGTTCGCATTCCACTTTTGGAGTATATGGTTTGTGATGCCCCTAGGCCTATTGCATCCTATTGTGTTCTATAGTGTTTGCACTATTTTTCTAACTGTTTACTTACCTGATTTTGGTGTGTGTGTATATTTTGTGTTTTTACTTACCTCCTAAGGGAGTATATCCTCTGAGATACTTTTGGCATATTTTTACTAAAACAAAGTACCTTTATTTTTAGTAACTCTGAGTATTGTGTTTCTTATGATATAGGCCCTCATTCTGACCTTGGCGGGCGGCGGAGGCCGCCCGCCAAAGTCCCGCCGTCAGGTTACCGTTCCGCGGTCGAAAGACTGCGGCGGTAATTCTGACATTCCCGCTGGGCTGGCGGGCGGCCGCCTTCAGGCCGCCCGCCAGCCCAGCGGGAAAGAGGCTTCCACGATGAAGCCGGCTCGGAATCGAGCCGGCGGAGTGAAAGCTGTGCGACGGGTGCAGTTGCACCCGTCGCGTATTGAAATACATTTAGGGGCCCTCTTACGGGGGCCCCTGCAGTGCCCATGCCAGTGGCATGGGCACTGCAGGGGCCCCCAGGGCCCCCGCGACCCCCCCTACCGCCATCCGGTTCCCGGCGGGCGGACCGCCGGGAACTGGATGGCGGTAGGGGGGGTCGGAATCCCCTCGGCGGCGCAGCTAGCTGCGCCGCCTTGGAGGATTCCAATGGGCGGCGGTACACTGGCGGGTGACCGCAAGTGTTGCCGGTCCGACCGCGGCTTTACCGCCGCGGTCGGAATGCCCATTGGAGCACCGCCGGCCTGTCGGCGGTGCTCCCGCGGTCCTCCAACCCGGCGGTCATGGACCGCCAGGGTTGGAATGACCACCATAGTGTTATATGACATAAGTGGTATAGTAGTATCTTTGCATGTCTCCTAGTTCAGCCTAAGATGCTCTGCTATAGCTACCTCTATCAGCCTAAGCTGCTAGAACACTAGTAATCTACTAATAAGGGATAACTGGACCTGGCACAAGGTGTAAGTACCATCTGGGACCCATTATAAGCCAGGCCAGCCTCCTACAGCTACCTCCTGATTCTTGTGTGGTAGGGCTGCAGCTGAATAATGCTATCCCCACCCAGTCTCTGTGCAGGTTATCGGACTCATCCCTGTCAAGGTGCGTCTCCTGGACTAATCAGCCCACTTGGAGTTCATATCTACCCACCGGAATGTGCTTCAAACACGAAGTAAATTGCAAAGTGGAGATAGCCAAATTAATAACCCCATGAATCAACCACTCAGCTGACGGAATCTCAGCTACCGTGAAAGGCAGTTTCTCTAATTTCTCAATATTCAACATCACATATGTCGCTTCCTTTTTAGCCATCAGTTGTTGCTGATGAGTCAAATTAAAAGAGATAAAGATCTCTCTGGCACGAACGTGCTGCCATGGAACGCGACCCGCCTTCAAGGTCTGAAGAGTCCAACCCAGCTGCATGATGGACAGCGTCTGACTCTGCCCATGATATAAAGAAGACATGTCCGATTTAATAATGTCAATGGCAGAGGAAACAATGCTGTCAATCGTGTAAACACGGTCAGAAAGGGTACGCATGCCATTATCAACAACAGACAAAGTCTGCATCAGGTTTTCCTTATCAATCTGCCTCAACCGGGCTGCAGCCTCTTTTTGTGAAAGCTTCCAAATCGCATTATAAACTTCGTATAAGAACCTTTTCTTCCGTGGTACTTTGGGACCCGACAAAAAATCTTGTAAATCAGTATCATTAGACAGTAACGTGAGATGTGACTTAACTGCATCCAGCGTGGATGACTTCAACCATTGCTGACAAAGCTTCCCCACACTGTATGTAGTTATAATATCAGCATGTTCTGGTGAAATGTAACGAGGGTCTGCCCTACTAGTCCTGAACCCCCCTGAAGAGGTGACAAAACGTTGATGACACACATTAGTGTCTACAGGCCATAATAACCACCCGCCTGGATGTAACGATGAAATGTTAAGCGTACCATTCTGGACCCAATGTGTAAATTCACTAAAGGTAGCATTCACATAATGTTGCCAATCTCTCAATTTAGAAGGGACAGGTATACTAGGCAAAGTCAACTCGCTAAGCCCAAACAGCTAGTCTGTTGTACTGTGTCATTGAGGAAAGTCATCTGCACAGGGATAATACATGCTCTAAATAACGTGTCCCTGCCTCGAATTTGCCAATTTTTTGAACCCCAAACACTTTTCAAATCAACAGTTTTAAACCAGTATTCATACCCCTCGACCGAAAGTTTAGATACAAACAAATTTGAATACAGTAATTTAGTATCGGTCAATAACATTTGCTTATTGGAATACGGTGCAACTTTAAAATAGTAAGACTTAGCATTTCGTTGATCATGCCCAGAAAAATATGCAAATTTATCATAATACGTTTTCGAACTCCCTTGTGGAGGAGTCGAGCAATGTTCCCATTGCACATAATTAAATATGGACTTAGGGCTACTAGCTTTATGAATGAAGTGGTGTCCATAATAGTTGTAGCAAAACATGTCACCATGATTATCTCTAAATTGGTAAGCATCTTCATCGTCATAGACAGTATAATATTGTAAATCCGTTAGCATAGAATCTACTGTCTTCACATCCCAATCATCAGAAACAATGCCAGGTATAACAATATCATTCATTGATAATTTGAGGACATACGGTATTTGAATCAATTCAGTGGGACCATATATATCAAACATTACTTTATCCCACACAATCCCATCCGGAATTGGTATAGCAGAAATGTTTACTGTGGACAAGTCTCTTCGAACCATATGAGACGAAAAATGCGGTTTTAACACAGTCTCCACGTGCTCAATGTCAGATCGATCAGGAAGAAAATTACCATGTATTATCAGAAAAAAAGTAACCACAAATCCCAACCATAATAAAAGAGTCATCACGGCCAAAAACAGCCACAAATAGTTCCAAGGAAAAACAAAATATGTGCGTTTAAGCCAATCCAGCATCCGACGTGGACCGTGGACAGAAGACATCGAGGACGAGGAGCCGGACACATCAGTATCAGCGTTGTTGAAGCAGCCAGAGGCAGTTCTAGCAAAAGGTGCAACTGTGAACAAATAAGCAGATGGAGGCTCTCGCCTTGGCACGTTATAGACCACATGTTCAGAAACATCAGTAGAACGTACAGCAAGTTGATCAAAAGATTCCATATTAATCGTCGTTGGTGGAACAATCGCAAGATCATCATCCACCCTCCCCAAGCTCGGAGAGGAAACAGTGTCGGTAAAAATCACCTGCAGCGGGACTTCTTTCCCAGTAGTGAGAGGGATTCCGGAACTACTGGGTGTCCCTCTTGGTCTGCTGTGCAGAATCGGCCACATGTTGTAACTTGACATTATCAATGGAAACAAAGCGATTTCCTTTGGCCCCTCGCAGCGGCGGTAAAATCACAGTTCTCGTGCCGCTTACACCCAACACAGGGACAGGTGCTCGATAAGAAGGACCAAATTATTTTTTAACTGCGACCTTTTCACGCACTAGATCCCCAATCCTGGGTATCCAACCAGTAGGTGTTACTGGCTCATCCTTAATTCCTGAGGAGGCAGCACTGGCAGAAGAGTTATCTTCACGGAATTGTTATAAATCCTGCAAAACAGTGACACGATCATTTATGTCAAAGGGCGTATCTGCCGCCTCCACACCAGGACCATCTAGATCAGGAACATACATTTGTGTTCCAAACAGGCACTCATATGAAGTACGACCCCCCAGTGACCTTCTAGGCAAGTTATTAAGTGCTCTCTGTACTCCATATAGGTGGGCTAGCCAACCACGACCCGTACCTATAATCCTGGCCGTTAAGGATTGCTTTAAATCACGATTTAAACGCTCCACGACAGAATTTCCCTCAGGATGAAATGGAGACGAGAATTGGAGTTGGACCCCCAGCGAAGCCATGGTGTCGTTGAATGCCTTAGAGGCAAAAGCAGGGCCCTGGTCCGAATGAAAAGCCGCAACTGCAAATGTATCGACAAAGATGCGCAAATCTTTAATAACAGTTTGAGCGTCAGCCGAGCGTTGTGGCCATACCCACACAAATCTGGAGCACGAATCTACAGCAACCAATATATATTTGTATGCACTATCTGGTGTCAGCGGACCACAATGATCCAAGTACACACACTGTAAAGGTTTATTTGAAATCAGAAGGGGCGTCTGCTGCGGGCGTCTAGCCGACGATGCTTTAATTTGTTGACAGATGTCACAACAAAGGACATACTGCTTCGTCTCTTTCTGGAGACCAGGCCACCAGTAACGAGCCTGTAAAAGTGAAATCGTGGCAGCCACCCCAGCATGTGCAGAAGCCACCCCCTCATGTGCTGCAGAAATTAATCGAGGTCTCTAAATTTTATTGGGAATTTCACGTACACCAATGCCTGGAATTGTAACAGTAGCATTCAGCGCACCATTCAAGCAGTAACTATATTTAGAAGGAAATCCTTTAGGAAAGGGCGTGCCATCAGCCGTAGCCTTAATGGCAGCCGAAATTTCTGTGTCTGGTTTGGAACTCGAACAAGTCATTTCGGCCACAGTGGCGACAGCTACTGCCGATTTCGCGGCTTCATCAGCCAAAGTATTCCCAGCAACGTGTATTCCAACGCGCTGGTGTCCAAGTGTATGCACAACATGGACGTTAGGAAGCGTTTCCTTCAGATCCGCAACCTTACCCCACAACATTTTATGTTTAATGATGTTGCCTTTAGAATCTCTGAACCCATGCATCTTCCAATAGTGCAAATATTCATTGAAAGACTGTACACAGTAGTAGGAGTCACAGACCAGCAAGGTTAAAATCGCCGGATCCGCGTGCTCCAACGCTAACAATAGAGCTTTGAGCTCAGCCAGCTGTGCCGTGCAATCTCCCAAGGTTTTAGTATAAGTATGTCGGGGGCAGAACACTTCCCCCTCCATAGTGCCGCTCACCACCGCACATGCAGCAGAATACTGTTGTTTAGTCCCAACCGCTGGTTGCGCAGAGCCATCGGTATACATGACCACTTGATATTGGTCAATAGGCAACGTACCAGCAGGAACAGGGTATTCCATCTCATATTGAAGAAATTCTTGAGTCTGCAGTTTAGGGTCAAATACATAATCTACATCAGTGGCTGTCAAAGACGTAGCCCATTGTATCCATCGCGGGTGTAAAGCTTTCGAATAAGGAACACTCGCTTTTGTAACAGCCTCTAAGGCCGGAATCGGGGAAACGACAATAATGCGTTGGCCCTGGGCAAGCGGTCTTTCTTTAATCACAGCCATCTGTACTGCAGTGAGTATTTTCTCAGTCTGTGCAAATCGTTGTTCTGCAGCAGAATACAAGTGGGACTTGTATGCAATCGGGACTGTCTCACCCTCATTAAAGGTGACATACGTAAACCCAACAGCCCCAGGTATCACCCTGATGACTAAATGTGTCTTATTGTCCCGTGTGTGTAAGTGTTTAACTGCTAAGAGATCAGTCTGTAACTCTCGTAGGATGTGTGTATGCTCAATCGTCCAAAATTTACTTGAAAAATTCGGGCAAATCAATTCGTATAAGGGTTTTATACGCGTAGCATAATCAGGAATGTAAGTTCTGCCAAAATTCAGAAACCCCAACAATGACTGGAGCTTCCGAACCGTATTAGGAGGCTGCAATAAAGCAAATTTCTCCAAAAAATGTGGCGTTAAGCTCTTGCCCTCACTCGACAACTCATATCCCAGGAAAATGACGCTGAGGAAGGCAATCTTTGATTTCTTAAAATTAAACTTATAGCCAATATCAGCAAACCCCACAACAATGCGCGATACACGCCTTAGATGTTGCAGAATCTCATTGTCTGTCAGATATGTGTCATCAACATATGATAACTGTTAGAAATGGGGTTTTTGGTTGGCAGTCAGGTTGCCCTCTGTCCAAGCAAGAACCCTCACTCTAGTCAGGGTAAGTCACACACAATCCAAAATCAGCCTGTGCTCACCCTCCGGTAGCTTGGCACGAGCAGTCAGGCTTAACTTAGAAGGCAATGTGTAAAGCATTTGTGCAATAAATCATACAACACCATAGTATAACACCACAAAAATACACCACACAGTGTTTAGAAAAATATAGAATATTTATCTGGGTAATTGTAGGTCAAAACGATCAAAGTTGCAATACGAATTTGTAAAGATATCACTGAAAAGTGATATTAAGAGTCTTTAAGTCTTTAAAAAGCAATAAAGTGTCTTTCAAGCACAGGGTACCTGGTTTCTGGTGGGAAATCTCCTCAGAGGGCCACAGGAGAAGAGATGCGTGGAAAAAGGGGTGGGTGCGTCGTTTTCCGCTCAGCACACACAGACTTGCGTCGTTCTTTTCCACGCGGGGAAGTCGGGCGTCGTTTTCCGGCGCGCAGACAGTCTCTTTTTGTGGATCGCGAGGATTACCAGATGTCCCGGGTCTGTGCGTGGATTCTCCTGCTTATTTTCCGGCTGCGCGTCGTTCTGCGGGGCTGCGCGTCGAAGTTTCGATCTCACGGTAGGCGTCGCGTCGATTTCTCCTTGGAAGTCGGGCGGCGTTGACCTTGCGAGGCCGTGCGTCGAAATTTTGGTCTCACGGCAGGCGTCGCGTCGATTTCTCCTTGGAAGTCGGGCGGCGTTGTCCTTGCGAGGCCGTGCGTCAAAGTTTCGCACTCACGGTAGGCGTCGCGTCGATTTCTCCTTGGAAGTCGGGCGGCTTTGTCCTTGCGAGGTTGTGCGTCGAAGTCTCGATCGTCCCGAGGGCGTTGCGTTGATCAGCGTCGGTGTGCGGCGTTTTTCTCGCCGCGAAACAAGCTGTGCGTCGAAATTTTCGGCGCACGGAGCGTCCACGTGAAAGGAAGAAGTCTTTTTGGTCCTGAGACTTCAAGGAACAGGAGGCAAGCTCTATCCAAGCCCTTGGAGAGCACTTTCACAGCCAGACAAGAGTTCAGCAAGGCAGCAGGGCAACAGCAAGACAGCAGTCCTTTGGAGAAAGCAGACAGGTGAGTCCTTTGAGCAGCCAGGCAGTTCTTCTTGGCAGGATGTAGTTTCTGGTTCAGGTTTCTTCTCCAGCAAGTGTCTGATGAGGTAGGGCAGAGGCCCTGTTTTATACTAAGTTGTGCCTTTGAAGTGGGGGTGACTTCAAAGAGTCTCTAAGAAATGCACCAAGTTCCCTTTCAGTTCAATCCTGTCTGCCAGAGTCCCAGTAGGGGGTGTGGCAGTCCTTTGTGTGAGGGCAGGCCCTCCACCCTCCCAGCCCAGGAAGACCATTTCAAAATGCAGATGTATGCAAGTGAGGCTGAGTACCCTGTGTTTGGGGTGTGTCTGAGTGAATGCACAAGGAGCTGTCAACTAAACCTAGCCAGACGTGGATTGAAGGGCACAACAAGTTTTTAGTGCAAAGAAATGCTCACTTTCTAAAAGTGGCATTTCTAGAATAGTAATATTAAATCCGACTTCACCAGTCAGCAGGATTTTGTATTACCATTCTGGCCATACTAAATATGACCTTCCTGCTCCTTTCAGATCAGCAGCTGCCACTTCAACAGTGTATGAGGGCAGCCCCAATGTTAGCCTAGGAAGGGAGCAGGCCTCACAGTAGTGTAAAAACGAATTTAGGAGTTTTACATTACCAGGACACATAACTACACAGGTACATGTCCTGCCTTTTACCTACACAGCACCCTGCTCTAGGGGATACCTAGGGCACACATTAGGGATGACTTATATGTAGAAAAAGGGGAGTTCTAGGCTTGGCAAGTACTTTTAAATGCCAAGTCGAAGTGGCAGTGAAACTGCACACACAGGCCTTGCAATGGCAGGCCTGAGACAAGGTTAAGGGGCTACTGAGGTGGGTGGCACAACCAGTGCTGCAGGCCCACTAGTAGCATTTAATCTACAGGCCCTAGGCACATGTAGTGCACTCTAATAGGGACTTACAGGTAGATTAAATAGTCAATCATGGATAAACCAATCAATAGTACAATTTACACAGAGAGCATATGCACTTTAGCACTGGTTAGCAGTGGTAAAGTGCTCAGAGGTCAAAAGCCAACAACAGCAGGTCAGAAAAAATAGGAGGAAGGAGGCAAAAAGTTTGGGGATGTCCCTGTCAAAAAGCCAGGTCCAACATGACCCCCCACCAGCCTAAAGCCAGGGGAGAACAATCACTATCCTGATGTACTTCCCTGTTTGAGGCGACAGAACAAGGACCCAGGCCCACAACAGCAGGGGCATGCTCCAGTTCTTCGCCTTCCTGACTCCAATTGGATCCCTCTGTCCATACTCTCAGGGCCCACTAAGCCCATCCATGGGGAACCTTTCTCCTTTCCTGCGGATCCCATCTGTGCCGCACCTAACCTTACATTGCTCACAGATGTATCCCAGGAGCAGGATAGTACCACCAGGACCAACACAGTGGTGTTGCCCATTCTATCCCCGGGGTGGGACACTTGTCCCCTCCCCAGGGATAACTCTGTCCACCCGGACAGCAAGCCACAGTGATTACTGACAGCTGCCAGGGATGAGAGCCAGGCCCCAGGCCTCTCAAAGCTCTCCAACCACTGTGGCTGTGGAGAGTGGGGGGCGGTAGCCCCAGGTGCTGGGCACCCTTTAACCACTCTCCCTTCCACCAGGTCAGGGATGACAGCCTGAACCTGGTCCTCCCCTCTGGGGCTTTGTACCCTCCCTCCTGGAGCGGTACCCCCAGAGTCCAACATGGCCAGGGGGCTTACAGAAGTCGCCCTGTACCATCCCTCCACCAGTGCAGGGCTGTTAACCTGCCACTGGCCCTCCAACCTGGGGTCTGTACCTTCAGGTTGGACTAGGGCCCGGGGTGAGGCTTCCCTCCCCCTGCCCTCCCTTCTGGGGTCCAGCACCCTCCAACTAGGAGTGGCCTCCTCACAAGACAACATGGTAGGGGTACTGTTATCAGTAGCCCCTCCCTCCAGGTCCGGGGGGACACCCTGAACCTGGTCTTCCAGCCCAGGGTCTGTACCCTCAGACTGGATCACCGCCTGGCAAACCAGGACTTCCTGGGAGGCACACCTACCCCCCACCAGGTCAGAGTTTAACCTCTGCACCTGCCCATTCAACTCAGAGTCACCACCCTGAAGTTGAACAATTGCCTGGCACGCCAGGACTTCCTGGAGGGCACACTGACCCTCCACCAGGTCAGAGTTTAACCTCTGCACCTGACCATTCAACTCAGAGTCACCACCCTGAAGTTGAACAATTGCCTGGCACACCAGGACTTCCTGGAGGGCACACTGACCCTCCACCAGGTCGGAGTTTAACCTCTGCACCTGACCATTCAACTCAGAGTCACCACCCTGAAGTTGAACAATTGCCTGGCGCACCAGGACTTTCTGGGAGGCACACCTACCTCCCACCAGGTCAGAGTTTAACCTCTGAGCCTGGTTCCCCAACCCAGGGTCACCACCCTGAGGTTGGGCAATTGCCTGGCACGCCAGGACTTTCTGGGGGGCACACCTACCCCCCACCAGGTCAGAGTTTAACCTCTGAACCTGGTCATCCAACCCAGAGTCAACACCCTGAGGTTGGACAATTGCCTGGCACAGCAGGGCTTCTGGGGAGGCACACCTACCTCCCACCAGGTCAGAGTTTAACCTCTGAACCTGGTTCTCCAACCTAGGGTCACCATCCTGAGGTTGGACAACTGCCTGGTACACCAGGGCTTTCTGGGGGGCACACCTACCCCCCACCAGGTCAGAGGTTAACCTCTGAACCTGGATATCCAACCCAGAGTCACCACCCTGAGGTTGAACCATTGCCTGGCAGGCCAGGACTTTCAGGGAGGCACACCTACCTCCCACCAGGTCAGAGTTTAACCTCTGAGCCTGGTTCTCCAACCCAGGGTCACCACCCTGAGGTTGAACCATTGCCTGGTATACCAGGACTTTCTGGGGGGCACACCTACCCCCCACCAGGTCAGAGTTTGACCTCTGAACCGGGTTAGCCAACCCAGAGTCACCACCCTGAGGTTGAGCCATTGCCTGGCATTCCAGGACTTTCTGGGGGGCACATCTACCCCCCACCAGGTCAAAGTTTAACCTCTGAACCCGGTTATCCAACCCAGAGTCACCACCCTGAGTTTGAATCTTTGCCTGGCATGCCAGGACTTCCTGGGGGGCACTCTCACCCCCCACAAGGGACACGCCGTCCCCAAGGGCCACACAAGAGTCTGGTTGGCGCAGGTCTCCCGACCTCTGCCCATCCAGCAGAGTCTGGGTTTCCCCCAAACCAGAAACGGTCTTACCTGGGTCATTCCTGGGGGGCTCTGCTCTCAGAGCTGACCCCTGACTTTCAAGATCCTCCACTGGGGTCTGCCACCCCCTCTCAACCCTATGTCTGGACTTCTGCACCCCCTCACTAGGAGTGGTACTGCCAGACACCAGAACTGTTGGGATGCTGTCTACAGTCATCCCCCCAAGTTCTTCTGACACTGCGGGGCTTCCCTCAAAAGGTGGCCCTACGGTACAGGTTAGGCTCTGAGACCTACCTGGGACACTACAATCCTCTCCCACCTCACTTGGTCGGGAACCACCTAGAACACTCCCTTCAGGAGCACCCCCAAATGCCTCTTCAGACTCTCTGGTACTCACCCAAAAGTCTGCCTCCACTGTAAGTTCCCTGGGGTCAGAGAACTCACACTCCACCTGGTGTTGGCGTAGCTCTGGAAAATAAGGACCAGACATATGCTCTCCAGCAATTACATCACT
Organism: Pleurodeles waltl; assembly: GCF_031143425.1. Taxonomy (NCBI): domain Eukaryota; kingdom Metazoa; phylum Chordata; class Amphibia; order Caudata; family Salamandridae; genus Pleurodeles; species Pleurodeles waltl. The sequence continues at coordinate 583,139,759 of NC_090442.1, forward strand.
CTGCCCTTCACATGTATTAACCACAGTACCCTTCACCCAACCACCTAGTAACTCAGCCTTGGAAAAGCACTCTACATCACCCTCTTGAGACTGGTGAGACAGTTTCTGTCTGTCCCTGACACTCAACCCAAACTCTTCTGGGATGTCTCTACACTCTATATCCAGGACGTCCACCAGGGGGGAACCCTTTTCTCTGTCACTCTCTGCTAGAGTCAGTAAAGTGTCCCTCCCCCCAGTAGGAATATGACTCCCTGTGCCAGTTCCCCAATTCTTCTCAGGGACCCTGTGCATAACGGGAACTACCTCATACCCTTGAACTGCCTGGGGTGTGTCAACTCCCTTCTTCAAGTTGGGCACCACATCTCTGGGCTTGTGCCCTTCTTCAGCAGTACTAGATGCAAGATTTTTGCTGCCACCATCTGAACTGGACTCAGCCCTTCCGGCCTCCAGTTTCAGCTCTTTACAGCTCAGCTCTTGAGCTGCAATCTTTTCTTCTTCCAGGGCTAAGAGACTTGCTGCCTCAGCCCTTTCAATAAACTCATCTAGCTCTTCCATCCACCGTGCTTGAGCCATGAGCCATTCTTTTTTCACTGGGTCTCTTTCCTCATCTGAGTCGTCCTCCTCCTCCTCTGAGGGGTACTTAGTCATTTGGTTTCTTGCTGCCTCTCTCTCTGCCCATCTGTCTTCCTCCCAGACTATGTAGGCATGTAGCATCTCTTCTTTAGTAGATCTCTTTGCTACAGGAAGGCCACATTCTCTGCAAAGCTTCCTTAGGTCAGCCTTAGTGAGGTGGTCAGTAGGCAAAAAGAATAAGTAGGTAAGCGATCCCATTCTGATAGGATCTTACCAGCAAAAACCAAAATCCAAAGTCCAAAATATCAATAGTATATCCAGGAGGACATCAGAGACCAAAAGTCAAAAAAGAGATAAAAAATCAAGTTGACCTTCAACTGTGGGTAGGTAGTGAAATACTTAGCTACTGTATGTCACTGCACAAACACAAGTCCTATCCTCACCGCTGATCACCAATGTTAGAAATGGGGTTTTTGGTTGGCAGTCAGGTTGCCCTCTGTCCAAGCAAGAACCCTCACTCTAGTCAGGGTAAGTCACACACAATCCAAAATCAGCCTGTGCTCACCCTCCGGTAGCTTGGCACGAGCAGTCAGGCTTAACTTAGAAGGCAATGTGTAAAGCATTTGTGCAATAAATCATACAACACCATAGTATAACACCACAAAAATACACCACACAGTGTTTAGAAAAATATAGAATATTTATCTGGGTAATTGTAGGTCAAAACGATCAAAGTTGCAATACGAATTTGTAAAGATATCACTGAAAAGTGATATTAAGAGTCTTTAAGTCTTTAAAAAGCAATAAAGTGTCTTTCAAGCACAGGGTACCTGGTTTCTGGTGGGAAATCTCCTCAGAGGGCCACAGGAGAAGAGATGCGTGGAAAAAGGGGTGGGTGCGTCGTTTTCCGCTCAGCACACACAGACTTGCGTCGTTCTTTTCCACGCGGGGAAGTCGGGCGTCGTTTTCCGGCGTGCAGACAGTCTCTTTTTGTGGATCGCGAGGATTACCAGATGTCCCGGGTCTGTGCGTGGATTCTCCTGCTTATTTTCCGGCTGCGCGTCGTTCTGCGGGGCTGCGCGTCGAAGTTTCGATCTCACGGTAGGCGTCGCGTCGATTTCTCCTTGGAAGTCGGGCGGCGTTGACCTTGCGAGGCCGTGCGTCGAAATTTTGGTCTCACGGCAGGCGTCGCGTCGATTTCTCCTTGGAAGTCGGGCGGCGTTGTCCTTGCGAGGCCGTGCGTCAAAGTTTCACACTCACGGTAGGCGTCGCGTCGATTTCTCCTTGGAAGTCGGGCGGCTTTGTCCTTGCGAGGTTGTGCGTCGAAGTCTCGATCATCCCGAGGGCGTTGCGTTGATCAGCGTCGGTGTGCGGCGTTTTTCTCGCCGCGAAACAAGCTGTGCGTCGAAATTTTCGGCGCACGGAGCGTCCACGTGAAAGGAAGAAGTCTTTTTGGTCCTGAGACTTCAAGGAACAGGAGGCAAGCTCTATCCAAGCCCTTGGAGAGCACTTTCACAGCCAGACAAGAGTTCAGCAAGGCAGCAGGGCAACAGCAAGACAGCAGTCCTTTGGAGAAAGCAGACAGGTGAGTCATTTGAGCAGCCAGGCAGTTCTTCTTGGCAGGATGTAGTTTCTGGTTCAGGTTTCTTCTCCAGCAAGTGTCTGATGAGGTAGGGCAGAGGCCCTGTTTTATACTAAGTTGTGCCTTTGAAGTGGGGGTGACTTCAAAGAGTCTCTAAGAAATGCACCAAGTTCCCTTTCAGTTCAATCCTGTCTGCCAGAGTCCCAGTAGGGGGTGTGGCAGTCCTTTGTGTGAGGGCAGGCCCTCCACCCTCCCAGCCCAGGAAGACCCATTCAAAATGCAGATGTATGCAAGTGAGGCTGAGTACCCTGTGTTTGGGGTGTGTCTGAGTGAATGCACAAGGAGCTGTCAACTAAACCTAGCCAGACGTGGATTGAAGGGCACAACAAGTTTTTAGTGCAAAGAAATGCTCACTTTCTAAAAGTGGCATTTCTAGAATAGTAATATTAAATCCGACTTCACCAGTCAGCAGGATTTTGTATTACCATTCTGGCCATACTAAATATGACCTTCCTGCTCCTTTCAGATCAGCAGCTGCCACTTCAACAGTGTATGAGGGCAGCCCCAATGTTAGCCTAGGAAGGGAGCAGGCCTCACAGTAGTGTAAAAACGAATTTAGGAGTTTTACATTACCAGGACACATAACTACACAGGTACATGTCCTGCCTTTTACCTACACAGCACCCTGCTCTAGGGGATACCTAGGGCACACATTAGGGATGACTTATATGTAGAAAAAGGGGAGTTCTAGGCTTGGCAAGTACTTTTAAATGCCAAGTCGAAGTGGCAGTGAAACTGCACACACAGGCCTTGCAATGGCAGGCCTGAGACAAGGTTAAGGGGCTACTGAGGTGGGTGGCACAACCAGTGCTGCAGGCCCACTAGTAGCATTTAATCTACAGGCCCTAGGCACATGTAGTGCACTCTAATAGGGACTTACAGGTAGATTAAATAGTCAATCATGGATAAACCAATCAATAGTACAATTTACACAGAGAGCATATGCACTTTAGCACTGGTTAGCAGTGGTAAAGTGCTCAGAGGTCAAAAGCCAACAACAGCAGGTCAGAAAAAATAGGAGGAAGGAGGCAAAAAGTTTGGGGATGTCCCTGTCAAAAAGCCAGGTCCAACAATAACGCTTCAGGGTCGAACTCGTGCAGCATTTCAGTTACACGAGCCGAAAACAGTCCTGGGCTATTCTTATACCCCTGAGGCAAACGACAAAAAAAATTCTGAGAGCCAAACGCATTGAAACTGGTATAGTCCCGACTTTCGGGCGCTATATTCTGGCAGAAAAATCCATTTGAGATATCTAATGTAGTTTTGTATTTTTTATGCACTATATTATTCATAAGCGCTGCGCTATGTGAATTATGTATTGCATATGTGCATGTATGACTATTCAAATGTCTATAATCCACCACTATCCTATATGAATGGTCCGGTTTAGCAACCGGAAATAAGGGATTATTCATTGGCGAGACACAGGGCTCAATTACACCCTGGTACTCCAATTGTGTAAGAATTTTCCTAACCGATGCCCTTGCTTCAAATTTAATAGGATACTGCGGTTGTGGCTGAGGTTCGCCCTTTATCGGAATTACGTGATAAGGTGATTGTCTGTCCCACCCCACGTTATTTCTATACAAGGCAGGAGCCTGTGCTAGAGCCCATGATTTACTATAGGACTCCGCTAGTTCTCTCGGAACAAGTGGTGAGAAGGAAGGTGTAATAACCTCCTCCCCAACCGGACAGTCGCGAACAAAGTCAGGTGGCCAATCCTGTTCGGCCAGCAGAACATCATATGATTTTACCACATGGTCCCAAAAAATGGCGTTTATAATACGGTCAATGTCCCCTTCCAATCGCAGAGTCACTTCATATACTCTATCAGGATCAGAGACTCGCATATCCGCCGTCTCGACTTGTATGAAGTCATCAGTTGCTTTCACCTCCAGATGCTCTAGAAGACTCCGGCGAACTATTGTGACCTCTGCCGCGCTGTCTAAAAGTGCTAACGCCCATGTCTTGTTCGTCAAGAAAACTCTCTTCTTGAGCGGCATGTCTAACTGAGACTGCTGCCACTTTCTTCTTTTTAAATTGCTGTTTTTGTTGCAGAGGTTTCTCTTCTTGTTTAATAGAAACCTCCGCCGAGAGTTGTGAATCCTGTCTCGGTTTCACGTACTCCGTCCTCCGCTCTGACCGCCCACCTCTCTCACTTCTCTTTTCCGAGGAGTCCTGAAAGGAACGAGATTGGCGTGTATCAGTATATTGATATCTATCAGGCGTCTTCAAAGTATCCCTATTCCGGAGATTATACTTATTCTGTGGGGTCTCCGGTTGCGGAGACTGCCCACCATCTTTTTTAGGTGTTTGCTGTTTCTTGTCCCAGCGCTTTTTTGAACCCTCAGGTTGTTGCTGTTTAGCATTATCTTTATTATTTTTACCCTGTAACTGGGGTTTCGGTGGTCTAGCACCTAGGCTATCTCGACCAATACTAGAATATGTTTCCGCTATTATTCTCGGAAGTTCCTGCTCCTGAGTAAGCAGCGGAACATCCCGAAGACGCATTCGCACCGCTAGCGCTACTGCCTCTCCTTTGAGATTACTCAAAATAATAGAAGAAACTGTGGCAAAATTGCCCAGCAACTGCATGCCCAAGTCTAAGGCAGGGGCAGCCCCATATTCATCTTGAATTTGTTTAAGCACGTCCGGTAAATTAGCTAATGTCGGTGTACCATGTGCCGTAGTGTAGAGCGCGGCAAACACCGTGCCCCTGCTATAGCTACCTCTATCAGCCTAAGCTGCTAGAACACTACTACACTCTACTAATAAGGGATAACTGGACCTGGCACAAGGTGTAAGTACCATCGGTACCCACTACAAGCCAGGCCAGCCTCCTACAGCAATGAGTCAATCTTGCAGAGTGTAAATGTTTTGGTCCAGTCAGGCCAAAAGAGTTTACCCTTCAGAAGACACACTGGTGTGTAGTGTTTAATTGTGGCTCACATTACAATACATTTTGCTGGAGTGTGGGCTACCTGATGTGAGTAGGCTTGGTTGGTCATTGTGGCCACGAGAAGTGTAGTGGATTAGTCTGCAGATATGTATAAAAGTGTGTAGTAATGTCCCTCTACTTATTGGCATGTGTGCTTTATAACTGTGGTGTGTTGACAAATTTACAGTTTTTTGCTTGGTGTTTTTTGACATGTGTTTGACACAACCTTTTGGACAAAAACTAGTGTCTGTAATCTTTAGATTTGTCTTTTACATCCACACAGGTCAACGCCCATTGGAAGAAAGAGGTTTGGAGAGCCATCGCCCAGAAGGTGCGAACCCTGGGGTTGAGTGCCCACTGCCACAGGAGGTGGGAGGACCTGAGACGCTGGGCCCAGATTATTGTGGCGGTCCAGCTGGGGCTGTTCGCCCAATGTGGGTGAGGCGCATGTTGGACCATGACCATTCCCTTGGTAAGCGGGGAATGTCCATTGACATGATTTATGTGCCGCCACTGTTGCCAATTTCCTTGTGCTTAAATGTTAACGTGCCCCTTTCTCTTTTGACAACATGTGTACACTGCTGTTTCATCCATGGTCTACCTATGTTGTTGGGATGATTGCTGTATTTCTTGATGTATAGGTGTATGCCAACATGTGCTTGGAATTGGATATAAGCAATGGGGATACATTTTATGTGGTGTCACAGACAGGAGTGTTTGTCACCATTGATAGTTGGCTCACACGTACTCTCACCCAGGTGGGCCATATGTGTGACAGGCTGGATTGTATGTATAATAGTGTCCTCTCGTCTGTATCGCCTCTTCAGGTCAGCGCCCATCATAAGAAGGGATTATGGCGTGCCACACCAAGGACATGCGGTCCCTGGGGGTCTATAGCAGGCTGAACACCCACTGTCAGAAACGGTGGGAGGACCTGAAACACTGGGCATGGAAGACCGCAGAGGCCCAGCTGGGGATGACCTCCCAACTAAGAAGGGGTGCCTGTCGGAACCTGACCCCCCTAATGGGCTGCATACTGGCGGTGGCCTACCCAGAGCTAGATGGGTGCTTGATGACACCACAGCAGCCACAAGGGGGTGAGTACAGTGGCTGTTACAACAATAATTTGTAGGTGGCATGGGATCTGGGTGGTGGGTGTCAGTTAGTGGGTGCCCCTTAATGCCAGTCCAGACATTGCAGCGTGATCCTGCTCCAGGGTAATGTTTGAAAGGGAAGACAAGGTAACTTAGCTTGGTTGCATGTCAGACAGGGCTTAGTGGGTCCCAGGAGGTGTGCAGTTGGCAGTATTTGGCCCTCATCTTGTTGTGGCATCTACCCATTTCAATGCCAGAGCAATGAATAGTGCTCAATCTTGATCCCTGTGTGTGACAGTGCTGTGTACTCCAACTGTGGAGTAACTGACCCTGTGTTCTCTTTCTCTCTCACCCTTTATCTTTCGTCATCCTGTCTATGTGTACAATGGTATCATCTGGCTTAGGAGTAGGGGCACCGGCGACAGAGCGAGCTTCATCCCACAGGTCCCAGGAGGCAGAGTCCACTGACGCCGAGTGAACCTGTGGGACGGAGGGCGAGGGGAGCACCACGATGGAGACAGGAGGTGACAACACAGACTCAGATACCTCCTCCTATGGAAGCTCCTTGATGGTGGCGAACACCTCTGTGGCACCCCAGCTGCAGGTACAGCCGCCACCACCATACCTGCACCGCCCTCCCAGTAGCCCCTCAGCGAGTTGCTCATACCCGCTCAACCAGGAGGGTGGGCATCTCCTTTACCCCAGGCACCTTAGGCCCTGCCCCAGTGAGCCCTGCTGCCCTGAGTGAGGAGGCTATTGACCTCCTGAGAGCCATCTCTGTATGGCAGTCAACCATTGTGAATGCCATCCAGGGGCTGACATCCCAGATGCAGCAATGCAATGCATTCCTGGAGGGCATCCACGGTGGATTGGCGGCCCAACAGAGATCGATTCAGGTTCTGGCCTCCACTCTGATGGCAGCCAGTTGTCCTTGTCGCTGCCATTCTGTAGGAAAGTACCATATTGCCTGGCATTTTACCCCCATTTTCACTTTATGTATGTTTGTTTTTGCCCTTATGTCAGGACTCCAGTGCTCATAGTGTATGCCCTGTATGTGTTCCCTGTGTGGTGCCTAACTGTATCACTGAGGCTCTGCTAACCAGAACCTCAGTGTTTATGCTCTCTCTGCTTTCTAAAATTGTAGCTGCAGGCTAGTGACGAATTTTACCAATTCTCATTGGCACACTGGTACACCCATATAATTCCCTTGTATATGGTACTTAGGTACCCACGGTATTCGGGTTCCAGGAGATCCCTATGGGCTGCAGCATTTATTTTGCCACCCATAGGGAGCTCAGACAATTCTTACACAGGACTGCCAGTGCAGCCTCAGTGAAATAACGTCCACGTTATTTCACAGCCATTGTTCACTGCACATAAGTAACTTATAAGTCACCTATATGTCTAACCCTCACCTGGTGAAGGTTAGGTGCCAAGTTACTTAGTGTGTGGGCACCCTGGCACTAGCCAAGGTCCCCCACATCGTTCAGGGCAAATTCCCAGAACATTGTGAGTGCGGGGACACCATCACACACGTGCACTGCACATAGATCACTACCTATGTGTAGCGTCACCATGGTAACTCCGAACATGGCCATGTAACATGTCTAAGATCATGGAATTGTCACCCCAATACCATTCTGGTATTGGGGTGACAATTCCATGATCCCCCGGGTCTCTAGCACAGAACCCGGGTACTGCCAAACTGCCATCCGGGGTTTCCACTGCAGCTGCTGCTGCTGCCAACCCCTCAGACAGGATTCTGCCCTCCTGGGGTCCAGACAGCCTCGGCCCAGGAAGGCAGAACAAAGGATTTCCTCTGAACGAGGGTGTTACACCCTCTCCCTTTGGAAATAGGTGTGAAGAGATGGGGAGGAGTAGCCTCCCCCAGCCTCTGGAAATGCTTTGATGGGCACAGATGGTGCCCATATCTGCATAAACCAGCCTACACCGGTTAAGGGATCCCCCAGCCCTGCTCTGGCACTAAACTGGACAAAGGAAAGGGGAGTGACCACTCCCCTGACCAGTACCTCCCAGGGGAGGTGACCAGAGCTCCTCCAGGGTGTCCCAGGCCTCTGCCATCTTGGATTCAGAGGTGTTGGGGGCACACTGGACTGCTCTGAGTGGCCAGTGCCAGCAGGTGACGTCAGAGACCCCCTCTGATAGGCTCTTACCTCTTTTGGCAGCCAAACCTCCTTTCTTGGAAGCCAAAACTCTTTTTCTGGCAATTTAGGGTCTCTTCTCTGGGGTATTCTTCAGACAACGAATGCAAGAGCTCACCAGAGTTCCTCTGCACTTCCCTCTTTGACTTTTGCCAAGGATCGACCGCTGACTGCTCCAGGACGCCTGCAAAACCACAACAAAGTAGCAAGACGACTACCAGCAACATTGTAGCGCCTCATCCTGTCGGCTTTCTCGACTGTTTCCTGGTGGTGCAAGCTCTGAGGGCTGTCTGCCTTCACCCTGCACTGGAACCAAGAAGAAATCTCCCGTGGGTCGACGGAATCTTCCCCCTGCTAATGCAGGCACCAAAAGACTGCGTCACCGGTCCTCTGGGTCCCCTCTCATCCTGACGAGCATGGTCCCTGGAACACAGGAGCTGGATCCAAGTGACCCCACCAGTCCAGTGATCCTTCAGTCCAAGTTTGGTGGAGGTAAGTCCTTGCCTCCCCAAGCCAGACAGCAAACCTGTGTACTACATGATTTGAAGCTGCTCCGGCTTCTGTGCACTTCTCCAAGGATTCCTTTGTGCACAGTCTAGCCTGGGTCCCCAGCACTCCGTCCTGCAGTGCTCAACCCTCTGAGTTGGACTCCGACGTCGTGGGACCCTCTTTTTGTGACTCTGAGTTCACAGAACTTCCAAGTGCCTGCTCTGGTACTTCTGCGGGTGCTGCCAGCTTTTGTGGGGGCTCTCTGAGTTGCTGAGCACCCCCTCTGTTTCCTCCTCCAAGGGGCGACATCCTGGTCCTTCCTGGTCCCCAGCAGCACCCAAAAACCTCTACTGCAACCCTTGCAGCTAGCAAGGCTTGTTTGTGGTATTTCTGCGTGGAAATACTTCTGCAACATCCAGCATGCCGTGTGACGTCTTCCATTCAAAGGAGAAGTTCCTAGCTCTTTTCGTTGTTGCAAAATCTTTGGCTTCTTCCACCCAAAGGCAGCCCTTTTGCACCTTCCTTTGGGGTTTCCTGGGCTCCTGCCCCCCCCGGACACTATCGCAACTCTTGGACTTGGTCCCCTTGCCTTGCAGGTCCTCACATCCAGGAATCGGTCTTCAGTGTTTTGCTGGTGCTTGTGGTTCTTGCAGAATCCCCCTATCACGACTTTTGAGCCTTTCTGGGGTAGTAGGGTAACTTTAGTCCTACTTTCTGGGATCTTGGTGTGAGGTATTTTGGACACCCTTACTATTTTATTACAGTCCCAGTGACCCTCTACAAGCTCTTATACGTCTGAGGTCCCTTTGTGATTCGCATTCCACTTTTGGAGTATATAGTTTGTGTTGCCCCTAGACCTATGTTCACCTATTGCATTCTATTGTGATTCTACATTGTTTGCACTACTTTTCTTACTGTTATTTACCTGTTTTGGGTTTGTGTACATATAACTTGTGTATATTACTTACCTCCTAGTGAGGGTATTCCCTGAGATACTTTTGGTATATTGTCACTAAAATAAAGTACCTTTATTTTTAATAACTCTGAGTATTGTGTTTTCTTATGATATTGTGCTATATGATGTAAGTGGTATAGTAGGAGCTTTGCATGTCTCCTAGTTCAGCCTAATCTGCTTTGCCATAGCTACCTTCTATCAGCCTAAGCTGCTAGAAACACCTCTATTCTACTAGTAAGGGATAACTGGACTGGCACATGGTGTAAGTACCACAAGGTACCCACTATAAGCCAGGCCAGCCTCCTACACGTCCCCCCTCCATCTACCACTTCCGAGACCCAGTCTCCTCAACCCCAACCCATGCACATATACAGACGAGCATGCACACAAACACAGACACTACACTTCAACATACAAGCACTCACGCAAACACCAGAGAATTGCAGACACAACTACATCACTGCCTCCACTGTCTCCCCCTCCTCCTCCTCCACCTCCCTCCCAGTCACATCCACACTCACACCTGCATGCACTGCTTCAACATCCACCACCAGCATCACCACACCAAGCAGCACACACACCTCACTAGCAGACACCTCCACAACATCCATGCACGTGTCCCCTGTCTCCTCTCCAACCCTGTCTGTACCCCTCCTCCTAAAGCACACAAACGCAAGCACTCAGATACCCAACAGCCATCCACCTCAACATCAGCACACTCCTCATGCACCTGCATCACAGTCCAGCAGACGTACTCCTCCAACAACCACTCCCTCATCCTCCACTCCCATTCCTCCTCCCTCTTTCGGCCCAACCGTCACCTAAAAAACTTTTCCTTCTCCAACTTGACCTCTTCCCTCCCCCATCCTGCCCGTAAGAGCAGGGCCCCAATGACCCAGCCCAGCACCTCAGCCTAACAGTCCACACGGACAGTGGAGGTACCACCTGGCCATGGAGGCAAGACAGTGATGGTTCCCACATACCAGCGAGGAAAGGTAAGGATCCCACAGCCACTGCCATGACGGGGAAGAAGCCCTCGACTCCTGCCATGAAGAGGAAGGAGGCCACACCTCCTGCCATGAAGGGGAAAAAGCCCTTGACTCCTTCCATGAAGGGAAAGAAGACCACGAATCCTGCCATGAAGGGGAAGAAGCATTCAACTTCTGCCGCAAAGGGGAAGAAGCCCTCGACTCCCCAGAGGCTGTCAGGTAGATACCACCACCACCAGTGGTCACGGAGCCCTCACCTCCAGCTGAGGCAGTGCAGTCCACTCTTCCTGCAAATGCCGCACCTTCACCCGCTGAGACAGTGCAGCCCTCACCTCCAGCAAAGTCTGCCCAGGAGGCACCTTCACCTGCTGACACAATACATCCCTCACCTCCAGATGAGACAATGCAACCCTCACCTCCAGCAGAGGGCATATAGGCCACCCTCCTGGAGCTGCTGTAAAAGGAGCCCCCTCCAGAAGCAGTGGGCAAGTCACCCACCTGAGAGACTGTGACCTTACACTCCCAGCACAGAGAAATGGGCATGGAGCCCCCTCCAGAACCAATGGGAAAGTCACCCACCTGAGAGAATGTGGACTTGCACTCCTCAGCACAGAGAAATGGGCATGGAGCCCCCTCCAGAACCAGTTGGCAAGTTCCCGATTTTGGCTGAGGTGCCTCCACCCCCTATCCCTCTGAGGTACCAGTCCACTTGCAAAATGATTCCCCTGCAGAGTTCTGTGCAGTTGCTGTCAGGAAACACGTTGGGCCTTGGACTGTGCCATGTGGCCATGTGGGCCCTCTATACTTTAGACTGGGCATTGGCCCTTTGTGGACAATTGTACATATCAGGTTCATGTGTTGGATTTTCCCTTGCTAATACACACATTGTGCCATATGTCGTGTGTGATTGGTTTACGCATGCAGCTGGTTGTCTGTATGTCGTGTGTGTGTCTGGTGTGTGTTGTGCGTGTGTGTGTCACTCTCGTTTTCCTCCCTCCCTCCCTTGAGTGCAAGGCGGCTCTACTCACTGTCGTCGTCTTTGGTGTTCCAGGTGAAGCATGGCGTAGATGAGCATCGGGGAGACTTGAAGTTCCGGGTCCATGGCGGCGGCAGAGTCCTCTGTGTACTTTTGGTGAGTCTTTCATTTTCTGTGTTCTTTTTCCGCCAGGCTTTTGTTGGTGTTGGCACTGCTCCGAAATCCTGACGGTTTCCTGTGTCATAATATGGTGGGTGGTACTTTGTCTTCCGCCTGGCTGTTGATGGCGACCACTGTCATGCGTGGTGATAACGCCCTGGTGGATGGAGTGGTACATTGGCTGTCTATGGGAGATCTCACCGCCATGGTCATAGTTTGACAGCAATTACCGCCGGCCTGATGGCGGTATTTCCGCCACTTTATCACTTACCCCTAATGTCATGATGAGGGCCTAAATGTTTTCTAGTGCCGAAAAAACAAACATGCCACTCTGGACATCTGGTCGCATTGAATGGGTCAAGTCAAAATTTGAAGCCAACCCTGATGGAGCCCTGCTCGGCTACACTTAGCGGGAACCCTTGGATAAAGTTTTACCTACACACTTAGAAATGTGTTTGAAGATTTTCTTCTGACTGGGGCGAAGTATCAAGTTGAGGTCGCCCACGCTGGAGCCTCTCGATGTCAGGTAGGTCCACCTATGGAGCTTTTTTCCAAAGTGGCTCTAAACGTCTCCAGACTTCTGGGTCTTCTTGCAGAAGTACTTTTTAGGTCCTTCAAGGGTCCAAACTTACCCCAGTGTTGCAGAAGCTCAGAGTTGCTCATTGGGATTTAGAAATTCAACTCCCAGAATGCACCTGGTCAAAATCCTAAATGGCCACTGGTGACTAGTCAACTGGGCTATTTCTGTAGGACTTTATACAGGGAACTCTGGTCAGCTCCTTTCTACCTGTAGCTTACAGGGAGTCTCTTCCTGAGGTTTTAGAAGTAAGGCAAAATCTTTTTCTTGATGATGCCCAAATTATGCAGCTGGTATAGTCTTTCTGAGTGAAGTGCTCAGGTGCAGGCTAGGGTCCAGCAGGGCAGTCCTTCTTCTTCTTCTTGTTTACCAGCATAGGATCTTAAGTGTGGGGCAAGCTCTGACATATTTATCCTTGTTCCTGGGGTGGAGAGCACAGAGATTCTCCTATCCAATCAAGTGCTGGCCACCATCCTCTTGAGTGATCACTTCCTGGGAAGTGTGGCAAAAATCAATCCCAGGGAACAACATTCCTCCAAAATCCTAGATAGAAAAAATTACATTTTAGAGTTTATATCTGTCTGAGTCCACCCACTTGCGTGGCCCCTAACACACCCCTTTCCAGGCCATCTCTTAATCTAATCAGGGGGCACCTGGCTGCCTGGGGTTGCAGGAAATGGGAGAGGCCCAGTTGCTGTCCCAAATATCCTTCCCTCCTTTGAAGTCCAGTTTGGCTGCTCTCCCTCCATCCTGTTCTACCATCTGCTGAGGCAGTTCTCCTCCAACCAGATGCTTCCTTTGCTCCAGCACAGTCCACGTCACACCTCACCAAGGCAGCCTGACTCAGCCTGCCAGAGGCTGACCAGTCAGAGAAGGACATTAAAGTGGTGAAGTTGCTAATGTTTAGCTAGAGTTCTAAAGCTCTTACCTTGTCCAAGTTATATTAAATTCAACAGGGACAAGTTGTTGGATTTGTTATAACTTTTAATTTGGTACCAACCTTGCTATATTTAGTGCCTTCCTATGGAAAATTAGACTTTATTATTGTAAAATAAAGTCTCTCCATATTAGTCTACAGAGCACCTTCACTACAATGGGAAAAACAAATGTGGCTATTTTTCCCTCACCAGGGCTTACAAATCATAGTTTAAAAAAGTATATTCGTATAGTTACATTGCACCCAACCAAATAGGGCAGAGCTCAGTGGAGTACGTAGGCCACCTTGTAGGCGGAGGCCATGTACAGCCTCTCTAGCCCAAGATCCAGACCATCGTGAATTGGGAGGCTCCTAAAGCCCAGTCTCAGGTCAGGGCCTTTCTTGGTCTGACTCAGTACCATGGGAGGTTTGTCCAGAATTCTAGAACCATTGTGGCTGCTCTGACAGAGCTCACATCCAAGAAACATCCCAAACAGGTCTTTTGGACCACAGGGTGTCAGGCGGCTTTTGACACCCTGAAGGAGGCTATGTGTTCAGCACCAGGGGCACTGGCCCCTCACTACAAAAAATAATTTGTTGTGCAAACAGATGTTTCAGAGACAGGGATTGGGGCAGTGTTGGCACAAATGAATGAGGAGGGCCAGGATCAGCCAGTTGCGTTCATCCACAGGCAACTACTCCTAAGAGAGCAAAGATGGAGTGACACGGAGAGGTAAGCCTTTGCTGTGGTCTGGTCCCTGAAGAAGTTGAGATCATACCTGTTTGACAATTGCCTCCATGTTCAAACTAACCACAGACCTCAGAGATGTCTCAGGGAGATAAGGGGATGGGGACCCAAAACTGTTTCCCTATAGGGGATGGATTTTACAGTGCAGTATAGACCTGGGACTGCCCATGCCAATGCAGGTGGCCTTTTCAGGTTTTTTCCCTTAGCTGATGGGGACTACCAGGGTGTAGGTTAGTACCCATCACCTTTCCTCACCGTCCCTGTTGAATTTAATAGAACTTGGACAAGGTAAGAGCTTTAGAACTCTAGCTAAACGTTAGCAACTTCACCACTTTAATGTCCTTCTCTGACTGGTCAGCCTCTGGCAGCCTGAGTCAGGCTGCCTTGGTGAGGTGTGACGTGGCCTGTGCTGGAGCATTGGACACATTGGACCACTGCCTGCTCTGAAAATACATTAAGGGCAACAACAACGGCAACATTCACAAAGGGGAAGGGGTCCCATGGGGACCCCTTTGCTTTTGCAAATGAGTTACCATCAGTGCGACACTGGTGGTAACTGCAAATTGCTTTGCGACCGCATTCGCGGTCACAAAGCAATTCTGCATCGCGGTGCGAGTGGCATATAGGAAGGGAACACCCCTTCCTATTTGCGAGTCGCATTCCCATTTTGCGCCATGCAAAATGCTTACTACATCTGGCCCATACTCCCTTAGGAGGTGATTAAAATACACAAAATATACACACAGACCAAAATCAGGTAAGTAAACAGTTAGCAAAGTATTGCATATACTGTAGAACACAATAGAATGCAATAGGAGACAATAGGCCTAGGGGCAACACAAACCATATACTCCAAAAGTGGAATGCAAACCATGAATGGACCCCACGCCTAGTGTAGTGTATAGAGGGTCGCTGGGAGTGTAAGAAAACACTAAGGGTGTCCTGTTACCCCACCCCAAAACCCTGAAAAGTAGGAGTAAACTTACCCTACTACCCCAGAAAGACAGTAAAGTCAAAATAGGGGATTCTGCAAAGACAACAACTGACAGCAAAGCACTGAAGATGGATTCCTGGACTTGAGGACCTGTAAAGGAAGGGGACCAAGTCCAAGAGTCATGCAAGTGTCCGGGGGGGCAGGAGCCCACTAAACTCTGGATGAGGTGCAAAAGGGCTGCCTCTGGGTGGAAGAAGCTGAAGATTCTGCAACAACAAAAGGTGCCAGGAACTTCTTCTTTGGTCAGAAGATGTCCCACAATGTGCTGGAGGATGCAGAGTTGATTTCATGCAGAAAGGCAGCAAACAAGCCTTGCTAGCTGCAAGAGTCGCAGTTGAAGGTTTTGGGTGCTGCCAGGGCCCAGGAAGGACCAGGAGGTTGCCCCTAGGAGGACGAGACAGAGGGGGCAGTCAGCAACACAGTGAGCCCACGCAGAAGCAGGCAGCACCCGCAGAAGCACCAGAACAGGTGTTCAGAAGATCTTAACACAGCAGTCGTCTAAGAACAACAAAACGGGGTCCCACGAAGTCAGAGTCCAACTCAGCGAGTTGGGCAAAGCAGGACGGAGTGCTGGGGACCTGGGCAAGGCAGTGCACAAAGGAAGTCTTGCAAAAGTGCAATGAAGCCCTAGCAGCTGCAGTTCACACAGTACACAGGATTACTGTCTGGCAAGGACTTACCTCCACCAAATTTAGACAGAAGGGTCACTGGACTGTCAGAGACATTTGGATGTAGCTCCTGTGTTCCAGGGATCATGCTAATCAAGATGAGAGGGGACCCAGAGGACCGGTGATGCAGAAGTTTGGTGCTTGCGTTGGCAGGGGGAAGATTCCGTAGATCCACGGGAGATTTCTACTTGGCTTCCAGTGCAGGGTGAAGGCAGACAGCCCTCAGAGCATGCACCACCAGGGAAACAGTTGAGAAAGTCAGCAGGATGAGGCGCTACAATGTTGCTGGTAGTATTCTTGCTACTTTGTTGCGGTTTTGCAGGCGTCCTGGAGTAGTCAGCGGTCGATCCTTGGCAGAAGGCGAAGAAGGAGATGCAGAGAAACTCTGGTGAGCTCTTGCATTTGTTATCTGGTGAGATACCCACAGGAGAGACCCTAAATAGCCCTCAGAGGAGGATTGGCTACAGAGAAAGGTAAGGACCTATCAGGAGGGGTCTCTGACGTCACCTGCTGGCACTGGCAACTCAGAGGTGTCCATTGTGCCCTCCACCTCTGCATCCAAGATGGCAGAGGTCTGGGACACACTGGAGGAGCTCTGGGCACCTCCCCTTGGGAGGTGCTAGTCAGGGGAGTGGTCACTTCCCTTTCCTTTGTCCAGTTCCACGCCAGAGCAGGGCTGGGGGAATCCCTGAACCGATGTACATTGGTTTATGCAAGGAGGGCACCATCTGTGCCATTCAAAGCATTTCCAGAGGCCAGGAGAGGCTACTCCTCTCGGGCCCTTAACACCTATTTCCAAAGAGAGACGGTGTAACACCCTTTCTCAGGGGAAATCTTTTATTCTACCTTCCTGGGGCTGGGCTGCCCAGGCCTCAGGGGGGCAGAAACCTGTCTGAGGGTTGGCAGCAGCGGTAGCTGCAGAGAAAACCCCGGAGAGTTAGTTTGGCAGTACCCGGGCTCTATGCTGGAGCCCAGGGATGCATGGAATTGTCTCCCAGTACCAAAATGGTATTGGGGTGACAATTCCATGATCCTAGACATGTTACATGGCCATGTTCAGAGTTACCATGGTGACTCTACATATAGGTATTGATCTATATGTAGTTCACAAGTGTAATGGTGTCTCCGCACTCACAAAGTCCGGGGAAATTGACCTGAACAATGTGGGGGCACCTTGGCTAGTGCCAGGGTGCACTCACACTAAGTAACTTTGCACCTAACCTTCACTAAGTGAGGGTTAGACATCTAGGTGACTTATAAGTTACTTAAGTGCAGTGTAAAATGGCTGTGAAATAACATGGACGTTATTTCCCTCAGGCTGCAGTGGCAGTCCTGTGTAAGAATTGTCTGAGCTCCCTATGGGTGGCAAAAGAAATGCTGCAGCCCATAGGGATCTCCTGGAACCCCAATACCCTGGGTACCTAGGAACCACATACTAGGGAATTATAAGCGTAGTCTTCTGGAGAGGGAGGGGTAGTGGGCATGGATCTACCCTTTCTACCCCTAGCTTTTGGGAGCACTTGATCCATTTTTCCAGGATCAAAGTTTCCCTGTCCTCTTTGCTGCTGGGCCTGAGCCCTTGTGAGAGCAAAGATATGCCCTGAAATGCCCAGCATTGCTGCATGAGCCTCCAAATCCACTTCAGCTCAAGCTGATGTTTCCAAATCATTTCCTAGTAAGCAGTCTACAGGTAAATCCCACCACCACTGCTATTACTAGGGGCACTAGTGGACACAGTGGGGGTTGTGGTGGTGGGAGCTTTGGTGTTTTTCATTGGACAGGTGGGATCACTTTCCCAATGGCCTTCACTTTTACATAAATAACAACATGGCTTCTTTTGATTGTGAGAAGAGGATTTGGACCCACCTCCCCCAGAGGATTTTTGTGGGCCAGATAAAGACTCAGAGGCCCTCATTACAACATTGGCGGTAAATGCCGCCTACTGCTGTGCTGACGGCTGCCAATATACCGTGACCGCAGCAGTATACTGCTACGGGTATTATGGCCCACACAGAGAAATCTGCCATTATACAGACACCCACACAAGTCCGCCAGCCCAAAGGTCAGTGATAAACTGGCGGTACCAAAACTCACACCTTTATGTCAACAGAAATACACCTACAGCATCATGACCCACGAATCACCGCGGTGGTCATTCTACTGCGGTAAACAATTGGCGCTACACACCACCGCGCTCAAAATACACACACACTAACAAAACTGCACCACATTGAACAATTCAAACTATACACACCTTACACACATACACACACCACACCCACACACCCAATCCAATATAAAACATACACCCACAATACCCACAACCCCTTACAATGCTAAAAAACATTGCCAACTGAGAGAGAGAAAAACCAGGAGCACCCACTGAATCTGAGCCACATAACACCATCCACGCACCTCACAGCATACACCCCAACACATCACCCTCTCACATATCAGTCACACTACACCCATGGCACCACAAAGACACCACAGTTCTCAGAGGAGGAGCTAAGGGTCATGGTGGAGAAAATCATCTGGGTACAGCCACAGCTATTCGGATCACAGGTGCAGCAGACATCTATTGCTAGGAAGATGGAGCTATAGTAGAGAGTTGTGGACAGGGTCAAAGCTGTGAGACAGCAACCAAGAAAAAGGGATGACGTCAGGAAGAGGTGGAACGCCGTGGTTGCAAGATACCAGGTAGCTGTACAGAGGACTGGCAGTGGACCCCCACCTCCTCCCCCACAACTAACAACATGGGAGGAGCAAGTCTTGGCGATCATGTGTCCTGAGGCCCTCGCAGGAGTAGCAGGAGGACTGGACTCTGGTAAGTCAAATCTTTACTACTATATCCCCCACCCTACCTGCATGCCATCACAAACTCCTACCCCTACCCTCACCCTCATTGTAGGAGGCTGGCCTGGCTTGTAGTGGGTACCAGAGGTGCTTACACCCTGTGCCAGGTCCAGTTATCCCTTATTAGTGTAGAAGAGGTGTTTCTAGCAGCTTAGGCTGATAGAAGGTAGCTATTGCAAAGCAGCTTAGGCTGAACTAGGAGACATGCAAAGCTCCTACTATACCACTGGTGTCATATGCACAATATCATAAGAAAACACAATACACAGATATACTAAAAATAAAGGTACTTTATTTTTATGACAATATGCCAAAAGTATCTCAGTGAGTACCCTTAGTATGAGGATGAGAAATATACACAAGATATATGTACACAAACCAAAATTATGCAGATAATAGCAAAAGGAAGTAATGAAAGCAATGTAAAGTTACAGTAGATTGCAATAGGAGCACATAGGTATAGGGGCAACACAAACCATATACTCCCAAAGTGGAATGCGATCCACAAATGGACCCCAAACCTATGTAGCTATGAGCTTGTAGAGGGTCGCTGGGACTGTAAGAAAACAGTGAGGGTTAGAAAAATAGCCCACCCCAAGACCCTGAAAGGTAGGTGTAAAGTGCACCTACTACCCCCAGAGAGCACAGAAGTCGTGATAGGGGGATTCTGCAAGGAGAACAAACACCAGCAATGCAACAACAGTGGATTTCCAGACCTGAGTACCTGTAAGACAAGGGGATCAAGTCCATGAGTCGCGACAATGTCGAGAGTGGACAGGAGCCCAAGAAATGCCAGCTGAGGGTGCAAGGAAGCTGCCACCTGTTGGAAGAAGCTTGGTGTTCTGCAAGAACGAAGAGGACTAGGAACTTCCCCTTTAGAGGATGGATGTCCCACGTCGTGAAGAAGCTTGCAGAGGTGTTCCCACGCAGAAAGACCACAAACAAGCCTTGCTAGCTGCAAGGGTTGCGGTTAGGGTTTTTGGATGCTGCTGTGGCCCAGGAGGGACCAGGATGTCACCACATGGATGAGGAGACAGAGGGGGCATCCAGCAAGTCAGGCAGCCCTCACAGAAGCAGGCAGCACCCACTGAAGTACCTGAACAGGCACTTAGAAGAAAAGTGAAACGGAGTCCACCCAAAGTCACAAAAGGGAGCCCCACGATGCCGGAGGACAACTCAGAAGGTTGTGCACTGCAGGTTAGAGTGTCGGGGACTCAGGATTGACTGTGCATGAAGGAAATCCTGGAAGAGTACACAGGAGCCGGAGCAGCTACAAATCACACAGTACCCAGCAATGCAGTCTAGCGTGGGGAGGCAAGGACTTACCTCCACTGAACTTGGACTGAAGAGTCATTGGACTGTGGGAGTCACTTGGACAGAGTTGCTGAGTTCCAGGGACCATGCTCGTCGTGCTGAGAGGGGAACCAGAGGGCCGGTGATGCAGTCTTTTGTTGCCTGCGGTTGCAGGGGGAAGATTCCTTCGACCCACTGGAGATTTCTTCAGAGCTCCTGGTGCAGAAAGGAGGCAGACTACCCCCAGAGCATGCACCACCTGAAAACAGTCAAGAAAGCCGTCAGGATGAAGCGATACAAGGTTGCTAGTAGTCATCTTGCCACTTTGTTGCGGTTTTGCAGGCGTCCTGAGCAGTCAGCGGTCGATCCTTTGGAAGAAGGTGATGAGGGAGATGCAGAGGAACTCTGGTGAGCTCTTGCATTTGTTATCTGGTGAGATCCCCAAATCAGAGACCCTAAATAGCCAGAAAAGGAGGTTTGGCTACCTAGGAAGGAGGATTTGCTACCAAGAGAGGTAAGAGCCTATCAGAAGGAGCCTCTGACGTCACCTGCTGGCACTGGCCACTCAGAGCAGTCCAGTGTGCCACAAACACCTCTGTTTCCAAAATGGCAGAGGTCTGGGACACACTGGAGGAGCTCTGGGCACCTCCCCTGGGAGGTGCGGGTCAGGGGAGTGGTCACTCCCCTTTCCTTTGTCTAGTTTCACGCCAGAGCAGGGCTGGGGGATCCCTGAACCGGTGTAGACTGGCTTATGCAGAGATGGGCACCATCTGTGCCCATCAAAGCATTTCCAGAGGCTGGGGGCGGCTACTCCTCCCCAGCCTTTACACCTATTTCCAAAGGAAGAGGGTGTTACACCTTCTCTCAGAGGAAGTCCTTTGTTCTGCCTTCTTGGGACAGGGCTGCCTGGACCCCAGGAGGGCAGAAACCTGTCTGAGGGGTTGGCAGCAGCAGCAGCTGCAGTGGGGACCCCGGAAAGGCAGTTTGGCAGTACCCGGTGTCATGACCACACAAACTTGCCAAGTCAAATTAAAGAAGTGCATGAGAAAAGCAAAGAGACATCCTCAGTGGAGACAGCAAAGCCCAAACTGGAACAAGGTTTGCAGAGTAATCTTGCGCTTATTTCAAAGGAAGAATCAAGAAGAGAAGATCCAAGATGGCCACTGTGAGTCCTGAAGGTTAGTTACAGTTCTAGTCTTGCAATCGGTTGGTTGCTAGGTTACGAGCTCTCCAGCTGGAAGCCTTGCACTTCAACTGAGGTCTGACAGGAATCAGCTGTGTGGAGAGAGAGCGCGCTTCAGAACAGAAACTCCTGTGAGGTAAAATTACATTTGAAGATTATATTACAGAAAACAGATAAATATTGTCAAGGTTTATTCGAAGAGTTTGATAGTAGACCGTTCCCGTGGAAGTCGGCAAGGCTACAGAGTTAATGTATGAATTAACCTTATGTTTACAAGGTTCTTGTTTAAGATATTAAAGTCAAAGAAAAAACGAACTTTAAAAGAGCAAGTATCTACAAATGTCAAGGATATAAACAAAGGCCAAGTTTAAAGGAGAAACGAACTGTTAACAAATAAGCATTTACAAATTCAATGGTAATAAACCAAAATAGAGTTTAAAAGAGAAACAAACTTAAATAAACAAGCATTTACAACTACAAGTTATCGACAGATGTCGAAGTAAGGAAGGAGAAACTAACTGTAATAAACAAGCATTTACAAATACAAGTTATCAACAAATGTCGAAGTAAGAAAGGAGAAACGAACTTTAATAAACAAGCATTTACAAATACAAGTATTGACAGAAGTCACAATAAGACAGGAGAAATTAAATAACATCAGCTGATCTGAAGAACGCATTATCACCAACTATATATATATATAGCAACATAAAACCAATCTCTAACAAAGGTTGAGAAGTTCTTCCAGAATCAGTAATAAGCATTTTTTAAGAAGAGCTATCATTTATAGAGAGAAGCAAGGCTACAGAGAACTCAGGGTGAGTGAAGAAATAATAGAATTAAAGAGAATTAAGTGTTGAGAGTAGAAAGTGAAAAACTGATGTTGTATGTCCCTAGTAATTGCGACTGTGACTCTTGCAGGTGCTGTATCCAATCTTAGATGTGAAGAGGCAGACTGAGTACTGGCGTTCATCATCTCTGTGGCAGTCTCTCTACCATCCCATTCCCCTTTCCCCCTCCGGGATACTCAGCACGAAGGATTAATATTCGTTGTGAGTAGCTCGGGTCGGGACTGAGGAGTTATCTTCTGCTTCTGAGGAAATCGAATTGAAGTATCCTGACACCTGGGTTCTGTGCTACAGACCCGGGGAATCATAGAATTGTCCCCCCAATGCCAGAATGGCACGGCGGTGACAATTCCATGATCTTAGACATGTTACATGGCCATGTTCGGAGTTACCATTGTGACACTGTACATAGGTAGTGACCTATGTACAGTGCACGCGTGTAATGGTGTCCCCGCACTCACAAAGTCCGGGGAATTTGCCCTGAACGATGTGGGGGCACCGTGGCTAGTGCCAGGGTGCCCTCACACTAAGTAACTTTGCACCCAACCTTCACCAGGTGAAGGTTAGACATATAGGTGACTTATAAGTTACTTAAGTGCAGTGGTAAATGGCTGTGAAATAACGTGGACGTTATTTCACTCAGGCTGCACTGGCAGGCCTGTGTAAGAATTGTCAGAGCTCCCCATGGGTGGCAAAAGAAATGCTGCAGCCCATAGGGATCTCCTGGAACCCCAATACCCTGGGTACCTCAGTACCATATACTAGGGAATTATATGGGTGTACCAGTATGCCAATGTGAATTGGTGAAATTGGTCACTAGCCTGTTAGTGACAAATTTGGAAAGCAGAGAGAGCATAACCACTGAGGTTCTGGTTAGCAGAGCCTCAGTGAGACAGTTAGGCATTACACAGGGAACACATACAGGGCACATACGTATGAGCACTGGGGCCCTGCCTTGCAGGGTCCCAGTGACACATAGACTAAAACAACATATATACAGTGAAATATGGGGGTAACATGCCAGGCAAGATGGTACTTTTCTACACTCATCACTCCATCACCTCACATATACCCCACGAACACAACCCACCCATCCCAATACCATGCCCTGCATGCAACACCAATGCATGGACACCTGTCACAGACCTGCATGGACATCCATCACCACAGCATGCACACTAGTGACAATCACTTAGCCAAACCAAGCACAACTCACACAAGCCAAAGCTGCCTTGCTAATAACAACCATAGAGGGAAACATATCCATGCACAAGATGGCACACGCAGATACAATAACACTGCATTTACATCCCCATAGGACCTCCACTCAATGTCACCGGAGAAGAGGTGCCACCAACATCCAGTCCCCCCCAGAAGAGGCCCACAGTGATGACAGCAGCTCTGCACGCCTGGATCACGATGACCAACCTGGTCCACCAGGGACCTCTGGACAGTCGGTTACCCAGCCACTGTCAACCCACCATAGAGCCTCTCCCCTCAGGAACCACCCACCCATCGGGCCCATACCTCTGTCCCCAGGACACGTCAATCAGCAGTGTGTCCACCAATACAGGGACCCCAGGCAAACCCACAAACCCAAGACAATCTGAGACCTGGGGTCAGTGGCAGTGGGCACACGGTTCAGGGGACAGAGGTACAAGACAACAGGGAAGCTGGTAGGACTGCTGTGTGACAGGGGGAGGACAGGCCCAGGGAACCCACTCTCCACTATGCACTTTCAGGGATCCTGGGAGCATATCACTGTTCCCAGGAGCCCATGGGCCAGATACTGTACAAGTTGCAGGAGACCCAGCGGCTGGAGGAGGGACAGTACCTGGGGATCAGGGAGGACCTGAAAGATATCCACACCACCCTGGTCACCATTGCAGGGGTGCTGGCGGACATGGCCAACACCATGAGGGAGGCAGTGGCACAACAGCGGGCTCCTGACACCAGCCACATCAAAGAACAGCCCTCCACCTCCGCCAGAGCTAGTGGATAGGAGGTCCCTCCACTGGACCAACAGGCCACCAGCACCCCACCCCTTGCAGAAGGAGAACCACCCCACAAACTGTCCCTGCGATCCAGGCAGAAGCCACAGAACATTGCCAAGACCCCCACAAGGAAATAGGACTCTCCTGAATGTCACCCTTCTGTCCCACTCTGTCACCCTGTCCACCTTGAACTGCCATTGCTCCCCTTCCTATGCCCCCTTGGACAATGCAACTGTGATATAAATAGACTAGAATCTACCCTGGACTTTCCTCCATCAGCAACCCAGCCTATTGCAATACCCCCTCCACTTATTAGCACATAAATAAACACCCTTTGAACAAATTCAAGTATGGATTATATGACACGTATTAGTTTCACAAACTGTAAACATTGCATTTCTAATCTACAGTAATATTAAATTAGGTATAACCTGTAGTGGGAAGCAGTAAACACACCAGGAGCCAGAGTGGGGCACAGAGATCTGAAAATAGAGATGCCAAAGGGTACAGTAAGTGGCCATAGACATAGGGAAATCAGGCTGCCATGTTCAATGTCAAACACAAAACTGCAATGGAAGGTGACGTTACAGTGTCTTACCTGTGTGTCACTGGAAGTACTGTTGAATGAGTGTACTTCTGTTGTCCACATCTTCTTCCTCTGCCTCCTCTTAATCACTGTCCACAGGCTCCACCGCTGCCACAAGACCATCTCCATGCTCATCTTCCTGCAGAAAAGGTACCTGGCATCTCAAGGCCAGGTTGTGCAACATGCACCATGCAACGATGATCTGGTACACCTTCTTGGGTGAGTAGTACAGGGATCCACCTGTGAGATGGAAGTACCGGAATCTGGCCTTCAGGAGGCCAAAGGTTATCTCAATTATCTTCCTTGTTCCCCCATGTGCCTCATTGTAACATTCCTCTGCCCTTGTCCCGGCATTCCTCACTGGGGTCAGTAGCCATGAGAGGTTGGGGTAACCAGAGTCACCTGCAAATATCGAGGCATACCTGTTAGCCACACACTCATCCTTAGGGCGAAACCCACACTCATATTCCTACATCAACTGGGTTAGGACCATGGGCTCACCTATTAGCCACACCCGGTGCCTCTGGAGTTGAGACATCGCATATGGAATGCTGCTTTTCCTCAAGATAAAGGCATCATGCACAGAGCCAGGATACTTGGCATTTACATGGGAGATGTACTGGTCTGCCAAACACACCATCTGCACATTCAGAGAGTGAAAGCTTTTTCTATTCCTGAACACTTGCTCATTTCTCCGGGGAGGTGGGAGGGAACAAATGTGATATGTGTACCATCAATGGCACCAATGATGTTGGGGATATATCCCAGGGCATAAAAGTCACCCTTCACTGTGGCCAAATCCTCCACCTGGGGGAATACGATGTAGCTGCGCATGTGTTTCAGCATTGGCTGAGACATCACTGATGCCATTGCCAGTGTTACTTGGAAGGAACCACTTGCCAGGAAATGGAGCACTGACAGGACCTGCACTAGAGGGGGGATACCTGTGGGCTGGCAGACAGCTGAAATCAGGTCTGGCTCCAATTGGGAACACAGTTCTTGGATTGTGGCCCTATCAAATATGTAGGTCAGGATAACATGCCTGTCCTCCATTGTCACCAGGTATACCAGGGGTCTGTACATGGGGGATGTTTGCATCTCCTATTCATCCTCAGCGGTTGAACTCTAGGGTCATATTCACACATATGTGAAAATAAAAATGCATTTCTTCCTTTACAGAAACAGTATGTGAATTTGAGAGTCAGTTATGTGCCAATGTCTGCTGTGACGCAGTTATGTGCCATGGCCTGTGCCCCCCTGAAATTGCAGCTGCCTGACCTGAGGAGAGACAAGTGGAAATGAGGTAATTCTGCTGGTGTTGTGCGTTGTTGTAGTCGGCGGTCGATGACCGCTGCGCAACTTCACATTGGTTATCATTGGGCCCTATGGGTTGCAGGAGCCAATGGCGATGTACGCCAGCGGTGACAGTACGCACCACCGTGGACGTGACCGCCATTTTCTATCTGTTCACTTACTTGCTACCTGACATTCAACAGGAGAGGA
Organism: Pleurodeles waltl; assembly: GCF_031143425.1. Classification (NCBI taxonomy): domain Eukaryota; kingdom Metazoa; phylum Chordata; class Amphibia; order Caudata; family Salamandridae; genus Pleurodeles; species Pleurodeles waltl. The sequence goes on from NC_090442.1 coordinate 583,165,902, forward strand.
CCTACAGTCCAAGTGCTGCTGTGACTTGTGTCTGGAAGCGACAATGGCTCAAGTGTCTGGGGAAAGGGACCCCGCCTTCACTTCGGAGGAGTTGGAGAGACTGGTGGATGGGGTCCTACCCCAGTACACTTTACTCTATGGTCCTCCAGACAAACAGGTGAGTACACTGTGAGCATGATGGGTGGGTCATGAAAGTATGGATTGCTGTGTATGTAAGCCTCGTGTAGGAGGGGGCTGAGGGGTCCTGGGCAGAGTCCTGCATGTCTGGTGGTCAATGTCTGTGTGTAAGGGGATGGGAGGGATATTGTGGGCCATGATTGTAACAGTCCGGACGGTATGACTAATCCCTTTTTTCTATGCATATTTTCCTGCAGGTCAGCGCCCATCAGAAAAACGGTATTTGGCGTGCCATCGCCAAGGAGGTGTGGACCCTGGGGGTCTTTGACCGGCAGAGCACCCACTACTGCAAACGGTGGGAGGACCTGCGCCGCTGGGCAAGGAAAACGGCCGAGGGCCAGCTGGGGCTGGCCTCCCAAGGAGGAAGGGGTGGCCGTCGTACCTTGACCCCCCTGATGTTCTGCATCCTGGCGCTGGCCTATCAGGAGTTGGATGGGCGCTTAAAGGCATCACAGCAGCCACAAGGGGGTGAGTACACATTCAGAGTCATGACTTTGCGCGTGTTAAGGTTTTACCTGGATGGCTGATGTGGGCTGTAGGTGTCCCTAGGCCAGGGCGAACTGGCAGGGTAGTTCCCTTGTTGAGCAGACTCTGAAGCACTCAAACCCCAATAGTGATAGTGGGCTTCTACTACTGGGCAGGGTCCTGTTGGTTCCAGGTGTGCAGCTAATGGCATAAGGCAATGTACCCCATGGGCTGGTGACTATCTTTGTAACTGGTAATGCATGGCCTTGTGCATAGGGCTGATCCCTGTGTGTTGTGTATGCCAACCGTACTCTTGTTGCTGGCATTGACCAAGTGTATCCTATGTCTCTCCACCTCTTTTTGTTTTGTCACCCTGTCCTTGTGTGTATTAGCATCATCTGTCGGAGGAGCAGAGGCACCGGCGACGGCGGGAGCTGCATCCCACATGGGCCTAGAGGCCAAATCCACCGACGGTGAGGGCAGCAGTGGGACGGAGGGCGAGAGGAGCACCACGACAGAGACAGGAGGGGACACTACCAACAGCGACTCCTCCTCCGATGGAAGATCCCTTGCGGCGGCCGACGCTTCTGGGCCCACCCCAACAACAGGTACAGCCTCCACCCCCGTATTAGCACCACCCTTCCAACAGCCCCTCAGCATGTTTTCCGTGCCCACTCACCCAGGAGAGTGGGCATCTCCTTCGCCCCAGGCACCTCAGGCCCTGCCCCAGTCAGCCCTACTGCCCTCAGTGAGGAGGTTATTGACCTCCTGAGATCCCTCCCTGTTGGGCAGTCAACCATACTGAATGCCATCCAGGGTGTCGAAAGGCATTTGCAACAAACAAATGCATACCTAGAGGGCATTCACTCTGGCGTGGTGGCCCAACAGAGAGCATTCCAGGCTCTGGCCTTCGCACTGATGGCAGCCATTGTCCCTGTCTCCAGCCTCCCCCTTCAACTTCCTCTACCCAGTCCCAATCCCCTCAACTCCAACCTATCCCAAGCACACCTTCAGACCAGCATGCACCCAAATCAACACACAGAAGTGGCTCAGGCAAACACAAGCACCACACTTCATCTCACAGGCACTCACACAAGCACCATCCCCATGCAGACACACCAACATCCACTGCCTCCACTGTGTCCCCGTATTCCACCTCCCTCCCAGTAGCGTCTCCACTCACACCTGCATGCACTACATCCTCATCCACTACCACCAGCACGCCTATCACTACACTCCCCTCACTGGCAGTCACCACCCCCACATCCATGCACACGTCCCCTGTGTCCTCTCCCACTGTGTCTGTGACCCCTCCTCCCAAAGTACACAAAGGCAAGCACACACCCACCCAACAGCCATCCACCTCACAATAGCACCCAGCTCATGCACCTGTACCAAAACACAGCAGACTGACACCTCCTCCAACCCTCTTCCTCCACTTCCAAACCTTCACCCTCTTCCTGTCCCAGTGTCCCTATAAAGCTTTTCCTTGCCAACATTCTACTCTTCCCTACACCCCCCCGTCCTTCACTTCGGGCCAGGGTGGCCAGAACCCATCCCAGCACCTCAGCCACCCAGTCCACGACTGCTGTGGTTTCTGCAGCTGTGAGAGGCTCCAAGGAGGCACCCGTCAGCCCAGCCAGTGTGAAACCAACACTTGCCAAGGCCAAGAAGGTTCAGCCACCTGGTAAGGGCAAGAAGGGGACAGCATCCAGCAAGGGGAAGGAGGCACAACCAGCCAGCAAGGCCAGCTGGCAGAAGCAAGGAGGCACCACCATCTGCCAAGGGCAGGAAGGGGCACAGAACACCAGCCATGGCACTTCAGCCATCTGAGGCTGCAGATGAAGGCCTGGAGGCTACCACCACAACTGCCAGTATCACCACCTGCACCGCGGCCAGTACTGCCACCTGCACCGCCGCAAGCAGCACCACTGCCAGCAGCAGCCCCAGTGGCCTGCCGTCTGAGGCTGCAGGTGAAGGCCTGGAGGCTACAACCACAACCGCCAGTATCGCCACCTGCACCGCGGCGAACACCGCCACCTGCACCACTGACAGCACCGCCACCTGCACCGCCGCAAGCAGCATCACTGCCAACAGCAGTAGCCCCAGTGGGCAGCCATCCGAGGCTGCAGGTGAAGGCCTGGAGGCTACCACCACCACTGTCAGCACCGCCACCTGCAGTGCAACTGCGATTCACTGAGCAGCCGTCACCGCCGGAGAGCAGTGTGTAGTGGTGACTACATGGGCTGCAGTGCATCCTGGCCGCTGCAAAAGCTGTCATTGTGACACCCAGGAGAGAGACTGTGACCTTGCACTCCAAAACATCTGCATCACAGGGCACAATGCCCCCTCCAGAACCAGTGGAAGAAGGCATCCATACTCAGCCCCTCCTTGCCAGGAAGAAGCACACTGGGCACAAGGCCCCCACCAGAACCAGTGGAAGAAGCCATCCACTAGAGAGACTGTGGCTTTGCACTCCCCAGGGCCAAGTCAGTGGGCAAACCACTCACTTGAGAGACTGTGGCCTTGCACTCCCCAGGACCAAGCAGTGGGTAAACCACCCACTTGAGAGACTGTGGCTTTGCATGCCCCAAGACCAAGCAGTGGGCAAACCACCCACTTGAGAGACTGTGGCTTTGCACTCCCCAGGACCAAGCAGTGGACATACCACTCACTTGAGAGACTGTGGCCTTGCACTCCCTAGCACCAAGCAGTGGGCAAACCACCCACTTGAGAGACTGTGACCTTGCACTCCCCAAGACCAAGCAGTGGGCATGGAGCCCCCTCCAGGAGAAGTGGCGATGTACCATCTTCTGGCTGAGGTGCCCTCCCCATTCCCCGTCCCCCTGAGGTGCCTGTGTGTTTTCGACCTGATGCCCCTGCAGTTTTCTCTCCCTAATGAGGCAGGAGTCAAGTGTGGGCTTGGACTATGTATTTTGGCCCAGTGGGCACGGACAATTTTTGAGTGGGCATTGTCTTGCCTTTTGTATATATTGTATATATCGTACATACTGTTTTTGCTTTATGAACGTATTTCTAAGTAATACTAATACTACACTCATTTGACTCCATTCCTTTTGTCCTTGCGTTATTCCTGAGGGTTACAGGGTGTATATGTAATGTGGTTGCATGTGTTTGTGTGTATGGTGTTGTGAGTAAGGGTGGGGCTGGGGGTGTTCCATGTGTGTGTCATTCTCTTTTTCCTCCCCCCTCCCTTGTGTGCTAGGTGCAGTACTCACCGTCGTCATCGTCGCCGGCGTTCATGCTCCTGGTGTATGAGAAGCTACACCAGCATGGGGAAAACCTGCAATTCGTGCTCCATGGCGATGTGGTCTTTCCTTGAGTGCCGAAAGGTGAGTCGTTTCCCTTCAGAGTATTGTTTATGCCGTGGTTTTGATGGTGTTCTTACCGCCATCAAAAAGCTGGCGGATGGGTGGGTTGTGATAGAGTGGGCGGTACATTGTCTTCTGCCGTGGCGGTCGTAGTGTTAAAGTGGCTGTTTGTGTTGGCGGTTTCTGCCTGTTGGTGGTGTTACCGCCTCTTTAACACCGTCTGCCAGGGTTGCAATGAGGACCAGAATGCCTTTTCTCTTTGTGCTTACCCTTGTCATGAGACTTACCATCCTTCCTCTTGCCATCCTTGTCACCCCCTGTATGAGCTTTTCTACTCACCCTTGTTCTGCCCCATTTGTCTGCCTTCTTTCCCAATTCTTGGAGAGAGGTCAGATCTGAGTCTACCAAGTATTGTTGCAACAAGTCTGATACACAATTATTCAACATATGCTCTCTCAAAATTAGATTATACAGGCTTTCATAATCAGTCACCTTACTGCCATGTAACTATCCCTCCAAGGCCTTCACTGTACAGTCTGCAAAGTCTCTCCAGTCTTGAGAAGACTCTTTTCTGGTATCTCTGAATTTTATTCTGTATTGTTCAGTGGTTAAGCCACAATATAGCAGCCCACTGCGTTTGAGGGACCAACTGTACCATACAGGCCCTCTCAAGTGCAGCAAACTAGTTGTTAATGTCATCCCCCTCCTTGTAAGGGGGGACACTCTTATGCAGGCTCCTTGAATCTGTTTCTCTAACAGGGTGACTATCAAGATTGCTGCTGTTGCTGCCACCATGGGAACTAACCCCAGCTTCTGCCTTTCCCTCTCTACATCTAAGGATTCCCTATCTAAGGCCAACTGTTGCTGCTTTAGCCTCAGTCTGGCCTCTTCCAACCTCAGCTTTCTAAGTTCCCTGTCTAGGGTGTTGTCCTCAGGGTGGGAGGCTTGGGAAACCTCTGATACAGAGGAAATGTGAGAATGTGCAGAAGTGGAGCTTTCTCTGACTGCCTAAACCCTAGTGACCTGTCCTTTATGAGTGAAAGGTGTCCTACTGATGTGTGACCCCCTCCCACTACGAGCTTCACTAGGTGGCCTGTTTAGTGAAAGGTCTTTGGAAGTATCCTCCCCAGAATTCTCAGGACCCATCCCTTAATCTATCTGGTACCCCAATCCTTTGCCCCCCCATCCTGGGTTTGACCATTTTGATTCTGGTCACTTTCAAGGAGAAGGCTGGGAAAGAGATCCTTGGAAGCGTCCTTACCAATCCCCAAACTTCTTTCTATAGGGACCCCTCAAATTTCTGTAATTAAGGTTGTCATAAGTTGTTTTCACAACTCTGGGGGTAGCCTCTACCACAGACATGGTGAAAAGAAATAGGTTAGGGGTAAGAGAAAAAAGTTTTGAGCTTTTTAAAGAAAAGAGAAAAAACTTTTTAGAAACTTTTTAGGAAGTTTTCAGAGTGAAAATAAGACTGCTAAGTGTACTTGTGTATATTTTTAAGTATTAGGAATAAAGTTTTCTTATGAAAAGTACCAATGACAAAGTGGTAAAGCAGTTACAGGTACTTATCCCACCGCTGCCACCAATGCAGGAGGCTGGCCTGGCTTGTGGTGGATACCAATGGTACTTAAACCTTATACCAGGTCCAGTTATCCCTTATTAGTAGAGTGTAGAAGTGTTCTAGGAGCTTAGGCTGATAGAGGTAGCTATACCAGAGCAGCCAAGGCTGAACTAGGAGACATGCAAAGCTCCTGCAATACCACTATATCACATAGGTACAATACCATAAGAAACACAATACCCAGAGTTACTAAAAATAAAGGTACTTTATTTTAGTGACAATGTGCCAAAAATATCTCAGTGGATACACCCCCTTGGGAGATAAGTAACATACACAAAACATACACAAATAACCAAATCAGGTAAGTAAAGCAGTTAGAAAGTAGTGCAAACACTGTAGAACACAATATAATGCAATAGGCCTAGGGGCAACAAAACCATATACTAAGTAAGTGGAATGTGAACCACGAATGCACCCATATCCAAGTGTAGTGTTTAGAGGGTCACTGGGAGTGTAAAAAAACACCAAGGGTAAAGACGAGACCCCACCCCAGGACCTAGGAAAGTAAGAGTAAAGTACTACTATTCCCCCAAAGCACACTAAAGTCGTGATAAAGGATTTTACAAGGACCACACAAGACTGAAAAGCACTGGAGATGGATTCCTGGACCTGAGGACCTGTAAAGGAAGGGGACCATGTTGAAGAGTCGCTAAAGTGTCCAGGGGGGCAGGAGCCCACTAAACCCTGGATGAAGGTGCAAAACGGTTGCCTCCAGTTGGAAGAAGTTGCTGGTTCTGCACCAAGGGAGTGAGGTAGGAGCTTCTGCTTTGTGCAGAAGATATCCCACGGTATGCTGGCAGATGCAGGGTGATTTCCTTGCCAAAATACCACAAACAAGCTTTGCTACATGCAAGAGTTGCTATTGAAGAAAAAGGGTGCTGCCCGGGCCCAGGAAGGACCAGGATATCGCCCCTCAGGAGGGGAGGTAGGTAGAGGGAGCCCTCAGCAATGTAGAGAGCCTACTGGAGGGAGGGAAGCACCCGCAGGAGTCCTTGAACACAGGTTCAAGAAGACTGAACACAATGGTCATCTCAACACTGCATAAAGAGGTCCTGCGACGCCAGAGGCCAACTCAGGGAGCTGAGCATCACAGGATGGAGTGCTGGGAACCGAGGCTCAGCTGTGCCTGCAGAATTTCTTGGAAATGTGCACAGAAGCCCTTGTAGCTGCAGGTCACATGGTGCACAGTGATACTGTCTGGGGAGGGGAGGCAAGTACTTACCTCCTCCAAATTCGGAGAATTGGACCTCTGGACAGTCAGGGCCACTTGGGTTCACCACCTGTGTTCCAGGGGCCACACTCGTCAGGATGAGAGGGGACCCAGACTACTGGTGAGGCTGTAGTTTGGTGCCTGCTGGAGCAGGGGGAAGATTCTGTCAACCCGCAGGAGATATCTTCATGGCTTCCAGTGCAGGGTGAAGCAGACAGCCCTCAGAGCATGCACCACCAGGAAGCAGTCAAGAAAGCTGGCAGGATTAGGCGCTACAATGTCACTGCTAGTCTTCTGGCTACTTTGTTGCAGTTTTGCAGGCGTCCTGGAGCTGTCAGTGGTGGAAGTAGAAGAGAGAAGTGCAGAGGAGCCCTGGTGAATTCTTGCAAGTTGAAATCTGAAAAGAAGCCTACAGGAGAGACCCCAAATAGCCCTGAGAGGGGATTAGTTACCTACCCAGGTATGCACCTATCAGGAGGGGTCTCTGACGTCACCTGCTGGCACTGGCCACTCAGAGGCCTCCAGAGTGCCCTCACATCTCTGGATCCAAGATGTCAGAGGTCTGGGACACACTGGAGGATGGTGATGGAGAGGGGAGTGGTCTCTCCCCTTTCCCTTGTCCAGTTTCATGCCAGAGCAGGGCTGGGGTTCCCTAAACGGTGTAGACTGGTTTATGCAAGGAGGGCACCATCTGTGCCGTCAAAGCATTTCCAGAGTCTCTGGGAGGCTACCCCTCCCAAGTCTGTAACACCTATTTACAAAGGGAGAGGGTGTAACACCCTCCTCCCAAAGGAAATGCATTGTTCATCCTTCCTGGGACTGAGCTGCTTAGACCCCAGGAGGGCAGAACCCTGTCTGTGGGGTGGCAGCAACTGTAGCTGCAGAGAAAACCCCAGAGAGCTGGTTTGGCAGTACTGGGGTTCCATAGTCGAGCCCCCAGGATGCATGGAATTGGCTCCCCAATATCTGATTTGGAATGGGGGGACAATTCCATGATCTTAGTCATGATACATGGCCATATTCGGGGTTACCATTGTGAAGCTACATATAGGTATTGACCTATATGTAGTGCACGCATGTAATGGCATCCCCGCACTCACAAAGTCCAGGGAAATAGCCCTGGACTATCTGGGGGCACCAGTGCTAGTGCAAGGGTGCCCTCACACTTATTAACTTTGCACCTAACCTTCAGCAAGTGAAGGTTAGACATATGGGTGACTTATAAGTTACTTATGTGCAGTGAAAATGCCTGTGAAATAACTTGTGCGTTATTTCACGCAGGCTGCAATGGCAGTCCTGTGTAAGGGTTTGTCTGAGCTCTCCATGGGTGGCAAAAGAAATGCTGCAGCCCATATGGATCTCCTGGAACCCCAATGCCCTGGGTACCCAGGTGCCAAATACTAGGGACTTATAAGGGGGGTCCAGTATGCCAATTAGAATTGGTAATTGTAGTCACTAGCCTATAATGGCAAATTTTAAGACAGGGAGAGCATGAGCACTGAGGTTCTGATTAGCAGAGCCTCAGTGACACCGTTAGGCACTACACAGGCATACACATTTAGGCCACAAACTATGAGCACTGGGGTCCTGGCTTGCAGGATCCCAGTGAGACAGGCAAAAACATACTGACATACATGTAAAATTGGGGGTAACATGCCAAGAAAGATGGTACTTTCCTAGACCCCCAAAGAGAAGGACTCACCTTTTAGAGGTCCTGTCTATCCACTCGCTGGAAGTAAATGGCTTCCACTGCATCCCCTGCAGGATTTGATGATGTTGGCACGCTGTGAGCGTGCTGAAGTCATCAGATTGCCAGTGGCGGGGTCGGGAGTAGAAGGGGAAGCGATTCCCCTTCCATCCCTGATGGGGTGTGTGGGTGGGAGGCCCAGGGGAGGAGTGCTAGCGCTCCCCCCATGGGCCGGGTACAGGTTGAGCTTGTCTCGTCCTCGGCACACTGCAATCGTGGCCAAGGGCGAGACTGATTTGTCAAGGGCACCCAAGGGGATAACGAAATGCCTAGTGCCCACAGTAATCTCTGTGACCTTGGCTATGTACCTGCTTATGGGCCCAGTTCACTCCAACCTCATCAAAACAGCTTTGGAAGTATGTCAGACCACACAGTGTATATGTGTAAAGTGTTCAAATGGTCTCCTGACCTGCAGGAACATAGTGACTCTTTAAAGAATAAAGTCACCCATTGGATTAGACATGTGGGACAATTCAGATCGGTTATTTACTCTGATATATTGCATGTCAAGTGTCAATTGATGAGGGCAGATGCATGGGACACAATAGAAATTAAACTGATCTCTTCAGACTTGCTGGAGGGTTTGGTATCTTTGGACATCCGTTCCTTGCCTGAAAGTGGGTCAAACATTTAGTTCAAAAATAGTTGGCCAAATAATCAACATCCCATGCAGCTGGGACTATCAGGGGGTCTTCTCTGGTGGATCAATGTTTTGGGGTGGCCCAAAATGGTGAAGCTAGAAGATCACAGCATGATACCTCCTTGGATAGTAGGTTATCGGATTTAGACTGACTGTCTAACATGCCCTTTTCTCTCGATAATACTTGTGCCGCAGATTGTACTGCCCAGTCAATAGCATCCTAATGCAATTCAGAGTGGTCACCTTCCATCCATGATAGCACAACAACCAGAGTCAATCCTGGTAGATTATAGGTTCATTTCCAGTCTACAGTGATTGAGGCAAGTGGCTGTATTCCATGGTACTCAGCCAAGCATTATTTTCTTTTCTTGTCATGGAATACCACAGGCCAAGATTGAGAACATGGACTGTGGTATGTACATAGACAATTTTAATCTATGTTTATTCCAGGAGATGTGGACCACCTCAAATGTTTAAAGGCAGGGCTTTAAATTTTATTGTGGTGAGGCTACCACTTCAACGTCTAGAAGGGCTGTGGGGGGCTTAATAAATGGGCAAAAGGTTAACTGAGTTATAACTATAAGAGAGCACTATCTGCTGATAAATGTTTACAACATATCCACCTCTTTCTCTCAGATTTCTAAAAACCTAAAGGTCAGATTTACAAGAAACGTGTGCAGCACCATTCTGTGCCAAAGTTAGCAGCACTGCACTAGTTTTGAAACGCAGGAATGCAAAATATTTCCAAGAATTCGGTGCACCCCTGTGTTTCTCCCTGAGCTGGTGCTAAATTAAGCAGTCTTTGCCAATGCAGGCATCCTTGCACTATACTGCAAGGGTGTCTGCTTTGAGGGGTGTGATTGTTTATGTGCAGAAAGGTGTACCTTCCTGCACATAAACAATCTACAATGGCATTTTGCTTCTTCTTTGTGTGCTGCAAAACGCAGCACACATAGAAAAGGCAAAATCGAGGAGGAATAAAAGTATTCCTCTTTGCTGTGCAATGCTAACGGCACAGCTGGGGTGGCACAGATTTACGCTTTCTTGTAAATCTGGGAAAGCACCAAAATCAACAGGTGTTGCTTTGGAACGGCCACTGCAAAACCCATTGCATGTCCCCCTGATGCACAAAACTGCATCGGAGGGTCCCAAGTTTATAAGGAGACATAAAGCCACAAAAAGTGGTGTTACAGCTTCTTGTAAATATGGGGAAGTGGTTGGCGCCATGAGTGTCACAAAACGCGATGTTCCGGTGGCCTTGTAAATCCTACCCTAAACCTCATACATTCTAGGCAGACCAGCCCCCTTTGTTTTGCACAATTAAATGAGGTGATTTCAATACTTGTATTAAACCATACTCTCCATATTTAGAACTTATTAAGGAAGAAGATCTTTCATGGGGGGTTACCTCCCCCAAGAACAATGTGTAAATCGCCTAAAATCAGTGCAGATCTTTAAAAATTTAAAACCCCGTTAATTGAAATAGTATGTAATTCAGCTATTCTTTCCATTGAAGGGAAGGATGAGGGGTCAATTGATGATTTTTCGTTTGAAGAAACTATGGCGGCCATATTGGGCCAGAAGCCAGGGGAAGCTCTTGGTGTAGACAGAATCCCTAACGATATGTACAGATCTGCACCCCAGATCTAAGACCCATTTATAAACTCTGTGTCTAATGCTCTGCTTGTGTGTGGCAAAAGCCACAATACCTGGAAAGGTTCAATAATAAAACCAATTTACATGAAAGGAGACAGCGCAGCCTCAAGTAATTACAGACTGATCAGTCTGATAGATAACATTCAGAAAGTGTTTTGCTTCCAAATACTTACTAGGTTATGGGACTGGATTATGGAAAAGAATGCTTTTTCACATTTGCAGGCAGGTGTTTAGACAGAATAAAGCACAGTGGATCAAATTTTATGGTACTTAACAATAAAGTGGAGGACCATTGATTTGGAGGCAGGGAGATTGTTTGTTACCTTTGTGGACTTCCGCTCCACGTTCAATCTTGTTCTCCAAGCTAAATTGTGGGAGAACTTGTCACGGGTAGGAGTACCAAGAGGCTTTTTGAGATTAATAAAGGAATTGTACTCCACCATTTTTGCAAGAATTGGATGGGGCCCTGGTGGTGAACTCTCATAGGAAATACTGAAACAAAAAGGAGTGCGACAAGGGTATGTACTAGGCCCCACTCTTTTTCTAAAAATATATAAATGAAGTGATATCATACCTGCTCAATTGCAAGAACACTGTGGCCCTCATTCTGACCTTGGCGGGCGGCGGAGGCCGCCCGCCAAAGTCCCGCCGTCAGGTTACCGTTCCGCGGTCGAAAGACCGCGGCGGTAATTCTGACCTTCCCGCTGGGCTGGCGGGCGGTCGCCTTCAGACCGCCAGCCAGCCCAGCGGGAAAGAGGCTTCCACGATGAAGCCGGCTCGGAATCGAGCCGGCGGAGTGGAAGCTGTGCGACGGGTGCAGTTGCACCCGTCGCGTATTTCACTGTCTGCGCAGCAGACAGTGAAATACATGTAGGGGCCCTCTTACGGGGGCCCCTGCAATGCCCATGCCAGTGGCATGGGCACTGCAGGGGCCCCCAGGGGCCCCGCGACCCCCCCCTACCGCCATCCGGATCTCGGCGGTCCGACCGCCGGGATCTGGATGGCGGTAGGGGGGGTCGGAATCCCCGCGGCGGTGCAGCAAGCTGCGCCGCCGCGGAGGATTCAATGGGGGCGCGGTACACTGGCGGGACCCCGCCAGTGGTGCCGGTCCGACCGCGGCTTTACCGCCGCGGTCGGAATCCCCATTGGAGCACCGCCGGCCTGTCGGCGGTGCTCCCGCGGTCCTCCGCCCTGGCGGTCAAAGACCGCCAGGGTCAGAATGACCACCTGTGTCTATTATTTGCCGATAACATTCTGTTGTTCTCTGAAACTCCCTCTGGTTTATCTACTCTTTGAGCAAGGTTCTCGACATATTGCGAAACATATGGGTTGCAAATTAACAACTCCAAAATGAAGTACATGGTGTTTGGAGAATCAAAGATAAAGATGAAAAGACATTTATTACTAGATTGTGAGGTCCTTGAGTGGGTGCCTGAGTTTCATTACTTAGGCGTCTGACTCGAGCACTCCCATAGATGGTCAGGGCAGCTAAAGAAGTTCACAATTGTAAGGTTTATGTGTAGAGCATCCTCCTTGCCCATCTCCCCAGCTCTGGAAATATATAGAAGTCAAGCTTGTGGGGCAGCCCTTTATGTGGCTAACTTTGGGGGCATCGCAACCTGAATAGTCTGGAAAAGGCCAAAAATGCATTTCTTAAGACTCTGCTTAAGATCCCCCAAAGCACTCCAATGTTCTCAATTTGCCTGGACCTAAAAATAAGATACATTGCTGATATTTCTGCTCTATAGTATTGGTTAAAAGTATGGTCCGTAGACAAATTTGAGCCCTACAGGGAATGGCTTTGAAGCCTGCTGGAGTATCTACATGTAAACAAAATTCCTTGGTGCCTTCATATTAAGAAGTAGTTAATTATGTTAGGAATGGGGGCTTATTAGAAAAACCCACTTGAACTCCCGCAAAATGCTATTAAAAAGCTTAAATTGTCCTATTGGAATTTTGTCCAGAGAGAGAACATTTTAAATGTGTTCTCTGGTAACTTAACAGATACTTTTTTGTCATTCAGATGCTTATTTGAGTTTCAGATATATTTAGATATTGTATCAGAACTATTTTCATGAGCACTCTATGTTAGGTTTAGATTAGGTTCTCTTCCGTTATGTGCTTTGACTGGCTTATGGAAAAGTAAGCTCGAAACAGTAAATAATTGTCCACTGGGATGTGGAAATCCAGAGACTATTGAGCAGGTCCAGTTTGTTTGTCCAGTCTTCAAAAAGCAACAGGCTCACAAGATGAAACCACTATGCGAATTGAAGGGTTTCAGACACCGCCACACTGTGTTGACCGTTTTCAGAACAAGAACTAGGGGTCTAGCTGTGTTCAAAATAGTAAAGTTTTTATCAGCTATATGGCATGTCAGGTTGAAGAAGATTCCTGGTTGGGAGAGAAGGATTGCTTGACTGTTTGTTCAGTATGGAGACCGAACTGTTAATATTTCCCTGTAATGATGGTACAGTTTATTTATTAATTTTCAATATTTTTAATGATTTTAGGCCTCACCAGATCGCATGTGATTATAGTTATGCATTTTTTTTGTATTTGTATTGCTTGATATGTATATATGTGTGTACCTTTTATGGTTCATATGAATCAAAATAAAAGATATGTTGATGATGATGAATGAAGGACACAAATTGATGTTGACATGCAAAAAGAAGTAGCGCTTCAGGTGTGGATTTGCTTTTCCACACAAAATAAATTGTCCCACCATTGGTCAGGTATGCAAGGGCTGTGTTAAAGAGAACTATTTTGTGACAATGTGCAGAGCGAAGGAAAAAGTAAGTGTGTCACGGCACAAAGCACAATGGCTGCCAGAATGTGACAGAAGCAATGTTCAAAGTATGCCCACAAAGCCAAGTGGTCACATCAATTGAGGCAAATAGATACTAAACAAAGTTGATCTTCATCTAAATCATTGTCACCCAGTTCTTCGGCCTCAATAATAAGTGAAAGGTAAGAAAGTGATTGAGCCATGTCTATTCTCACTTCAGAAAAACATGGACATGTCAGATTGGTCAACTGTGAGGAGAAACGTTAGTCAAAGAAAAGTCAATATGTCAAAATAATGAAATCATACAAACACTGTCCAAAGACTACATTGAAAATAAATGGATGTTCAGTACCTTTTCATTATTGATAGTGGTGATTCAATGAATATAATACTTGAAGAAATGTACAATGAACTGTCTCCGTTACCACTGCTTATGCAGTCAGTGACCAAAGTGTACAACTGGGCTGCATCAACACCTATGAAAAGTAAAGGTTCATTTATAGCAACAGCGAAACATATGAGAACAAAGGTACATGCACTGATACATGTGCTTCAAAGTACAACAGAAAGAACCTGCTTGGTCAGTTTCAACACGGCTGCTAACATTGGACTAGTTTCAGTGAATTACAATATGGATGCTCATCCCGCAAAAGTAAGTCAATTCCCTTCATTGTTTCATTGTTTAGGAAAGTTTAAGACTATGAAAGTAAAACTACCTATTACTGAGAGTGTCCGTCTTGTTGCTCAGAGACATAGACTAGTTGCTTTTCATTTACAAGAAGCTGTTGAAAAAGAACTTGAATAGTTACTTAAGCATGACAATATGGAATGTTCCACTGGTCCAACGCCATGGATTTCTCCCATAGTAGTAGTGTCTAAAAAGGACAATAAAGTAGCTGTGTGCATATGCGTTGACATGCACCAAGTGAACGAAGGGACTGAAGAAGAGCGACATGCAGGGACACACATTACTGACATAATCACACAATGGTATGGTGCCAAAATCTTCTCTCAATTTGATTTGAATAAAGGTAAGCAGCAGTTAGAATTAGAAGAAAGCTGCAGATATATTATAACCTTTGCTACACATGTTGGCTTGTTTAAATATATGAAACTTGGGCCCATATTTAAGAAAAATGAAGCAAACTGGGGTGGCGCAATTGTGGGTCAAAAAAATTACCAAAAGCTAAAGCTGTTTCATAGAGTGATCTGTGCACCATATCTATAAAATGGCACACACTGGCGTTAAGAAATGTTTAGGATAAAAATAATTACGCTAACCACTGTGACATACCGTAAGTAAAAATGACATCAATGCTTCAAAAGTGGTGTGAGAACGTTTTGCAGCACGTTTTTGATGCAAAATGGGTAGCGCCATATTTAACAGGATTAGTGAAAAAAATAAAACATGCAAACAAGACAAAGAAAATTGGGAAGACAAGATGGAGAGTGCAGGGGAGACCCCAGGGAGATCCCAGTCAGCCAAGCACCAGCCAGGATGGTCCAACAAAGTCCTAGGATAAAGAGAAGAGGAAGCGGAAGTGTCACTTTAGTGAGGAGGAGAATTACATCTTGGTCAGAGAGATGACAAACCATCAACACCAGCTCTTCACCACCGCCAAATTGTCAATAGGTAGGAGAGAGGCTATATGGCAGGCAATAGTAGATAAAGTCAACAGCATGGCAGAGGTGAAAAGGACTGTCACTGATTGCAAGAAGCACTGGAATGATTGCAAGCGCAGAACTAAGGAGAAACTTGCCAGCAACGTAAAGGCAGCACTGCAGACTGGAGGTGGAAGTCCTGCACCCCAGGAGGACCTGGATGAGCTGGAGGAGATGGTGGGAGTTTGTCATCCCAGAGTAGCTGGTCACTGGAATCGCAGGACAGGACAACACAGACTACCAAGAACTACCACAAATGCAAGAACAGTTGCAGGGGGGGGTGCTATCTGGAATCTCACAAATGGCAGAAGGGGAAGCACATAGGGCACACTGAATGCATGCAAAAGGGTTGCATCAGGACACATAGGGCCAGAATCAGAAGGCCCCATCACCACCCAAACCTCACTTTTAGTGACGCTCTGGTGACACTATGCACTCCGACATATACACAACATGGTCTTAAGTCGCTTACTGTGGCATAACACCACCTTGTAAATATGGACCCTACACACACAGCACTTTGCCTGGAAGGGGCGTTCAATCAATGTGGATGTGCCACATAAACACCCATTTCATACTGTTGTTGCCCCAGATCCAAGACAACATGTTCACCAGAGACTATGACTGAAGTCAACATCACTCCAGGGGTGGTGTCAGGATGGCGCAACAAGATAAAATGCTTTCCATCTTCCTTGTGTCATTGCCCTTCTCCTGTGTGCTGCATCCTGCAGCACACATGGAAATGTCACCTTGCCATCATAGATTGTTTATGTGCAGGAAGGGACACCTGGACACCTTCCTGCATATAAACAATCCATCTCCTCAATGCAGGCACCCTTGAACTATGGTGCAAAGGTACAGGGAGAACAAATCTGCAAGGGCGCTGGGGAAAACGCAGGGGTGTGCCATATTCCAGAAAACACAGTGCATCCCTTCATTTCAAAAGTAGCGTAACGGTGCAACTATTGTTGCCGCTGCACCGAGCTGTGCTACTTAAGAAGAAATCAGGCCCTCAGGGTGCAACATGTGAAACGTAACCCACACAGGGTGACCCAACAACAACTCCTACACAACTCCATGCACCATTTGGGAATGGGCACAAAAGTGAAGTTATGCAACATATGGGGCATGTCTGTGATCAATATTTGTGCTGCTGTAAAAGTAGCTTCAATTTCGCCATGTAACAAGGTTGTCTGTGTTGTGTGAATGGTTGGTGTTGTGCATAAAGGGACACCTTCATGCGTAAGAACAAGCACAAGTGGCATCAATTTTGCACTATGGACACAATGTTACTAGCCCGAAATTCAACTGTATCATCATACAAATAGTTGCCCATTTTGATCCAAGCTGCCCATGCCCCTCCTGACACATTAACAAAGTATCAAAATGCATGCATTGATCCACATTGTACATCCTTATACCAACATAAGCCTGTGGCAGATATGTTGTATGCAAGGAAATTTTCCTAATGTAGGGAGGGGCAAAAAAATGGGGCTGACAATCCATAATGGTTGCACTGTGCCATCCAGTTAGCACATGTGTGGGGCTTGCTAAAGGTAGATGACAAAGTAACACAAGCATTGTAAGCAATAGACCTCTCTGTGCTTTGCTGCACTAGTGCCATCATTCATGGTACCAATGCAGTAAAACACCAACACTCATTACACTACTGTGAGGATGTCCACCATGGTGAATAGGAAGATAAATGGCGTGTTACCATGGTGTCAGTGGCTGGGGCAAGGGGCCTGCAAGGAATATGGTGATGTGGGATCAATGCACAAAAGAGCTTGAAAGATTGCCTCATGTGTGATGCACAATGCAACACATAATTAACAACCTAAACCTGGGATCTGTAACATGTCACGGAGCCTCCAGTAGCAAGTAAATGATGAGCCATGTCGGCAGCCACCACAGTCAAAGATTGACATTTCACTGCAGAGGATAATGGCTTAATTCCTGCTGACCTGCCTGTTCTGGATTTTACAGATGACATGGATGCCCAACTGCCAACCATCAATGATGAGACACTCCAGGGTGTCCTAGGTTACCTCTAGACACTACATCCAATTGCAAGGAGGACACACAGCATTGCAGGGTCTCCACATGAACCATCCAACTACCAACACACAGCACCAACCTGTCCTGTCACAGCTCTGGACTCCAAGGACCCAGACATCACCTTCAGAGGACAGTGATAGGAGTTCAGCTGGAGCTGGCCAAGCAGGTGTGAATAGGGTTGGAGACCGTGGCAAGCAGCCTAGAGGGAGTGCAGAGGTGCCTCAGTCCAAATAAGGACAACTCAGCTGCCATCAGAGGCACCCACTCCCCGCTACGTAGACTCCAGCAATCCCTGGCCGACATAGCTTCTTTCATGAGGCAGAGGCTTCAACAATTGTCCTAGCAAAGTGGTAGAATGACTGATAAGAAGCTGGGGCTATACAGAAATACCCTAGAGTCATTACAGCAGGAAGTGGCGTCCCTCAGAGAAAACATGGCTGCCTATCACCATGATGTTGCTGCGGTGTTGAGAAATCAGCAGTTCCTCCTTGCTGCAGTGATGTCTTATGTGTTCCCACAAATGGCAACTTCCTGGACCTTTGATTCCATATCTCTATCCCCGGATGTGTGTGTGGCCCCCCTCAATTTCAACAACACCAACCATGATACAGGGGGCACAACACACATCAGAGGATGAAGATGTGGAAGGAGCAAGATTCACGTGGAAAACCACCCGGTAGCACCAGTCTGTGCCAAATAGACAGCATCTCTTTAGCTTTGTGCTTAAGATCATGCCAGTGTTATGACAGCTGGCAATATGCCCTCTTCACTCAACCACTGTTGACCTATCTACTACAGAATGTCATTATCTCAATTCCTACCTATTTTCAATTTTGGACACCTTCTCACTAATGCACAATTCTCCTATCCATGTCTCATGACATGCCCCTCACCCTTGGACTCTAAATGTACAACAAATGGCTCAGGATCTCTCATGGGGTCTGTGAACTGGAAAGTGTATTGCATTAGAACACTTGCACATGTAAATAAAACTCCATATTCATATGTGTCATGTCAACTTTTACTGTCATCCATCAACTCATCTAAATGTATGCATTGTGTGAAGCTATGTCAATGAGAACATAACCTAATTACATGTGTGGCTTACTGCCGGACACAAAACAAACAAAATTACTAAACCCACCCCCCCAACTATACTTACTCTATCCTACAATTAACCTCATCTATTTTACTAACCTATCATTACCCATCTAAAACTCACTAAAACTGATAAAAATATACAACGGGAGAAGGGAAGGAACTGGGAGGCTGCGCATTAACATGATTAAAGCTTCTTTAGCTTTTTTTTTGCAAAAACTTCAACAACTTGTAATTTTGAGCATTATCATTCTCAAGTTAGTCCAACCTTGCCATTATGGCTGCCATGTCCCTCCTCATGTCCGCCTAAAAGTTTGAGGATGTGGCTGCTACCGGTGGCTGTTGCGGTGGCTGAGTAGGCATAGATGCTGTTGATGTGGAGGGCGTTGGACGAGCTGACCCCTGTTGTTGTGCCTGATGTGCCATGCACAGTTGTGGCCTGTTTTGGAGGTCCCCCATGTGGAAACATAAGCTAATCCCCCAAAGATTTTTCCCACCGATACCTACCCTGCCTATACTATACTTCTGCCTATACCTCCATGACGTGGTAGAAACAGTCTGCCCTCTTTTCAAAAGCACTCTTCTGTGCTGTGGTCATAGTGGTAGCTAAAACATGAGGAGAACATGGCATCAAATATTGCTTTGGATCGAGGTAGAACAAACATTCAATATACCCAGCATCCTCAGATGGCACCTGCTGTCCACTAGACATTCCACAACAATGTCAATTTCCATTTCAAAACAAAACTAACTTCCAGTCATCTATGGTATCATGTACATGTCACTGGGTTAACGGCTATCCATTGTTGACCATTAGGGCCCAGTGGTAAGTGGACTTGTGCCTCCTTGTGCAACATTTGTGTCATCATACTAATGAGTATCAAGTGGCCCAACAAGTCCCAAATCCTTGTGACATAGTCACAAAGTGGTGCAATGCATTAATTCCACCATTTTGACACCCCTTGTGCTACATCAAGCCTTGACCAGGCATCATGGATGCAAGGTGGAGTTCACCCAGTAGGGGTACAGGAAAAATGGTACCCAGAATTCTAAGGAATGCCAATGCATCATTCATGTGTCCTTGGGTTAACATCTTCTCAGAGCAGGCATTACAAGGGGCACACCATTGCTTCCAATATATCATCTGTACCATTTCCTCAGTAACTTAAAGCAAAATGTGGCACATAGTGCTGTACAAAGTGCTGTGACAAATATGCTGGCAACAGGCATGCTAATTGGATAAACAGCACCTCTGACACATATCCTGACTGACATCACTGTGTATGTAGGCACACTTTTCTTTGTCCTAACACCCACAATTCCATAGCAGCACAGGTTGGCACTCAACATTCAACCTAATATATATCCTCCACATTGCTTCAGCCATGATGTCAATATTCTAACTCAGATGATGTCATCTCATTGGTCACACATGACATTTCAACATTACACTGCACACAAAACCCTGGAATGACATATGTGAAGCACAATGTGACATTTACTGGCTGCATTGGGGTCTTCAAACTGGGACACCTCTCAAATGTGTAAAAATTGTATTGTCCATCAGCAAGACATGACAGGAACACACAGCTTAGTGAGTTTGTAACATTTATGTGCATTGACAACTGTTGCACATTCAACTTGTTAAGCTGAGCAACCAAGTCAACTTTGTGTTAGGACTGAACAGCTGCCAAACATTACAATTCTGTCTGTAAGACAGAGGGTCATATTACCGAGGCCCTGGCACCACCAGAACGTCACTTTCCCTGACGCTCCTGTGGTGCTTTTCATTGAATCATATGTACAAGGATCTTTTATGCAGCTTTTTGTAGCATAACGCCTCCATGTACATATGGGACAGCAGGACACAGTATTCTGTATTAGAGGGGCATGCAATGGTTGTTGCAGTGGCCATTCCATTGTATCACCCATTGCTTTTGATGCTGCCCCATGTGGTGAAGACATCTTACTTGTTGCCAGCGCCAAAAGACTAACAACATCCCAAGGAGGTGTAGGCATAGCAAAGCGTTGAGGAATGCATTGATAGCTCCTTGTTTTTCGATTCTTATATGTGTGCACCATTTGAAGGCAGACACAGTAGAGGTAAAATGATTTTGATGCTTGCTCATGTGCAATTTGGTGTCCCTGCACGTTAACAAAATAACATAATGGATGTCTTGGCACTACTATGTGAGCGCCATTCTGCAGCACACATAGAAGTTGCATATCGCCATTGTAGACTATTTATGTCCAGGAAGGGATACCTACCTGCACTAAGACACTCCCCTCAAAACAAACATACTTGCACTGTGATTCAAGTATGCCTGCGTTGGCACACACTGCTGAGGTATGTGCCGGTGCAGGTGCAGAAGCAGGCCTGCCCTGCACTCTCAGTAATATGGGTCTGTGTTACACATTCAGAGCAATGCAGTGCTGCTGATGTTGGCACAGCACTGTGCTGCACCTGTTTCACATACATGTGGCCCATAGTTATCACACAAGAATATGCACAGATTTGGGTGGCAGACATATGTACATGTTTCAGATACATAATATTATATAAATATAGGTGGGCAGAATACTGGCCATTGGCTAAAACATTGACTCTTGTAGTTGATCAATGTGAAGAAGCAGTCAACCACTCAGATGCTTCCCTGTTTTCATTCACATACCTCCATCATGTGTGTCATATGTGACATATGGCACACCATGGTGTATGTCAGGACACTGATGTTGGGAACTCTGTCAGTATGGTTGCACTTGGCATGTTTGGCACCATACATGAATATGCTACACATGCAAAGTGGAAATTGGCTTCCTGATGACAAGGGAACAGTGATGTAATCAACAAGCCTTAGGCAGATATGTTAGTTGTCTCCAATGAAGTAATAGTGTAACCAAGTTGATGTTTCAGGCTATATTTTTTGGCTACCATCTCCAGCAGGAATACACAGCTTCCATTTCTCATGCCTGGTTCTGCCGTCATGTGGCACCAGACTTTCACACTGTCACAATGCTTGCACTTGTCAAATTTCGACATATGGTATGGTAGAAGTTGCATCCATCTGCAACATTACCTACAATAATTTAGAAACAGATGTAGCATCGTGAGGCAATCACTCCTGTCTACATTTGTGTAAATGTCATGTCACTCTGCACATACATGACTCTCGGCACATACACCCATGACTGACAATACTCCTGCATCATGTTTCCCATCACTTCAACTTTACTTACCCCATTTACACAGTTGTAATGACTGTGAGAAGCTGGCCTGGTTTGTAGTGGGTACCAGAGGTACTTACACCTTATACCAGGACCAGTGATCCACTTTAGTGAAATGTAGGCAGTGTCTAGCAGCTTAAGCTGTCTGGCGGTAGCTGTAGCAGAGCAGCTAAGGCTGAACTAGGAGACATGCAAAGCTCTTGCAATACCACTATAGTCACACAGTACTGATAGACAAGAAAGACAATACTCGGTGTTATCAAATCAAAAATAAAGGTTCTTTATTTTAGTGACACAAGGCCAAAAATATCTTAGAAGCAATACTCCTACTGGAGATAAGTATTATACACAATATATACACTAGTAACCAAAATTAGGTATGTACACAGTCAGGAATTAGTGCAAACAGTGAAAAACACAATAGATTGCAATGGGCTTAGGGGCAATACAAACCATATACTAAAATAGTGGAATGTGAATGTCAGTTCCCCCCTAGGCAAGTGTAGTGTGTAGAGGGGCGCTGGAAGTGTTAAGAGAACACCAAAGGTAAGTAAAATACCCCACCCAAAAGCCCAGGAAAACAGGTGTAAAGTACAGCAAGTTTCCACAGAAAACACTAGATGTCATGGTAAAGGATTATGAAAAGACCAAGCAAGACTGCAAGAAACCAACAATCCATTCCTGGACCTGAAGACCTGTGGAGAGAGGAGACCAAGTCCAGAAGTTGATGAAGAGTCCAGGAAGAACAGGATTCCCTGCCAACTTGGATGAAGGTTGTTTTGATTGCTGGATTCCACCAACAAGCCTTGGTTTACGCAGGAATGCGTTTTGCATCAAAGAGGTGCTGCCTGGGCCCAGGAGGGACCTGGGGGTCTCAACTCAGACAGAGGAGACAGAGGGGGCTCCAAGCACTTCAGAGAGCCCTCAGAAGACCAGGCAGCACCCACAGGAGAACCAGGACACGGGGACAATTGAGTTGCAAAGTGCGGTCGTTGCAGCACTATTTAAAGGGATCACATGCTGCCGGAGAACAACTCAGGGAGCTGAGCATCTCAGGATAGAGTGCTGGGTACCCGGGCTATGCTGTGCACAAAGTACTTTTGGAAGTAGTGCACTGAAGCCCAAGGAGCTTCAGAACTTGTGGTGCACAGGGGTACTCTCTGGCACGGGGAGGCAAGTCCTTACCTCCACCGAATTTGGACAACTGGACCTTTGGACAGTCAGGATCACTTCGGTCTACCACCTGTGTTCCAGGGATCACGCTTGTCGACAGGAGAGGAGTCCCAGAGTACCGGTTGATGTTGCAGAGAGGTGCCTCCTGAAGCAGGGAAGTGACTTCGTTACTCCACAGGAGATTCCTTCGGTCCTTCTGGTGCAGAATGAAGGCAGACAGTCCTCAGAGCATGCACAACCTAGAAACGGTTGCAGTTGCTGGCTGGAGTTGAAGTTGCAGGGTCACTAGCCTTCTTGGATACTTTGTACCAGTTACGGTGTTCCTGGAGCAGTCTCCGGTTTATCCGATGGTCAGAAGCTGAAGCAGAGGATGCAGAGAAGTCCTGCTGGAGTCTTGCAAACCGAAGCTGAGGAAACACCCACAGGAGAGACCCTAAATAGCCCTCAGAGTGGGATTGGTCACTTAAACAGGTAGGGACCTATCAGGGGAGGGTCTCTGATCTCACCTGCTGGCACTGGCCAATCAGATGCTCACAACACCTTGGAATCCAAGACTGCAATACCCAGGGACACTCTGGAGGAGCTCTGGGCAACACCATTGGGGTGGTGATGGGCAGGGGAGTGGTCACTCCCTTTTCCTTTGTCCAGTTTCGTGCCAGAGCAGGGGCTGGGGGTCCCTGAACCAGTAAAGACTGGATTATGCAAGGAGAGCACCATATGTGCCCTTCAGAACACTTCCAGAGGATCTGGTAGGAAACCCCTTCCATGCCTGTAACACCTATTTCCAAAGAGAGAGGGTGTAAAACCCCTGTCCCAAAGTAAATGCATTGTTCTGCCTTCCTGGGATTGGGCTGCCCAAGCCCCAGGAGGGCAGAAGCCTGTCTGTGAGGTTGCAGCAGCTGGGGCTGCAGTAAAAACCTCAGAAGACTGGTATGGCAGTACTGGGGGTCCATGGCCGCGTCCCCAGGGTGCATGGTATTAGCCCGCCCAATACCAGATTTAGATTGGGGGTTCAATTTCACAATCTTAGAACCCTCACATGGCCATATTTGGAGTTACCATTGTGAAGCTACCTATATGTATTGACATCTATATAGTGCACGCTTATAATGGTGTCCCTGCACTCACGAAGTCTGGGAAATTGGTCCTGGACAACATGGGGGCACATTTGCTAGTGCAAGGGTGCCCTCACACACAGTAACTTTGCACCTAGCCTTCAGTAACTGAAGGTTAGACATATAGGTGACTTATAAGTTACCTGGTACAGAGAAAATGGCTTTGAAATAGTGTGTGCACTATTTCACTCACGCTGCAGTGGCAGTCTAGAAGGATTGAAGTATGAGCTCCTTATGGGTGGCAAAAGAAATGCTGCCGCCCATAAGGACTTCCTGGAACGCTAATGCCCTGGGTACCTAGGTAGCATATAGTACGGACTTATAAGGGGGGTCCAGTGTGCCAATCTGAATTAGAATATGGAGTCACTAGACTATAGTGACACATTTGGTAAACAGAGAGAGCATAAGCACTGGAGTTTTGGTTAGCAGATCTCCGGAGACACAGTCAAGCATACTGACAACACAGTAAAATACACTGACATATAGGCCACAAACTATGAGCATTGGGGTCCTGACTAGCAGGAACCCAGCTAGACAATAAAGCAACATTGTCAAACACTGACAAACTGGCCAAATATGTGGGTAGAAGAAAGCCACCTTCCTACAATGACCATGATGGACATGTACTTTTGTGCTTATGAAACATGTATTCTTTCACCATGGCACATGTGTATCTGATATTTGTCACTTTGTGGCTTTATGGGGTATATGTGATACACAATGTACACAAAGAGGAATGTGCAATTTGTCTGCACCCTGTGCATAGCTAAGCTCTCTTAAATGATGTTTGCTCAAGATACAAAACGTCCTGTCCTGACCCTTAACAAAAAATGCTGCAGTCAACCTTATGTCCCCCTGTCATGAAAAGGAGGGCATTGCAATGCAAAAGGGGTACTTACCAATTGTCCACCAATCCAAATCACCAGGGGATCTAGTAGATCTCACTCTTGTGCAATGAGGTCTGCCCAACGGTGTTTGCTTTGGTGGTCGTTGCACACAACACCAAACATCTGCCGTAGTTGGTAGCACACCTTGCCCCACCGCAGCTTCGATGCCTCTGTTGGGTAGTCCTGGATGACCAGGCCACCCATACTCAACATCATGGGAAGGTAGTGTTTGACTTACCAGATGAACCCTCCTAATTCATCTCCACTCATCCTTTGTGCTCTTCCCTTCACCAACGTGTTGCAGTTTCCCTCCACAACAAATGAAATAGCCCCAAAATAATTAAAACACTACTCCACCTAACCCCAAATACCCCAACAGACAACACTATGACAGGACAAAGACTCAGCAAAATGACAAAATGGTCAGGACAGCAACAGGACACAGCACAAAACTCTCAAAAAACAACACTCTTCAACCAGCACCAGATCCACACACCCTCTCACAATCAGAGTCAAAAAGACTGTAAGGTAAAAGTGAAAGTGAAATCACTGTACCATCTTTGCAGCAAGGAAGTCCTGTTTCATCTCTTCCTGGGCGTGTGTGTCACATTTTCTGATATGCCTAATTCTTTTTGACGCATGTGGTCATGGGTAGTATTCCTACTCAGGAAGGCTGACAAGGCCTGTAGATTTGCAATTGATGCGCCGGGGCCAGGCGTCACTTTTTTGATTAGCAAAGTATGGAGTATTGCTGTTTGAGTCAAAACCTTTGACACATAACGGGGATGCGGTGAATGTTTTTGAAAAGGCTGACAGTGCACCAAGATTCACATATCTTGTTACAGGGGCTATGCATATATGTAGTCAGTATGGTGTGTGCATTCACATATGTAACTGTAACATCGGAATGTGTTACCATATGTTTGCATGTGTGTGTTATGCATGCAATGGCTGATACCGTTTGCATATGTGCATGTGTTGATAGACTTTTTTCACATACATCGTACCACATGTGTACTGGGAATGTACATATGTGATGTAAAACATAATTGTAGTTCTACCACATTGTCATGTCTGATTTCCAAATGTAGGTTTGACAAAACCACTTTAGATATGATGGGCTATGTCCAATACATGTTCATGCATGTGATACCCTTGACAAATCGTACTCAGAAGATGCATTGGACTATGGCTGGGTTGATTTCACGTAACACATGGTAATGTGAGGGCATGTGTGTCAACACTGTGGTATGTTGTATGGTTCATGGTTCATTATGCTATGCTACACGTGTGATATATGGTTCTCCATGCATCTATGATGCAGTAGATTGTGTACTGACATGTGTTAATGAAGGTTGACATGTCATGGTGTGTGGAACGATATGTGTAGTGTAATGAATGCCAAAGTAGTGTGTTAATGTGATATGAAAGCTTACAAATCTGTCTTCCAGCATGGACATAAATTGGCCATAATTTCATGGCCGGTTTTTCATATCAGTGCCACCTATGTTTCCCTGTATGTGAACATATCTGAAGGTCATTTAAGTCTATGTATGCTCATATATACATATACATTTTCATTAGCGAAAAGTTGACTTTTGTGCATACTCCGATACACAATAACAGGCCTGTACTATTGAAGTGGTACACATGTGTTGCAAATTCAAACATATGTGTGCAAGGCACACACTTGGTACATACAATCGACCACAACATGTTTGTTTTGAATGTTACATACAATGGCATACAAATGTGTAGTAAGATTGTTGTCAAGCAATGATGGCACCCTAGTCATCACTGCTCCTGTGACACTTCTTCTGTCCACCCAGACCCACGGTTGCATATGTTGATGCAGGTTGACGGTGCTCCACTCAGCTCAGTCCACTATGCACAAGCATCAGGCCCCTGACTGTTTCAAGAATCAATGTAGTCTCAGCAGGGGATGTTAGGCACGGATCTAACCTCATCATGAGAGCTCTTCAGCAGTGCAATGTGCAATTCCCTGCAGACAGACACCTGCACAAATGTGATCCCATGGCCTGGCATTTCTTTTTCCTTTGGGGTACTTGATGTCAGGCTTTCTCTATCACGTACAAGGGACTGGCTGCTTATTCGTGAAGGACATGTCTCATCATTTAGCATGGTCTGACAGAAATGGTTATACATTTGTTAGACCTGGCATCCTTGGCGTGGTCTCCCCTAACTTTCTGCCAATACTTCCCAGGTTGCTTCTGTGTGCTGGACTCTGTTTTTGTTGCTCTGGGAGCTTTACCACTGCTGACCCGTGCTAAAGTGCAAGTGCCCTGTGTATATTATATGTGCAATTGGCTTCTCCATGATTGGCATATTTGATTTGCTAGTAAGTTTCTAGTAAAGTGCAATAGAGGTGCCCAGGACTTGTAAATCAAACGCTACTAGTAGCCTGCAGCACTGATTGTGCCACCCACACTAGTAGCCCTGCAAACATGGCTCAGACCTGCCACTGCAGTGTGTGTGTGTGTGTGCAGTTTTAAACTGCCAATTCAACTTGGCAAGTGTGCCAGGCCTAAACCTTCCTTTTTTACACATGTGAAGCACCCCTAAGGTAGGCCCTAAGTAGCCCCATGGGCAGGGTACCCTGTATTTTAAAGGTGGGACATGTACTGCTGGGGGGGGTTTACATGTCCTAACAGTGAAATACTGCCAAATTTGTTTTTTACTGTTGCAAGGCCTATGTCTCTCATAGGTTAACATGGGGGTGCCTTTAAATATTTCTAATTGCAGATTCCATTTGAGAGCAGATAGAAATATGGAGTTTGGGGTCTCTGAACTCACAATTCAAAAATAAATCTGTTTAGTGAAGTTGGTTTTTAGATTGTTAGTTGTATAATTCCGCTTTTAGAGAGTGGGCATTTTCTTGCTTAAACCATTCTGTGACTCTGCCTGTTTGTGGATTCCCCGCCTGGGTCAGTTTGACAGTTGGGCTGTATGTGCATCTCCTCTAGACAGTGACACAAAGGGTGCAGGGGTGTAACGTGCGTATCCTGATGAGCCATCTATGCTAGAGAGGAGGGAGCAATGATCACTTACACCTGAATGGGTGGTGCCTGCCATCACACAATGCAGTCTCCAACCCCCTGGTGTTGGCCTGGGGCCTGGCCTGGGCAAGGCAGGATCTTGTGAACAACAGAAACTTTCCTTTGAACTTTTCATACTTCAAAGGCATAAAGGGGTGTTAGTATTGGACCCAAAACCCCAGACTATAGATCACTTCTGGAACCAAGAGGAACCTCTACCTGGAGAAGAGCTGAAGAGCTGAGGAGAAGTGCTGCAGCTGCCTGTGACTGTGCTTTGTTGAGCTATCCTGCAGTTGCTGCTTCTGCCTGTGAAAGGGGACAAAGACTGGACTTTGTGGTATATTCCTGCTTGAGAAGAACCTCCAAGTGCTTGGACTGAGCTTGTCCCCTGTTCTGAAGTCTCAGGGCCATCAAAGACTTCCTCTGCCAGCACCAGGACTCCTGCCCTGCCAAGTGGTGCCCTATCCAGTCCCTTGGCCCTTGAACGGAGAAACTGGTGGAAAACCAAGAAAATCCAGGAAAACTGACTTTGGATGACTCGGGACCTATGCCCCAGCTGAATCCCATGACGCATCCTGCAACCGAAGCCGTAGTCCTCGCTGGAGTGCGACAACCCTGCAGACCTAACATCGCTGCAGCCCAGCTGAAGTCCATGACTCCATAGAAGTTGACGCACCACGCAGTGAACGCCGGACATCGACTCCGACGGAAGTGCATGGATCCAGCATTTTTCACCAATGCTGCCTCACCTCCACCGCTAGGCAGCAAGGACCTGATTCCTCTTCATTATGCCTCCACTCCTTCACTTCTCAGCATCAAAAACCGACGCTGACTTGGATCCAGCAATGCCACAATCCCCAACTCCGTTCACCAGCTTGCTTTCCCATTTTCACAAGGTACTGTACCTGGGAGGTCCGTGAGACTCCTTGACCAGTGCCATTGGCGTCGGATTGTTAGGAATGACTCTGTCACGACAGAGTGATATCACCTAATCGAAGCATATGTGTTCTAAGATTTTTCTGTTTAATCTTTAAAAATTCATAATTTGCCTTGTGTATGTTGGATGTTTGTGGTTATGGACTTGTTTTGTTCAGATAAATATTGGCTACTTTTCTAACCTGGTGTTGAGTCATTTGATAGTGTTTTCACAATATTACTATGTGTGTTGGTATAAATACTTCACACATTGTCTCTGAGTTAAGCCTGCCTGCTCGTGCCAAGCTACAAAGGTGGTGAGCGGGGGTTAACTGAGTGCGATTCTCCTTACCCTGACTAGAGTGAGTGTCCTTGCTTGGACAGGAGGGAACCTGACTGCCAACCAAAGACTCCATTTCTAACAACATTGTTTGTATTTTCCATATGCAGCTTGGTTAGGGAATGTATCTCTAGTTTAACTTGTTTATGTTTTATGACCCAGGGATGATGTCATCTGTCACTGCCTTCTGTCAGAATAGTATGCGATAGGCAACTACATCATTTTGTTGTAAACATGAATGGTATATGTACTGACCTAGACATCCTCTGTGAATATATGTTGGGTGATCACTTGGTGACATTATTGTTTTGCACAGTCAGTATTGGTCTATGTGTGTACCTTTTCCAACATTACCAGCACATCTTGTTTGGAATTAATTTGGTCCTATATTGCTAGCATTCTTTAGGCTTCTTACCTTTTGTGCACATCTTCTACTGCAACATTGTCCGGTCATACATGGACAGGATGCTATGTGTGACTTGTGTAATTTGAAGATGTACACATCTTCTTCTAAATTTGCAGGCTTTGCTAGATCACATGACGTCTTCACACACATGACAGAACACCAGCCACAGCACTTATACAGTTTCCAAGTGACCTCCCTGTGTTGTATCTCCATGTGTATGAAGGAGTCTCTCAGCTGTTCTTCCATATCCTTTGGTGTACAATAGTATGCACTCACATCTGCATTCCACAACCTATGTCACTTTCACCATGAGTGTATATTGTTAGTGTGTAGGAGGCTAGCCTAGCTTATAGTGGGTACCTGATGGTACTTACACCTTGTGCCAGGACCAGTTATCCCTTATTAGTAGATTAGTAGTGTTCTAGCAACTTAGGATGATAGAGGTAGCTATAGCAGAGCAGCTTAGGCTGAACGAGGAGACATGCAAATCTCCTACTATACCACTTATATCATGTAGCACTATATCACAAGAATCACAATACTCAGAGTTACTAAAAATAAAGGTACTTTATTTTAGTGACAATGTGCCAAAAATATCTCAGAGGATATACTCTCTTAGGAGGTAAGTAAAATGCACAAAATAGGCACACAAACCAAAATTAGGTAAGTAAACAGTTAGAAAAGTAGTGCAAACACTGTAGAATACAATAGGATGCAATAGGCCTAGGGGCAACACAAACCATATACTAAGAAAGTGGAATGTGAACCACTTAGGGGCCCCTGGCCTAGTGTAGTGTGTAGAGGGTCGCTGGGAGTATAAGAAAAAACTAAAGGTGTCCAAGATACCCCACCCCAAGACCCTGAAAAGTAGGAGTAAAGTGACCCTACTTCCTCAGAAAACACTCTAAAGTTGTGATAGGAGATTCTGCAAAGACCACAACTGACTGCAAAGCACTGAAGACGGATTCCTGGACCTGAGGACCTGTAAAGGAAGGGGACCAAGTCCAAGAGTCCCGAAAGTATCTGGGGGGTAGGAGCCCACTAAACCCCAGATGAAGGTGCAAAAGGGCTGCCTCTGGGAGGAAGAAGCTGTAGATTCTGCAACAACGAAGATGCCAGGAACTGAGCACAGCGGTCATCTCAACACTACAAAGGAGGGCCCCACAAAGCCAGTAGTCAACCCAGCGAGTTGAGCAACGGAGTGCTGGGGATGTTGGCTGTGCTGTGCTGTGCACGAAGGATTCCTTGCAAAAGTGCACAGAAGCCCTAGCAGCTGCAGTTCACATAGTACACAGGATGACTGTCTGGCGATGGGCGGCAAGGACATACCTCTCCCAAATTTAGACAGATGGACCATTGGACTGTTGGGGTCACTTGGATCCAGCACCTGTGTTCCAGGGACCACGCTCGTCGCGATGAGAGGGGACCCAGAAGACTGGTGAAGCAGAAGTTTGGTGCCTACGTTAGCAGGGGGAAGATTCCATCCACCCACAGGAGATTTCTTCTTGGCTTCCAGTGCAGGGTGAAGGCAGACAGCCCCCAGAGCATGCACCACCAAGAAACAGTCGAGAAAGCCAGCAGGATTAGGCGCTACAATGTCGCCGGTAGTCTTCTTGCTACTATGTTACAGTTTTGCAGGCATCCTGGAGCAGTCAGGGGTCGATCCTTGGCAGAAGTCGAAGAGGGAGATGTAGAGGAACTCTGGTGAGCTCTTGCATTCGTTATCTGAGGAAAAGCCCACAGGAGAGACCCTAAATAGACCTCAGAGGAGATTTGGCCACCTAGTCAGGTAAGTACCCATCAGGGGGTGTCTCTGACATCACCTGCAGGCACTGGCCACTCAGAGGCCTCCATTGTGCCCTCACACCTCTGGATTCAAGATGGCAGAGGTCTGGGACACACTTGAGGAGCTCTGGGCACCTCCCCTTGGGAGGTGCTGGTCAGGGGAGTGGTCACTCCCCTTTCCTTTGTCCAGTTTCGCGCCAGATCAGGGCTGAAGGTTCTCTTCTCAGAACCGGTGTAGACTGATTTATGCAAGGAGGGCACTATCTGTGCCCTTCAAAGCATTTCCAGAGGCCAGGAGAGGCTACTCCTCTCAGGCCCTTAACACCTATTTCCAAAGGTAGAGGGTGTAACACCCTCTCTCAGAGGAAATCCTTTGTTCTGCCTTCCTGGGACTGGGTTGCCCAGACCCCAGGAGGGCAGAAGCCTGTCTGTGGGTTGGCAGCAGCGGTAGCTGCAGTGAAAACCCCAGAGAGCTGGTTTGACAGTACCCGGGGTCCATGCTGGAGACCCGGGGAGGCATGGGATTGGCACCCCAATACCAGATTTGGCATGATGGAACAATTCCATGATCCTAGACATGTTACATGGCCATATTCAGAGTTACCATTGTGAAGCTACATATAGGTATTGACCTATATGTAGTGTATGCGTGTAATGGTGTCCCCGCACTCACAAAGTCCAGGGAAATTGCCCTGAACTATGTGGCGACACCTTGGCTAGTGCCAGGGTGCCCTAACACTTAGTAACTTTGCACCTAACCATCACCAAGTGAGGGTTAGACATATAGGTGACCTATAAGTTACTTAAGTGCAGTGTAAAATAGACATTATTTCACTCAGGCTGCAGTGGCAGTCCTATGTAAGATTTGTGTGAGCTCCCTATGGGTGGCAAAAAAAAATGCTGCGGCCCATAGGGTCTCCTGGAACTCCAATACCGTGGGTACCTACATACCATATACTAGGGAATTATAAGGGTGTTCCAGTGTGCCAATTAGAATTAGTGAAAATGGTCAATAGCCTATAGTGACAATTTTAAAGGCAGAGAGATCATAAGCACTGAGGTTCTGATTAGAAGAGCCTCAGTGACACAGTAGTTAGTCACTACACAAGGATACACATTCAGGCCACAAACTATGAGCACTGGGGTCCTGGCTAGCAGGAACCCAGTGAGACAGGCAAAAACAAACTTACAAACAAGTAAAAAGGGGGTAACATGCCAGGCGAGATGGTACTTTCCTACACAACCCTCTCCCCCCAAACGAAGGACAATAAGGCTAACCTTGCCCAGATGAGTCTTCATAGTCTAAGTGGAAATATTTCGAGAGTCCATCTGCATTCGAGTGGGTACACCCAGGTCTATGTTCCACTGTATAGTCCATTTCCTGTAGGGAGATGGACCACCTCAACAATTTAGGGGTTTCACCTTTCATTTGTTTAAGCCATAATAGAGGTTTGTGGTCTGTCTGAACAATAAAGTGAGCACCAAACAGGTATGGTCTCAACTTTTTCAGTGCCCACACCACAGCAAAGGCCTCCCTCTATATGGCAGACCAACGCTTTTCTCTAGGGGTCAACCTCCTGCTGATAAAAGCAACAGGTTGATCCTGACCCTCAGTGTTAAGCTGCAATAGAACTGCCCCTACCCCTAATGCAGAAGCATCAGTCTGGACTATGAATTTTTTGGAGTAACTTTTTATGACAGGTGCAGAGCACATGGCCTGTTTTAGCTCATCAAAATCCTTTTGACAGCTAGCTGTCCACAATACCTTTTTAGGCATCTGTTTGCTGGTGAGGTCATTAAGAGGGGCTGCAATGGAGCCATAATTCTTAATGAATCTCCTATGGCACCCTGTGAGGCCTAAGAAGGCTCTCACCTGGGTTTGAGTTGTAGGGGGAGCCCATTTCATAATGGTCTGGATCTTCCCCTGTAGTGGTGCAATCTGTTCCCCACCTACCAGGTGGCCCAGATAAACCACTTTCCCCTGCCCTATTTGGCACTTTGAAGCGTTGATAGCGAGGACTGCCCTTTGCAGGGCCTCCAAAACTTTCTGGAGGTGGACCAGGTGCTCATCCCAGGTGGAGGTAAAGACAGCTTTATCATCTAGATATGCTTGCAGGACTGTGTTCACCAGTGTCTGAAATGTGGCAGGTGCATTCTTCAAACCAAAGGGCATAATAGTGAACTGATAGTGCTCTTCAATGGTGGAAAATGCAATTTTAGGTTTAGCATCTTCTGACAACGTAATCTGCCAATACCCTGCAGTTAAGTCAAAAGTGCTTAGACACTTGGCAGAAGCCAGTGTATCTATTAGCTCATCTGCCCTTGGTATAGGGTGAGCATCAGTTTTGGTTACTTGAATGAGACCTCTGTAGTCAACACAAAACCTCATTTCTCTTTTACCATCTTTACTGTCAGGTTTTGGGACAAGCACCACTGGGCTAGCCCATGGACTCTCTGAAGGCTCAATCACTCCTAGGTCAAGCATTTTCTGTACCTCTTGTTTTATGCAATCTCTGACATGGTCAGGTTGACTATATATCTTACCTTTGACAGGTAAACTGTCTACAGTGTTGATCGTGTGCTCACACCAAGTGGTGGTACCTGGTATCAGTGAGAAGAGGTCAGATAATTGGCCTAGGAGATTTATACAGTTGTCCTTCTGCTCAGCAGTAAGGCAATCTGCTAGCACCACTCCCTCCACTAAGCCATCAGCTTAGAGAAGAGGTCAGGGAAAGGGTCACTCTCTTCTTCCTGCCCCTCATCCGTTGCCATGAGAAGGGTTAAGTCAGCTCTGTCATAGTAAGGTTTCAGGCGATTGACATGGAGCACCCTAACGGGACTCCTAGCAGTGCCCAGGTCTACCAAGTAGGTGACCTCACCCTTCTTTTCAACAATGAGATGGGGTCCACTCCATTTGTCCTGGAGTGCTCTTGGGGCCACAGGCTACAATATCCACACCTTCTATCCTGGGTGGTACTGGGTCAGAACAGCCTTCTGGTCATGCCATTGCTTTTGGAGCTCTTGGCTGGCCTGAAGGATTTTACTGGCCTTTTTCATGTACTCAGCCATTCTGGATCATAGGCCAAGTACATAGTCCACAATGTCTTGTTTTGGAGCTTTGAAAGGTTGTTCCCAACCCTCCTTCACAAGAGCAAAGGGACCTCTTACAGGGTGCCCAAAGAGAAGTTCAAAGGGGCTAAAGCCCATTCCTTTTTGGGGTACCCCTATAAGCAAAAAGGAGGCATGGCAACAGGACATCCCATCTCCTTATGAGTTTTCAGGGAGTCCCATAATCATACCTTTGAGAGTTTTATTAAACCTCTCAACCAGACCATTTGTCAAGGATGATAAGGAGTAGTGAACTTTTAAGTTACACCACACTCCTTCCACATAGCTTTGAGGTATGCAGCCATGAAGTTACTACCTCTGTCTGACACCACTTCCTTACGGAAGCCCACTCTGGAAAAGATTCCCAGGAGGGCCTTTGCCACTGCAGGAGCTGTAGTGGTCCTTAGGGTATGGTTTCAGGATACCTAGTGGCATGTTCCACTATCACAAGTATAAACCTATTGCCTGAAGCAGTTGGAGGGTCAAGGGGGCCAACTAGTTCAACCCCTACCCTTTCAAAGGGCACCCCAACCACAGGAAGTGGAATTAAGGGGGCCTTAGGTGTGCCACCAGTATTGCCACTGGCTTGGCAGGTCACACAGGAGCGACAAAACTCCTTAGTGTCCTCTGACATGTGAGGCCAGTGAAACAACGGAACAAGTCTGTCCCAAGTTTTACTCTGGCCCAAATGCCAAGCCAAAGGAATATCATGTGCCAAGGTCAGAAGAAACTCCCTATACTGCAAAGGGATGACCAATCTCCTGGCAGCTCCAGGTTTAGGGTCCCTTGACTCAGTATAGAGGAGGTTATCTTCATAATAGATCTTATGGCTATCAGTGATATCCCCATTCTGCTGTGTGACAGCTTGCTGTCTTAAAACCTCAAGTGTGGGACTGATCTGCTGTGCCACACTTAGCTCTTACCTAGCAGGCCCCCCTGCACCGAAAAGCTCAGCAGTGTCTGCTGCCAGCTCATCTGGTGTAGGGTCTGCACAGGGAGAGGATTCCTCTTCCTCAAAAGTGGAATCTTCTGAAGAGGGAGGGATAGTGGGCCAGGATTTACCCTTTCTATGCCTAGCTTTTGGGAGCACTTGGTCCATTGTTCCAGGATCCAAGCTTCGCTGTCCTCTTTGCTTCTGGGCCCTTGTGAGAGCAAAGATATGCCCTGGAATGCCTAGCATTGCTGTAAGAGCCTCCAACTCCACTTCTGCCCAAGCTGATGTCTCCACGTAATTGCCTAGTAAGCAGTCTACAGGTAAATCAGTGGCTACCACAACTTTCTTTGGACCAGAAACCCCCCCAGTTGAGATTCACAACAGCCATGATTGGCTAAGAGTGTTGTTATGAGCATCAGTCACTTGGTACTGCTGGCCAAGTAGGTGTTGATCAGGGTGAACCAGTTTCTCAATCACCATAGTGACACTGGCTCCTGTATCCCTGTAGGCCTCAACCTCAACACCATTTATTAGGGGAAGTTGCTTGTACTTACCTGTTAGAAATGGGGTTTTTGGTTGGCAGTTAGGTTGCCCTCTGTCCAAGCAAGAACCCTCACTCTAGTCAGGGTAAGTCACACACAATCCAAAATCAGCCTGTGCTCACCCTCCGGTAGCTTGGCACGAGCAGTCAGGCTTAACTTAGAAGGCAATGTGTAAAGCATTTGTGCAATAAATCATACAACACCATAGTATAACACCACAAAAATACACCACACAGTGTTTAGAAAAATATAGAATATTTATCTGGGTACTTGTAGGTCAAAACGATCAAAGTTGCAATACGAATTTGTAAAGATATCACTGAAAAGTGATATTAAGTGTCTTTAAGTCTTTTAAAAAGCAATAAAGTGTCTTTCAAGCACAGAGTACCTGGTTTCTGGTGGGAAATCTCCTCAGAGGGCCACAGGAGAAGAGATGCGTGGAAAAAGGGGTGTGTGCGTCGATTTCTCCTCAGCACACACAGACTTGCGTCGTTCTTTTCCACGCGGGGAAGTCGGGCGTCGTTTTCCGGCGCGCAGACAGTCTCTTTTTGTGGATCGCGGGGATTACCAGATGTCCCGGGTCTGTGCGTGGATTCTCCTGCTTATTTTCCGGCTGCGCGTCGTTCTGCGGGGCTGCGCGTCGAAGTTTCGATCTCACGGTAGGCGTCGCGTCGATTTCTCCTTGGAAGTCGGGCGGCGTTGTCCTTGCGAGGCCGTGCGTCGAAATTTTGGTCTCACGGCAGGCGTCGCGTCGATTTCTCATTGGAAGTCGGGCGGCGTTGTCCTTGCGAGACCGTGCGTCAAAGTTTCGCACTCACGGTAGGCGTCGCGTCGATTTCTCCTTGGAAGTCGGGCGGCTTTGTCCTTGCGAGGTTGTGCGTCGAAGTCTCGATCGTCCCGAGGGCGTCGCGTTGATCAGCGTCGGTGTGCGGCGTTTTTCTCGCCGCGAAACAAGCTGTGCGTCGAAATTTTCGGCGCACGGAGCGTCCACGTGAAAGGCAGAAGTCTTTTTGGTCCTGAGACTTCAAGGAACAGGAGGCAAGCTCTATCCAAGCCCTTGGAGAGCACTTTCACAGCCAGACAAGAGTTCAGCAAGGCAGCAGGGCAACAGCAAGACAGCAGTCCTTTGGAGAAAGCAGACAGGTGAGTCCTTTGAGCAGCCAGGCAGTTCTTCTTGGCAGGATGTAGTTTCTGGTTCCGGTTTCTTCTCCAGCAAGTGTCTGATGAGGTAGGGCAGAGGCCCTGTTTTATACTAAGTTGTGCCTTTGAAGTGGGGGTGATTTCAAAGAGTCTCTAAGAAATGCACCAAGTTCCCTTTCAGCTCAATCCTGTCTGCCAGAGTCCCAGTAGGGGGTGTGGCAGTCCTTTGTGTGAGGGCAGGCCCTCCACCCTCCCAGCCCAGGAAGACCCATTCAAAATGCAGATGTATGCAAGTGAGGCTGAGTACCCGGTGTTTGGGGTGTGTCTGAGTGAATGCACAAGGAGCTGTCAACTAAACCTAGCCAGACGTGGATTGAAGGGCACAACAAGATTTTAGTGCAAAGAAATGCTCACTTTCTAAAAGTGGCATTTCTAGAATAGTAATATTAAATCCGACTTCACCAGTCAGCAGGATTTTGTATTACCATTCTGGCCATACTAAATATGACCTTCCTGCTCCTTTCAGATCAGCAGCTGCCACTTCAACAGTGTATGAGGGCAGCCCCAATGTTAGCCTATGAAGGGAGCAGGCCTCACAGTAGTGTAAAAACGAATTTAGGAGTTTTACACTACCAGGACATATAACTACACAGGTACATGTCCTGCCTTTTACCTACACAGCACCCTGCTCTAGGGGTTACCTAGGGCACACATTAGGGATGACTTATATGTAGAAAAAAAGGGGAGTTCTAAGCTTGGCAAGTACTTTTAAATGCCAAGTCGAAGTGGCAGTGAAACTGCACACACAGGCCTTGCAATGGCAGGCCTGAGACAAGGTTAAGGGGCTACTGAGGTGGGTGGCACAACCAGTGCTGCAGGCCCACTAGTAGCATTTAATCTACATGCCCCAGGCACATGTAGTGCACTCTACTAGGGACTTACAGGTAAATTAAATAGTCAATCATGGATAAACCAATCAATAGTACAATTTACACAGAGAGCATATGCACTTTAGCACTGGTTAGCAGTGGTAAAGTGCTCAGAGGTCAAAAGCCAACAACAACAGGTCAGAAAAAAATAGGAGGAAGGAGGCAAAAAGTTTGGGGATGTCCCTGTCAAAAAGCCAGGTCCAACATGACCCCCCACCAGCCTAAAGCCAGGGGAGAACAATCACTATCCTGATGTACTTCCCTGTTTGAGGCGACAGAACAAGGACCCAGGCCCACAACAGCAGGGGCATGCTCCAGTTCTTCGCCTTCCTGACTCCAATTGGATCCCTCTGTCCATACTCTCAGGGCCCACTAAGCCCATCCATGGGGAACCTTTCTCCTTTCCTGCGGATCCCATCTGTGCAGCACCTAACCTTACATTGCTCACAGATGTATCCCAGGAGCAGGATAGTACCACCAGGACCAACACAGTGGTGTTGCCCATTCTATCCCCGGGGTGGGACACTTGTCCCCTCCCCAGGGATAACTCTGTCCACCCGGACAGCAAGCCACAGTGATTACTGACAGCTGCCAGGGATGAGAGCCAGGCCCCAGGCCTCTCAAAGCTCTCCAACCACTGTGGCTGTGGAGAGTGGGGGGCGGTAGCCCCAGGTGCTGGGCACCCTTTAACCACTCTCCCTTCCACCAGGTCAGGGATGACAGCCTGAACCTGGTCCTCCCCTCTGGGGCTTTGTACCCTCCCTCCTGGAGCGGTACCCCCAGAGTCCAACATGGCCAGGGGGCTTACAGAAGTCGCCCTGTACCATTCCTCCACCAGTGCAGGGCTGTTAACCTGCCACTGGCCCTCCAACCTGGGGTCTGTACCTTCAGGTTGGACTAGGGCCCGGGGTGAGGCTTCCCTCCCCCTGCCCTCCCTTCTGGGGTCCAGCACCCTCCAACTAGGAGTGGCCTCCTCAGAAGACAACATGGTAGGGGCCCTGTTATCAGTAGCCCCTCCCTCCAGGTCCGGGGGGACACCCTGAACCTGGTCTTCCAGCCCAGGGTCTGTACCCTCAGACTGGATCACCGCCTGGCAAACCAGGACTTCCTGGGAGGCACACCTACCCCCCACCAGGTCAGAGTTTAACCTCTGAGCCTGGTTCCCCAACCCAGGGTCACCACCCTGAGGTTGGGCAATTGCCTGGCACGCCAGGACTTTCTGGGGGGCACACCT
Organism: Pleurodeles waltl; assembly: GCF_031143425.1. Lineage (NCBI taxonomy): Eukaryota > Metazoa > Chordata > Amphibia > Caudata > Salamandridae > Pleurodeles > Pleurodeles waltl. The sequence goes on from NC_090442.1 coordinate 583,205,145, forward strand.
ACCCCCCACCAGGTCAGAGTTTAACCTCTGAACCTGGTCATCCAACCTAGAGTCAACACCCTGAGGTTGGACAATTGCCTGGCACAGCAGGGCTTCTTGGGAGGCACACCTACCTCCCACCAGGTCAGAGTTTAACCTCTGAACCTGGGTATCCAACCCAGAGTCAGCACTCTGAGGTTGAACAATTGCCTGGCACGCCAGGCCTTTCTGGAGGGCACACTGACCCTCCACCAGGTCAGAGTTTAACCTCTGAACTGGGCCATTCAACTCAGAGTTACCACCCTGAAGTAGAACAATCGCCTGGCACGCCAGGACTTCCTGGAGGGCACACTGACCCTCCACCAGGTCAGAGTTTAACCTCTGAACCTGGTTCTCCAACCTAGGGTCACCATCCTGAGGTTGGACAACTGTCTGGTACACCAGGGCTTTCTGGGGGGCACACCTACCCCCCACCAGGTCAGAGGTTAACCTCTGAACCTGGATATCCAACCCAGAGTCACCACCCTGAGGTTGAACCATTGCCTGGCAGGCCAGGACTTTCAGGGAGGCACACCTACCTCCCACCAGGTCAGAGTTTAACCTCCGAGCCTGGTTCTCCAACCCAGGGTCACCACCCTGAGGTTGAACCATTGCCTGGTATACCAGGACTTTCTGGGGGGCACACCTACCCCCCACCAGGTCAGAGTTTGACCTCTGAACCGGGTTAGCCAACCCAGAGTCACCACCCTGAGGTTGGGCAATTGCCTGGCACCCCAGGACTTTCTGGGAGGCACACCTACCTCCCACCAGGTCAGAGTTTAACCTCTGAACCTGGCCATCCAACCCAGAGTCGACACCCTGAGGTTGGACAACTGCCTGGCACGCCAGGACTTTCTGGGGGGCACACCTACCCCCCACCAGGTCAGAGTTTGACCTCTTCACCTGGTAAGCCAACCCAGAGTCACCACCCTGAGGTTGAGCCATTGCCTGGCATTCCAGGACTTTCTGGGGGGCACATCTACCCCCCACCAGGTCAAAGTTTAACCTCTGAACCCGGTTATCCAACCCAGAGTCACCACCCTGAGGTTGAATCTTTGCCTGGCATGCCAGGACTTCCTGGGGGGCACTCTCACCCCCCACAAGGGACACGCCGTCCCCAAGGGCCACACAAGAGTCTGGTTGGCGCAGGTCTCCCGACCTCTGCCCATCCGGCAGAGTCTGGGTTTCCCCCAAACCAGAAACGGTCTCACCTGGGTCATTCCTGGGGGGCTCTGCTCTCAGAGCTGACCCCTGACTTTCAAGATCCTCCACTGGGGTCTGCCACCCCCTCTCAACCCTATGTCTGGACTTCTGCACCCCCTCACTAGGAGTGGTACTGCCAGACACCAGAACTGTTGGGATGCTGTCTACAGTCATCCCCCCAAGTTCTTCTGACACTGCGGGGCTTCCTTCAAAAGGTGGCCCTACGGTACAGGTTAGGCTCTGAGACCTACCTGGGACACTACAATCCTCTCCCACCGCACTTGGTCGGGAACCACCTAGAACACTCCCTTCAGGAGCACCCCCAAATGCCTCTTCAGACTCTCTGGTACTCACCCAAAAGTCTGCCTCCACTGTAAGTTCCCTGGGGTCAGAGAACTCACACTCCACCTGGTGTTGGCGTAGCTCTGGAAAATAAGGACCAGACATATGCTCTCCAGCAATTACATCACTCTGCCCTTCACATGTATTAACCACAGTACCCTTCACCCAACCACCTAGTAACTCAGCCTTGGAAAAGCACTCTACATCACCCTCTTGAGACTGGTGAGACAGTTTCTGTCTGTCCCTGACACTCAACCCAAACTCTTCTGGGATGTCTCTACACTCTATATCCAGGACGTCCACCAGGGGGGAACCCTTTTCTCTGTCACTCTCTGCTAGAGTCAGTAAAGTGTCCCTCCCCCCAGTAGGAATATGACTCCCTGTGCCAGTTCCCCAATCCTTCTCAGGGACCCTGTGCATAACGGGAACTACCTCATACCCTTGAACTGCCTGGGGTGTGTCAACTCCCTTCTTCAAGTTGGGCACCACATCTCTGGGCTTGTGCCCTTCTTCAGCAGTACTAGATGCAAGATTTTTGCTGCCACCATCTGAACTGGACTCAGCCCTTCCGGCCTCCAGTTTCAGCTCTTTACAGCTCAGCTCTTGAGCTGCAATCTTTTCTTCTTCCAGGGCTAAAAGTCTTTTTGCCTCAACCTCTGCAAGATACTCCTCTAATTGTTGCTCCTGTCGCCTTTGACTTCGGAGCCATTCATCTATTTCTGGGTCACTGTCCAACTCTGAGTAGCCTTCCTCCTCATCTGAGTAGTCTTCCTCCTCATCTGAGGGGTACTTAGTCATTTGGTTTCTTGCTGCCTCTCTCTCTGCCCATCTTTCCTCCCCCCAGACTATGTAGTGATGGAGCATCTCCGCTTTAGTAGATCTCCTTGCTACAGGAAGGCCCCATTGTCTGCAAAGCTTCCTTAGGTCAGCCTTAGTGAGGTGGTCAGTACGAACAAAGAATGAGTAGGTAAGCAATCCCATTTTGATAAGATCTTATCAGCAAAAACCAAAATCCAAAGTCCAAAATATCAATAGTATATCCAGGAGGACATCAGAGAACCAAGAGCCAAAAAAAAGATGAAAAATCAAGTTGACCTTCCACTGTGGGTAGGTAGTGAAATACTTAGCTACTGTATGTCACTGCACAAACACAAGTCCTATCCTCACCGCTGATCACCAATGTTAGAAATGGGGTTTTTGGTTGGCAGTTAGGTTGCCCTCTGTCCAAGCAAGAACCCTCACTCTAGTCAGGGTAAGTCACACACAATCCAAAATCAGCCTGTGCTCACCCTCCGGTAGCTTGGCACGAGCAGTCAGGCTTAACTTAGAAGGCAATGTGTAAAGCATTTGTGCAATAAATCATACAACACCATAGTATAACACCACAAAAATACACCACACAGTGTTTAGAAAAATATAGAATATTTATCTGGGTACTTGTAGGTCAAAACGATCAAAGTTGCAATACGAATTTGTAAAGATATCACTGAAAAGTGATATTAAGTGTCTTTAAGTCTTTTAAAAAGCAATAAAGTGTCTTTCAAGCACAGAGTACCTGGTTTCTGGTGGGAAATCTCCTCAGAGGGCCACAGGAGAAGAGATGCGTGGAAAAAGGGGTGTGTGCGTCGATTTCTCCTCAGCACACACAGACTTGCGTCGTTCTTTTCCACGCGGGGAAGTCGGGCGTCGTTTTCCGGCGCGCAGACAGTCTCTTTTTGTGGATCGCGGGGATTACCAGATGTCCCGGGTCTGTGCGTGGATTCTCCTGCTTATTTTCCGGCTGCGCGTCGTTCTGCGGGGCTGCGCGTCGAAGTTTCGATCTCACGGTAGGCGTCTCGTCGATTTCTCCTTGGAAGTCGGGCGGCGTTGTCCTTGCGAGGCCGTGCGTCGAAATTTTGGTCTCACGTCAGGCGTCGCGTCGATTTCTCCTTGGAAGTCGGGCGGCGTTGTCCTTGCGAGACCGTGCGTCAAAGTTTCGCACTCACGGTAGGCGTCGCGTCGATTTCTCCTTGGAAGTCGGGCGGCTTTGTCCTTGCGAGGTTGTGCGTCGAAGTCTCGATCGTCCCGAGGGCGTCGCGTTGATCAGCGTCGGTGTGCGGCGTTTTTCTCACCGCGAAACAAGCTGTGCGTCGAAATTTTCGGCGCACGGAGCGTCCACGTGAAAGGCAGAAGTCTTTTTGGTCCTGAGACTTCAAGGAACAGGAGGCAAGCTCTATCCAAGCCCTTGGAGAGCACTTTCACAGCCAGACAAGAGTTCAGCAAGGCAGCAGGGCAACAGCAAGACAGCAGTCCTTTGGAGAAAGCAGACAGGTGAGTCCTTTGAGCAGCCAGGCAGTTCTTCTTGGCAGGATGTAGTTTCTGGTTCCGGTTTCTTCTCCAGCAAGTGTCTGATGAGGTAGGGCAGAGGCCCTGTTTTATACTAAGTTGTGCCTTTGAAGTGGGGGTGATTTCAAAGAGTCTCTAAGAAATGCACCAAGTTCCCTTTCAGCTCAATCCTGTCTGCCAGAGTCCCAGTAGGGGGCGTGGCAGTCCTTTGTGTGAGGGCAGGCCCTCCACCCTCCCAGCCCAGGAAGACCCATTCAAAATGCAGATGTATGCAAGTGAGGCTGAGTACCCTGTGTTTGGGGTGTGTCTGAGTGAATGCACAAGGAGCTGTCAACTAAACCTAGCCAGACGTGGATTGAAGGGCACAACAAGATTTTAGTGCAAAGAAATGCTCACTTTCTAAAAGTGGCATTTCTAGAATAGTAATATTAAATCCGACTTCACCAGTCAGCAGGATTTTGTATTACCATTCTGGCCATACTAAATATGACCTTCCTGCTCCTTTCAGATCAGCAGCTGCCACTTCAACAGTGTATGAGGGCAGCCCCAATGTTAGCCTATGAAGGGAGCAGGCCTCACAGTAGTGTAAAAACGAATTTAGGAGTTTTACACTACCAGGACATATAACTACACAGGTACATGTCCTGCCTTTTACCTACACAGCACCCTGCTCTAGGGGTTACCTAGGGCACACATTAGGGATGACTTATATGTAGAAAAAAAGGGGAGTTCTAAGCTTGGCAAGTACTTTTAAATGCCAAGTCGAAGTGGCAGTGAAACTGCACACACAGGCCTTGCAATGGCAGGCCTGAGACAAGGTTAAGGGGCTACTGAGGTGGGTGGCACAACCAGTGCTGCAGGCCCACTAGTAGCATTTAATCTACATGCCCCAGGCACATGTAGTGCACTCTACTAGGGACTTACAGGTAAATTAAATAGTCAATCATGGATAAACCAATCAATAGTACAATTTACACAGAGAGCATATGCACTTTAGCACTGGTTAGCAGTGGTAAAGTGCTCAGAGGTCAAAAGCCAACAACAACAGGTCAGAAAAAAATAGGAGGAAGGAGGCAAAAAGTTTGGGGATGTCCCTGTCAAAAAGCCAGGTCCAACATTACCCATATTAAGGGGACAAGCAATCAAGGTGACAAAGGCAATACCACCATCAGAGACTAAAGTAGCCTCTGTGGTCTCCCTAACAAATCCAGCCCCAACTACATTACCAATGGTGAGCCCAGCTACACGCTTTGATTGGCTATTTGTAGTAGACTTCCCACCACCACTGCTATTACTAGGGGCACTAGAGGATGCAGTTGGGGTTGTGGTAGTGGGAGCCTTGGTGTTTTTCTTTGGACAAGTGGAATCACTTGCCCAATGGCCTTTACTTTTACATAAATAACACCATGGCTTCTTTTTATTGTTAGAAGAGGATTTGGACCCACCTCCCCAGAAGAGTTTTGTGGGCCTGATGTAGACTCAGAATGCTTTTTATCTTTGTCCCCACCCTGGTCAGAAGACTTGCCATCCTTCTTCTTACCATCATTGTCACCCCCTGTATGAATCTTCGGATTTGATCACGTTGTAAAGGATCCCAGAGGTGGCAATAGAGAGTTAGCCCTCAGGAAAAGGGAATGCTACTGGATCCTAAAACTTAGAGCGGTTGAGGAGGGTCTTAATACTAATTTTGAAATGGAATGTTACTTAGGGGACTAATGTGGCATTTGTATCACTCCTTTAATATAAGATGTTATAGATTTATAGAGTCAATCAATTTATGTTTTATAGGGTACTTATGTTAAGTATCTGATTAAATATGAGAATAGGGATTGCAATATACCATTATGGTTGCACGTATTTTGACATATGGGTTTTGTCCACAGACTATGACCTTAAATTTATGAGTTTTGTATGCCTTGGTGTTCCACATGTGTGTAATTTCCGTTTCGCTGTAAGTACATTTTTGCCTATGTACATTATATCGAAATAAAGACTTACGTATATGTAGGTCAAGAGATGATCATGACATGAGGGTAGCGTGTCCTCTTTTTAATTATAGTTTCAATTTGGATTTTGGTCTAATTTTGTTCTGTGATTATTTCTATCTCGGTCTAATTTACATTTGTTAATCTTATTATGGGTTTATAGTTCACATGATCATGATGCACCCTTTATTTGGTAGAATTTTCAATTGCAGTTCGATCATTTTTTCTTAATTAGGTCCTGATATTATAATTCTTTTTCTTTTGATTAATATCCTGAGCGGTTATGGCAATTTTCTTATTGTTATATGGTTTTGCTATTGATTATATATGATTGTTGTAGCCCGTGAATAGGTACAGTTTTTAGTTTCCATATAGTTCGTCGAGTGCAGTTTAAAGATGGCGCCCGCGCTGGTGCTTTAGTCCTGTTTCACTTTCAAATTGAGTAGCGTCCGAGAGGACGCTATAAGTAGAGTTCCTCTCGGGTTGCCGATGTTCATTTTGTTACACTGGATACAGAAGCGCAGCGTGATTATTTGCACGCGGTCCTCTGAGGTTTCTATTTTCTTTATTGATAGGTGAGTGTCTGTTCTTGTGTTTTGGCCTTTGGCATTAACCTTGAACGTAGCGTGTAGCTTGATTCTCAATTAGCATTACCCTATCTACTTGTTATAGTTGCCTTTACATGCTATGGAGCTGAGCATTTATCGTGCAGCTTAATACTTAATTAACATCACTTCATTTACTTTTCTCAGTTGCTTTTACACGCTATGGATTTGAGCATTCAGCAAACGTTTGGTATGGCAAAATAAGGGTATGTTAGGCCTTATGGCTGTACAATTTTCCAGGGGTTAGTCACCGCTTATTGACCTTCACATTTTCGTTCTACTAATAAGTAGGTTTTCATGTGGGTCATTATTATTTTTCTAGATGCTCAGATTAAGTCTGATGGTTTTGGATTTACAAGTTCTTTGAAATTTTTGTGAAAGGTATGTATTGTGGGATCTCAGGTTAGTTTTTAAGGCACTGTGTTATTGATTGGCACTCGTGGTATATTGGCAGTATTTTGTGTGTTTTCACTTCTCAGTTTTGACTACTTGGGATGCACTTTCTTATAATTTTTTCACTTTGTGAGGACATGCACACTGATGTCATGACTATCTTTTGATCACGTGTCACCCTTTTTGTTAATCTGGAATACATGATATCTTTGAGGCATTTTGATGCATGTTATGGACTACAAGCTTTCATAATGGTGGCCTTCTGTCTTTTTCTATGTGTTAACTACATGTCACATAAAGTCACAGATTGTAATAGCTATTTTTTCACTAAAATCACAGTGACAAGGGTTGAATTGTACAATGGGATGAGTGCATTTTATAATTGTAGTTACCGTTTACATTTCTTATAGCCCTGATGAAGTCTTTGAGAGTATTTATCTCATAGGACGTAACACTTGTTGGCTGTGGTTGCATTATGGATATTGGTTCCAAGGACGGCTATTGTTGCCCTGATGGACTTCTTATTTCAAGATTAAATTGAGTCTTTTTGCTCACGAATCCCGGTCCGATTGATATTTTGATGCTATTGAACTAAACATCAAGCTTTGACTAAAAAACATACATGAAGGATTGAGCTTTGATTCATGAGTGCCCTGACATCTGTTTATCACTGACCTGTAAGGTGATATGAGGTAACTGCGCTGGCGCTGTACACAGTCACGGTGGGCAGTCGAAGACCGCAGCACAATCCTGCATTGGTTAACATTGGGCCTTATGGGTACGAGGAGCCAATGACGATGTACGCCGGCGGTGACGGTACGCATCGCCGCAGATGTGACCACCATTTTCTGTCTGTACACTCACTTGATACCTGACCTTCAACAGGAGAGAACCTACACTGCAAGTGCTGCTGTGACCTATGTCTGGAAGCGACGCTGGCTACAGTGTCTGGGGAAAGGGCCCCTGCCTTCACTTTGGAGGAGTTGGAGAAACTAGTGGATGGGGTCCTCCCCCAGTACACGCAACTGTATGGTCCTCCAGACAAACAGGTGAGTACACTGTGAGCATGCTGCATGGGCAATGCCTGCTTTAAGTGGTGTGGATGGAAGATACATGGGGGGCTGAGGCCTGCATGTGCGGATGGTGAGTGTATGTGCGTCAGGGCATGGGTGGGAACTGGTGGGCAAGGAGTATGATCGTCCGGACGGGTGAATAATTTCCTTTCCCCCTGTACCATTCCTCTAGGTCCGTGGCCACCAGAAGAAGGGTATTTGGCGTGCCATCTCCAAGGACGACCAGACCCTCGGGGTCTACCACAGACGGAGCACCCACTACCGTAAAAGATGGGAGGACCTGCGCTGCTGGAGCAAGAAGACGGCGGAGGCCCAGCTGGGGATGGTCTTCCAACGTAGAAGGGGTGCCCGTCGCACCATGACCCCCCTGATGTCCCGTATCCTGGCGGTGGCCTTTCCGGAGTTGGATGGGTGCTTGAGGGCATCACAGCAGCCGCAAGGGGGTGAGTACACTCTCATTCAGCTGACTCTGCGCGCATTACGAGGTGTCTGGGCAAGGGAGGTAGGCAGTGGATCCCCCTAGGCCAGGGCGAACTTGGTAGGCAAGGTCCCTTGTGAGGCAGGCTATGTGGCACCCCAACCCCACTAGTGGTAAGAGCCATCTACACCTAGTCAGGCTCCTGTAACTTCCAGGTGTGCAGCAATTGGGCTTAGGCCTCATACCCCATGGTCAGGTGAATTTTCTAGGAACTGTTAGTGCATGGCGTAGGTCTGAGGGCTACTCCCTGTGTGTTGTGTCCGCCATGTTTTTCTTCTGTCTTTCCCCCACCCTTTTTGTGGTCTCCCTGTTCTTGTGTGCAATAGCATCATCAGGCAGAGGAGCAGTGGCACCGGAGCAGGAGGGAGCTGCAACCCACTTGGCCCTAGAAGGTGAAGCAACGGAGTCTGAAGCCACCAGTGGGACGGAGGGCAACAGGAGCTCCACGGCGGGGACAGCAGCAGACACCAGTGACAGCGACTCCTATTCTGATGGGAGCTCCCTTGCGGTGGCGGGCACCTCTGTGCCCACCCCATCAACAGGTACAGCCGCCACCCCCTCTACCAGCACTGCCCTCCCAGCAGCCCCTCAGCGTGTGTCCCGTGGCCGTTCACCCAGTAGGGTGGGCATAGGCCCCTGCCCCAGTCAGCCCTGCTGCCCTCAATGAGGAGGCTATTGACCTCCTGAGATTCCTCACTGTTGGACAATCTACCATTTTGAATGCCATCCAGGGGGCTGAGAGGCATTTGCAACAAACAAATGCATACCTGGAGGGCATTCATTCTGGGCAGGCAGCCCAACAGAGAACATTTCAAGCTCTGGCCTCAGCACTGATGGCAGCCATTGTCCCTGTGTCCAGCCTCCCCCCTCCAACTTACTCCATCCAGACCCAATCCCCTGTACCTCCTCCTATCCCAAGCACACCATCAGACCAGCATGCACACACATCAACACACAAAGGTGGCTCAGCCATATATAAGCACCACACATCCCACAGGCATTCACACAAGCACCATCCCAATGCAGACACACCATCATCCACTGCCTTCACTGTGTCCCCCTCCTCCACGTCCTCCTCCTCCCTCCCTGTCACATCTCCACTCACACCTGCATGCACTACATCCTCAGCCACAACCTCCATCACCAGCACGCCCATCACCACACGCCGCTCATGTGCAATCACCACCCCCACTACCATTTTCACATCACCTGTTTCCTCTCCCAGTGTGTCTGTGAGCCCTCCTCCCAAAGTACACAAACGCAGGCACACACCCACCCAACAGCCATCCACCTCACAACAGCCTCCAGCCATGCACCTTCACCCAAATTCAGCAGGCGCATACCTCCTACAACCACTACCTCTTCCTCCATTCGCAAACCCGCTCCATCTTCCCGTCCCAGTGTATCTAAAAAACGTTTCCTGGCAACCCTTGACCTCTTCCCTTCACCACCCCCGCCCTTCCCCTAGGGCCAGGCTTTCCAGGTCACAGCCCAGCACCTCATCCACCAAATCCCCAGGCACAGTGGTGCCAGCAACTGCGGGGTCATCGAGTGCGCCACTCAGAAGGGCTGCCAGTGTGCCACATAGCGAGGGCAAGGACATTCCGCCACCTGCCAAGGTGAAAAAGGTACCCACATCCCATAGGGAGAAGCCGCACCTACCAGCCACCAAGGGCTCAGCAAAAACAAAAGGGGACAGCGGCAAGACGACTGCGGCACCATCAAAGGTGGGGAAGGGACAAAAGCAGAAGAGCAGGTCAGGACAGGGCACGGTGGCACAGAATGAGGGACCAGTGTCACACCTTTTGTCCACAACCACACCAACCTGTACCGCGGCGAGCACCGCAATCTGCCCCACCGCTACCTGCCCCGCCACCTGCACAGCCACCGGCACGTCTACAGCCTCAGTGACAATCCCCAGCCTCTTCCCCAGTGGGCAGCCATCCGAGGCTGCAGGAGATGTCCTGCTGTGTCCCTCAGCAGGTGTTGACCCATACACCACTGCCAGCACCGCCGCCACAGATACCGCCACAAGCACCACCACCAGCCGTGCGACGTGCTCGGACAGTGGAACCACCACTGACATGGCTACCATCCCCAGTGGTCAGTCGTCCGAGGCTGGAGGAGACTTCCTGGACCCTGGCCAGCTTCCATGAGGCATGACTTCCATCACTGTTTGCACCTGCAGGTGGAAGGCGAAGCCACAGCAGTGTGGGGTATGTAGCTGTCTCCATGGCGTATCATGCTACCTGTACCTCGGCAATCTCATGGCATACACACCCAGGTGAGGGAATTGTACCAGCCACACTACGCGTGGAGCACTCTGGGCACCATGCCCCCTCCAGAACCATTGGAGAGATACATCCACTACCTCAGTCCTTGGCTGGATGAAGCACTCTGGGCACCAGGTCCCCTCCAGAACCAGTGGAGAATGACATCCACTTGACAGACTGTGGCTTTGCACTCCCCAGGATAAAGCAGTGGGCAAACCACTCACTGGAGTGACATGAGAGACTGTGGCTTTGCACTCCCGAGGATACAGCAATGGGAATGAGCCCCCTCATGCAGCAGTGGCGTCGTTCGTTCATCTGGCTGAGGTGCCTCCCTCCCACTCCCCCTGAGGTGCCTGTATATTTTCGGTCTGATGCCCCAGCAGTGTTCTCTCCGTTTCCACTCAGGTATCTAGTGTGGGCTTCGCAATTTTGGGCCCAGTGGTCCACCGACAATGATTGGTACACTATCCGGACTTGTGTAGTTGGTGTACATATTTGTATATACTGAATTTTTATTTTTGACAATCATTTCCTTTTGTCCTTGTGTTCTTCCAGGGGGTGATGGGGTGTATATGTAATGTTGTTGCATGTATTTGTGTGTCTGTTGTTGTGGGTGATGGTGGGGGTAGGGGTATTGCATGTGTTGCGTGTGTGCGTCACTCTGTTTCCCCCCCTCCTCTATGTTGTAGGTGCAGTACTCACTGTGGTCATCGCCGGCGTCTGTCCTGCTCCTGATAGAGCAGGAGGAAGAGCAGCATTGGTAACACCTGTAGTTCGGGCTCCATGGCGTCCTGGTTCCTCGTTGGGTGTCGAGAGGTGAGTGTTTTCCCTTCTGTGTACAGTTTCCACCGCGCTTTTGATAGCGTTGGTTCCGCCCCGGAAAAGGTGGCGGATAGGCATGTTGAAATACAGTGGGCGGTACTTTGTCCTCCGCCTGTCTGTCGGCGGTTACCGCCACAGTGTTTGTTTCTACCGCCGTGGTGGTCGGAGTGTTAAAGTGGCTGTCTCTGTTGGCGGTTTCCGCCATGGTCGTGATTCAATTTTTTTCCGCCGGCCTGTTGGCGGTATTATCGCCGCTTTAACACCGACCGTCAGGGATGTAATGAGGGCCAATGTGCCAAAAATATCTCAGAGGATATAGGGGGTGATTCTGACCGTGGCGGACGGCGGTCGCCGCCCGCCAAGCGGTTCCCGCCGAAAGACCGCGGCGGTCATTCTGGCTTTCCCACTGGGCTGGCGGGTGACCGCCGAAAGTCCGCCCGCCAGCCCAGCGGGAAACACCCTTCCCACGAGGAAGCCGGCTCAGAATGGAGCCGGCGGAGTGGGAAGGTGCGACGGGTGCAGTTGCACCCGTCGCGGATTTCAGTGTCTGCAAAGCAGACACTGAAATTCTTTGTGGGGCCCTGTTACGGGGGCCCCACGACACCCCATACCGCCATCCTGTTCATGGCGGGTGAACCGCCAGGAACAGGATGGCGGTATGGGCTGTCAGAATCCCCATGGCGACGCAGCAAGCTGCGCCGCCATGGCGGATTCCCATGGGCAGCGGAAAGTCGGCGGTACACCGCCGGCTTTCCGCTTCTGGCCGCGGCTGTACCGCCGCGGTCAGAATGCCCGGCGGAGCACCGCCAGCCTGTTGGCGGTTCTACCGCCAACCTCCGCCATGGCGGTAATTACCGCCAGGGTCAGAATGACCCCCATACTCTCTTAGGAGGTAAGTAAAATACCCAAAATATACACACAAACCAAAATCAGGTAAGTAAACAGTTAAAAAAGTAGTGCAAACACTGTAGAATACAATAGGATACAATAGGCCTAGGGGCAACACAAACCATATACTAAGAAAGTGGAATGCGAACCACTTTGGGACCCCTGGCCTAGTGTAGTGTGTAGAGGGTCACTGGGAGTGTAAGAAAACACTAAGGGTGTCCAAGATACCCTACACCAAGACCCTGAAAAGTAGGAGTAAAGTGACCCTACTTCCCCAGAAAACACACTAAAGTGGTGATAGGAGATTCTGCAAAGACCACAACTGACTGTAAAGCACTGAAGACGGATTCCTGGCCCTGAGGACCTTTAAAGGAAGGGCACCAAGTCCAGGAGTCACAAAAGTGTCCAGGTGGGCAGGAGCCCACTAAACCACGGATGAAGGTGCAGAAGGGCTGCCTCCGGGTGGAAGAAGCTGAAGATTCTGCAACAACAGAACATGCCAGGAACTTTTCCTTTGCACAGCAAATGTCCCAAGGCGTGCTGGAGGATGCAGAGTTGTTTCTGTGGAGAAAGACTGCAAACAAGCCTTGCTAGCTGCAAAGGCTGCGGTTGAAGAGAAAAGGTGCTGCTTGGGCCCAGGAAGGATCAGGAGGTTGCCACTTGGAAGAGGAGACAGGGGGGGCCCTCAGCAATACAGAGAGCCCATGCAGAAAAAGGCAGCAGCCGCAGATGTACTTGAACATGGGTTCAGGAAAAGTGAGCTCAGTGGTTGTCTCAGCACTACGAAGGAGGGTCCCACGAAGCTGGTGGTCAACTGAGAGAGTTGAGCAATGCAGGACGGAGTGCTGGGGACCTGGGCTGTGCTGTGCATGAAGGACTCCTTGCAAAAGTGTACAGAAGCCCTAGCAGCTGCAGTTTGCGCAGTACACAGGATTACTGTCTGGCGAGGGGAGGCAAGGACTTACCTCCACCAAATTTGGACAGATGGATCACTGGACTGTCGGGGTCACTTGGATCCAGCACCTGTGTACCAGGGACCACGCTCGTGATGATGAGAGGGGACTCAGAGAAGCGGTGAAGCAGAAGTTTGGTGCCTGCATTAGCAGGGGGAAGATTCCGTTGACCCACTGGAGATTTCTGCTTGGCTTCTAGTGCAGGGTGAAGGCAGACAGCCCCCAAAGCATGCACCACCAGGAAAAAGTCGAGAAAGCCAGCAGGATTAGGCGCTACAATATCGCTGGTAGTCTTCTTGCTAATTTTTGCAGGCGTCCTGGAGCAGTCAGCGGTCAATGATTGGCAGAAGTCAAAGAGGGAGATGCAGAGGAACTCTGATGAGCTCTTGCATTTGTTATCTGAAAAAAAGCCTACAGGAGAGACCCTAAATAGCCCTCAGAGGAGGATTGGCCACATAGTCAGCTAAGCACCTATCAAGATGTGCCTCTGATGTCACCTCCTTGCACTGGCCACTCAGAGGCCTCCATTGTGCCCTCACACCTCTGGATTCAAGATGGCAGAGGTCTGGGACACACTGGAGGAGCTCTGGGCACCACTCCTGGGGTGGCCATGGACAGGGGAGTGGTCACTCCCCTTTCCTGCATCCAGTTTTGCACCAGAGCAGGGCTGGAGGTTCCCTGAACCGGTGTAGACTGGTTTATGCAAGTAGGGCACCATCTGTGCCCTTCAAAGCATTTCCAGCAGCCATGAGAGGGCTACTCCTCTCAGGTCCTGAACACCTATTTCCAAAGGGAGAGGGTTTAACACCCTCTCTCAGAGGAAATCCTTTGTTCTGCCTTCCTGGGACTGGGCTGCCCAGACCCCAGGAGGGCAGATGCCTGTCTGTGGATTGGTAGCAGCTGTAGCTGCAGTGAAAAAAGTGAAGCTGGTTTGGCAGTACCAGAGGTCAATGCTGGAGCCGGGAGGATGCATGGTATTGGCACCCCAATACCGGATTTGGCATGGGGGGACAATTCCATGATCTTAGAAATGTTACATGGCCATACTCGGAGTTACCATTGTGAAGCTACATATAGGTATTGACGGACATATAGTGCATGCATGTAATGGTGTCCCCACACTCACAAAGTCCAGGGAAATTGCCCTGAACTATGTGGGAGCACCTTGGCTAGTGCCAGGGTGCCCTCACACTTAGTAACTTTGCACCTAACCTTCACCAAGTGAGGGTTAGACCTATAGGTGACTTATAAGTTACTTAAGTGCAGGGGGCGTGGCTAACCGCCCAAGATGGCAGTCGCTTGATTGCGGGGCTCCCGACCTGAGCCCGCCAAACTACAATTATCCGGAGACAACTGTGGCCATCCATAGATCCCGGACCGAATGCGGAGCAGGAGTGATGGCGGAGTATCCGGGAACAGACGCTAGGCTCCCCACCAAGGACGCAAAGGTGCCGTGAGACCCTGATGAGAGCTGGGCCTGCAGTGTGGAGGCAGGATTGAACTGGGACGTAGCCTGGGCCAAAGACACATAGCGGTGAGCGGGGGGTGCGCTCGAGGCGAAAATCAGGAGTAGAGATCTGAACCGCGGCGGCGTGATCTGCTGAGATAGCTGGCCCGCCCCCTTCCTCCTCCAGTGCGGGGTTGTAAGGGACAACAGAAAAGAAAAGAAAAAAAAAAAAGCCAATGCAGGACTTCGGAGAGTGAGGAGGAGCCGCGACTGGCTGAATAAATTGGGAAATCGAGGGCACACCCCGACAAGAAAAAAGAGTGCCAGAGAAACTGTGATAATCCCTGCAACAGGTGGGAGCTAGGGCTATGGGGCGCTGATCGCTGGTGATCTGAGTATCCCCCCTCCCCCGCTAAGGAGGAACTGGGGAATGCGGGATAAGAATCGCAGAGGGAAGCCCAGTACCAAAATAACAGAACTGCAAATGAAGCTAGGCAGGAACAGAAACACACAGAATGAAACAGCACATTTCCCACCCTGTGAGCGCGAAAGACTATGGGGGTTATTCTAACTTTGGAGGAGTGTTAATCCGTCCCAAAAGTGACGGTAAAGTGACGGATATACCACCAGCCGTATTACGAGTTCCATAGGATATAATGGACTCGTAATACTGAACTATAGAGATAGAGATATTATATTGCAAGCCCTCTATCCAGATTACAACCTGACAGTCCAGAAGCGCAGGGCTTCCTTTCAATCAGTAAAACAACGACTACGTGCAGAGGGGATAACATACGCCCGGCCATTCTTTGAAACACCAGATTTAGTGTGTGCTTGGCTTGATGAGACTTTTCCGCATTCAAAGCCTGGAGAGCAAAGTGACGCTCATTCTTCGAGACATTCCATCAGCCCCGCAGAGACAGGCGTAACAAACCACAATCGATGCGGAAAAAAGCAGGCCCGACATAACAACAAGTATTGGAAGGCCAAAATGACGCAATACAATCAGCATACTGTTTGCAAGAAGGAGACTCCTCTCCACGCGGCGCTGCCTCATCAATGGATAGCACTGTAGCGTCTGACTCTGAGGGGAGTCTGGCTTTGTTTCCTGCTGTCACCCCACAAACAGCACGAGACCTTTAATGAACACATCCTTCACATTAACATTGGCTATGCACCCATCTTTTGTGGGGTTAACACCCCCGCTCCCAAATGGCGGGCTCGGGCGGTTGAGCTCCTTGGTCTTCACTACAAACAGAGTATCCCGTTGACCACGGGCAAGAACTACTGAACGCACATCTTGTAGAACCCCATTGTGTAGGCTCCTTGTATGTTTGGTTGCCTTTGTTCTGCAATAATGGTTCTGTGTTGCACGAAAGTTTGGCAAAGCAGGTTTAGGCTTCGCCTAGTATTCAGATTAATGCGTAGCAGCATTTACTGTTCCAAATGTTCGACATCCTCATACACTTCATACATAGTATTTCGAGGGGAGCATGGGCTGAACCTGGTCATGAGAGCGATAGTGATATTAATACCTCCGAATAGCTTCGTTACGTGAGTACAATATTATTACTTGGAATGTAAGGGGAATGGGATCTATTCAAAAGCGACATAGAATACTGGCTCAATTAAATCGCCGAAAAGCACACATCGCTTATTTGCAGGAGACACATCTCACTACCTCAATACCCACGAGGCAACAAAACTCCGCAAACAATGGCGGGGACAACTCTTACACACATCATATTCTGCGTTTGCGCAAGGAGCGGCTGTGTGGATACGAGCTGGAAAACCTTTTGAGGTAACGGATACCAAGATAGATGATGAGGGCAGGTATGCCCTGATTAGGGGTAACCTAGATGGGAAACACATGGTACTTGGTAGTATTTATGCTCCAAATAGTGGACAAGACACTTTCCTAGAGCGCCTGTCGAGGGTATTAACACAATGGGCACATATCCCGTGGGTGTTGGGAGGGGACTTTAATGCAGTGCTAGATGTTGCCTTGGACCGCACCCCCCCCCGGCTGACGGGAACCAATGCACAGAGACAAGCAGTCGCTCTGTGTAACTGGCTACAAGGTTGGTCACTAACAGATCTATGGCGAGCTAGAAATGTCAGTATGAGAGAGTATTAATTTTACTTGCACCCACATAAAGTACACATGAGACTAGACTGCATTGTATGCACAGCATCACTACAGGCACAGATGTCCAAGGCTAAATACTTAGGGAAATTACTATCAGACCATAACCCTTCAGAGTTGACCTTGCTGTGGGGGCGATTATCTACACCAATCCCTACGTGGTGCCTACAGCCATTGATGTTGGAGGACGCTACATTGAGGGAAGAAATAACCCACGTGATCACCAACTTCTTTAACGATAACACAGGCTCGGCATCCTCCCCCTGATGGAATGGGAGGCGTTTAAGGTAGTGGTGAGGGGTGCACTGCCGGGAGCAACATTAGGAGTGCGGAGAACACTGGCAAGAGAACTCAAACAAGTAGAGGACCAGCTAGGCTTACTAGAAAAAGAGTCAATATCACAACCCCCTGAAGCTCACCAGTTGCAAGAAGCCAGAGCCGAGCATGCAGAACTCATTGAAAGATTAAGGAAATTTGACTACGCTGAATACAGGGAATGCGCACATAGTAAGGGGGACAAGGCGTGGACACTCCTGGTGCGCCATCCTACATATTAGCACACCACAACAAGACAATATAACCACACAATTGGAGATAAATGCAGCATTCTGAAACTAATACACAGCATTATACTCCGCCCCAACAGTAATGGATCGGGTAAAAATCGACTACTTTCTAGCTAACATTGAACTACAGACACTTAATGAGGAGGCCAGACTAAAACTAGGCGAACAGATAACGCAGGGAGAGATATGGGAGACCATTAAAAATATGGTGCGTAATAAAACGCCAGTATCAGATGGCCTCCCGTCTGAATTCTATTCCTTATACAGTGCACAGCTTGCCGCACACTTAGAACGACTATACCAAGCATCCTTAACAATAGGATACCTTCCAGACTCTACCAAGCAGGCAATAGTGATGTCGCTCCTGAAACTGGGGAAGGCTGCAACAGATATCTCATCCTACAGACCACTGTCCCTTCTAAATACAGAATATAAAATACTAGCAAAAATCTTAGCGCAAAGACTCCTCAGTTATATAAGCAGTTTAATACACACGGATCAATGCAGATTTGTTCCGTCCCGGACCACCTTCCTAAATATCCGTCGATTGTATCATGTGATGGACGCTGCTAAAGGGAGGTACTCCCGAGCAGGATGTCTTTCGTTAGACCTCCGCCAAGCTTTTGACTCCTTAAATTGGGATTACATGTTCGAGGTTTTGGAGAGATTTAAGATCCCTCATGAGTATATCCGATGGGTCCGACTATTATATGCGACGCCAACGGCTAGGGGCACAGAGGCACTAGGCAGGGGTGTCCGCATTCCCCCTTGCTGTTTGACCTGGCGATAGAGCTCCTGGCACAACTGTTGAGACAATATGGCGAGTCTTGGGGCATAGACATAGCAAATACACAGCATGCAGTATCATTATACGCAGATGACATTATATTATATATAAAAGATCTCCGACACAACCCAGATACAGTTGCGCAGATATTCCAGAAGTTCACACCATTATCCAGGCTGGCCATAAACTCTGATAAATCTATAGCATTTTCCTTTTACAGATCAGATGTGGGTAGTGTAATGACATTTGGTGATAAACAACTACAGGGAGCTGCAGATACATTCCGATACCTCGGTATAAAAATGTATCATACCCGACGGATCTGCTTGAAGGTAACTTAGGCAGAGCAATGAGCGCACTCAGACCGCAGATCAAGTTCTGGATATCATTGCCAATATCAATCGCAGGCAGACTAGCATTGGCCAAAATGGTAATGTTGCCCCGCCTTTTATAATTTTACGAATTTACCAGTTAAAGTGCCAGAGACCCACTTTAGGGCACTTCACTCTATGTTGCTTGAGCTTATCTGGGGGAAGGGGAGGCACTGAATTAGCCTGGCCGAGCTGCAGATGCAGATGCTGCAGATGCCTGTAGATCAAGAGGGCATGGGTGCACTGGATTTTAAGGCCTACTGTGTAGCGGTCCAGCTCCAATGGCTTGGATACTGGCTGGCCGGACGAAACCTACAGGAAATAGAATACACCCAAGCAATGCTAGACAAAGACAGCATACATTCATTGCTGTGTCCAGGATCCCGAGCCCCCGAGAAAATACCACTCCTATTAAGGGTGGCCCTGCGGTATTGGAAACTGTCGCTTAAATACACAGCTAACACAATCCCTTACTCTCCTAATATACTGTTATTGGGACTATCATTTTCGCTCTTCCTTCTACATGCCAATATCACACACTATGTAAAAAAAGACTGGGCCCCGGATAACATAGAACCCCCTACGCATGATCTTGTACGTACTATGCACACCTTAGGCCATGGTAGCCACTCAATAAAATGGCTTTACAAGGGACTCAGAGTTCATTTGTTACAGCCCCAGACGGCGCTCAGAACTAGGTGGGAGAGAGACATTGACAGAGAGCTATCGGATGAAGAGTGGGCTAGAATGCTACAGTACCCTAGTCAAATATGACGTAACACAAGATTTAAGTTTATTCAATTTGCCATACTCCATAGGACATACCTCACACCACACAAGTTACATATACTGTGCCCTGAAGTGTCATCAGCATGTCCCAGATGCGGGGTAGAAGAGGCCGGGCTACTACATATGCTTTGGAGCTGTCCGGGTATAGCCCACTACTGGCATGGAGTACATACCATATTAGGAAAACTATCAGGAAACACTATATACTGCACAGTAGAGGTTTGTATGCTTGGAGTACTCCCGCGCCCAAGAAAAAGGAAAGTGCTCCCAAGGCTGATAAACCTAGCACTTATACTGGCGAAACGCCTGCTAACACGGCACTGGAAAGCCACAATCGCCCCCACAGTGACACAATGGAGTACAGAAGTAATAGACTGGGGAGGGGTAGAGAGTGCAGCCCTCAGACGGGAGGAGAGTACAGGAATAAGAGGCTATCCTATGGCTCAAGATTGGGATGATCGGATGGACACCTTTGCGACAATATGTAAAGAGGAAGGGATTCAGGTTAAGATATAGAAAACTCCCAGTTAAATGGCTGTAGTGGTTCAGACAAGATTGTGAATGCCAGTAACCCAGCACAAGTAGAAATAAACTATAGAAACTAGATCACCGAACACGAGTAATTGAAACGGAAAAGTTCTCCAATAACATAAACAAACATACTGACAAGGAGACAAAGATATACAATTAAAGTTCATTACACGGTGGCTAATGCCCCCTACAAACACATGACTAAGATGTCAAGTTAGAAATAGAGAGTAGAATAGAAATGTTAAATGTTTAGAGTAAAATTGGGTGAAAATGATTCAACTGACGTACACCGACAATATAACATGCTAACTAAAATAAATGCATATGCAGGGAACATTGTGTGACAACTCTACAAATGTACAATACTGTGTATTATGTACTATAACAAGTGTTATTGGAATATACCCAACGAATGACAATGTATGACATGCCTTGAAAATAATAAAAATATGTTTTAAAAAAAATGTTACTTAAGTGCAGTGTAAAATGGCTGTGAATTAACGTGGACGTTATTTCACTCAGGTTGCAGTGGCAGTCCTGTGTAAGATTTGTCTGAGCTCTCTATGGGTGGCAAAAGAAATGCTGCAGCCCATAGGGATCTCCTGGAACCCCAATACACTGGGTACCTAGGTACCCAATTATAAGGATGCTCCAGTGTGCCAATTAGAATTGGTGATAATGGTCACTAGCCTATAGTGACAATTTTAAATGCAGAGAGAGCATAAGCACTGAGGTTCTGGTTAGCAGAACCTCAGTGACACAGTTAGTCACTACACAGGGACACACATTCAGGCCACAAACCATGAGCACTGGGGTCCTGGCTAGCAGGATCCCAGTGAGACAGACAAAAACAAACTGACACACAAGTAAAAATGGGGGTAACATGCCAGGCAAGATGGTACTTTCCTACATAGTGTGTGAAATAATTTCAGCTATGATTATTTGATCTGCCACATGCAAAATTTCTGTCTCCTTCTTCAACAATATAATTTAGGATTGGTCTGTGACATGTTTGGACATTGCTAGACTTAAATGCACATCCCAAACCGGATTGGCATGTGGGAGACCTAGACATTTTAGGGTATTGGTCCCAGTAGGTCACTTTCTCTTGGTCAGGCATGTGACTGTCAAAGACAGCTGTATTTTCATATGTGGTGTGTGATGGTATCATATAGACTATACTGGGATTCTTTGCAGACACATACCAAACATTGTAGGTAATTGTTAACCCTTTCCTAACTAGGTCATACAACTATACATCAGTCTTCATATTTCCAGATGAGTTGCAGGCATATCTCAACAAAACAATTGTGTGATATGTGTAAGAATGTACATTGGAATCACTACAGGCTCGGGGGGTCATTCTGACCCTGGCGGTCGCCACGAATGACGGAAGCACCACCAACAGGCTGGCGGTGCTTCCAAGCCCATTCTGACCGCGGCGGTAAAGTCGCGGTCAGAAAACCGGGGCCGGCGGTTTCCCGCCGTTTTTGCCCCGGCTGGGCCAATCCGCCAGGGTAGCGCTGAAAGCAGCGCTGCCCTGGGGATTCTGACCCCCTTACCGCCAGCCTGTTTCTGGCGGTTTTCACCGCCAGGAAGAGGCTGGCGGTAAGGGGTGTCCTGGGGCCCCTGGGTGCCCCTGCACTGCCCATGCCACTGGCATGGGCAGTGCAGGGGCCCCCTAACAGGGCCCGATGAAGCTTTTCACTGTCTGCCTAGCAGACAGTGAAAAGCGCGACGGGTGCAAATGCACCCGTCGCACCGCCGCAACACCGCCGGCTCCATTCGGAGCCGGCTCCTGTGTTGCGGCCCCCATTCCCGCTGGGCCGGCCGGCGCTAACTTGGTTAGCGCCCGCCGGCCCAGCGGGAATGTCGGAATGAGGGAAGCGGTATTTTGGCCGCATGGCGGCCAAATGCCGGTTCCCGCCTGGCGGGCAGCTACCGCCGCCTGCCAGGGTTGTAATGAGGGCCTCTGTCTTCATTCCACCCACACATTCATGTGGTGGTGCATTTTCCCATTTTATTGATCATCCCTGGCTCTGGGGCATATGTGTGGAGAGTGGACCAGCACCCATTGCTGCTCCACTTGTTTTGCCATCCTTAGCACACTCCATAGCCAACATGTGTGTGGTACATTTTAGAGACAGCACACCATGTGGCAGGGTTGGGGCCAATAGCCCTCACGGTACGTAACGCCATTGATATATGGTGCAAGTTTAGGATCAGACTTTCGTCCCTTACTCTGACCAGTCGATGATGGTCCATTGATACCAATGGTGCTTCCCCTTGTCACACCTGCTCAGTGCAGGCGTTCATGCTACCCGCCTGAGATGGGACACATTTTAGTTCCTTATTTTCAAGTACACCATCCTGAGACAGCCCCTACTGCATGTACGCCCCCTTGCATACACCTTGCTTGGCATAGCCATGATGTGGTGCAAGGAGTTGGAATTGGAGCTATGCCTACATTATGTCACTTTGAATTTCTGGTGCATTGATCTATGCCTTCAAGAGCCACATGAGTGTCAGGTGACACTGATGTGCGGCATGGAGGCGCTAGACCCTCTTACATCATAACTTATGACCCATCAGGGTCTCAATGCGCTGGTGGGGGAGCTACTGGTCGAATAGCCATGTCTTGAGGCATTTCCTGAAAGACAGGAGGTCCTTGGTCTGGCGTAGATGGAGTGGTAGGGAGTTCCAGGTCTTCGCGGCAAGGTGAGAGAAGGGTCTTCCTTCGGCTGTGGTGCGGCGAATGCGGGAGATGGAGGCGAGGGCGAGGCTGCCGGAGCGGAGCTGGCGGACGGGGGTGTGGAAGGTGAGTCTGTCGTTAAGGTAGGCCGGACATGTGTTGTGGAGGGCTTTGTGCGCGTGGGTGAGTAGTTTGAAAGTAATCCTCTTCGATACGGGTAGCCAGTGTAGGTCTCTGAGGTGGGCAGAGATGTGGTTGCAGCGTGGGACGTTGAGGATGAGTCGGGCGGAGGTGTTTTGGATACGTTGCATTTTCTTTAGTAGTCTGGCCGTGGTTCCTGCATAGAGTGCGTTGCCGAAGTCCAGTCGGCTGCTGACTAGGGCGTGGGTGACTGTCTTTCTGATTTCGACAGGAATCCACTTGAAGATCTTGTGGAGAATGCAGATGGTGTTGTAGCAGGATGAGGAGACTGCGTTGACCTGCTGAGTCATGCTGAGTCCAGGATGATTCCCAGGTTCCGTACTTAGGTGGTGGAGGTGGGTGCGGCTCCAAGGGAGGTAAGCCACCAAGAGTCTTTCCAGGCTCTCTCCGTGCTGTGGTTCTTGCGAAATCCGGATTGGGAGGAATCGAGCGCTTTGCTGTCTTCCAGAAAACGGGATAGTTGGCTGTTCACAATTTTTTCAATGACCTTCGCAGGGAAGAGGAGGAGGGAGATGGGCCGGTAGTTTTTGGGGTCATCTGGGTCCGCTTTGGGTTTCTTCAACAGTGCGTTGACGTCGGTGTGTTTCCATCTTTCCAGGTAGGTGGCTGTCTCGAGGGAGCTGTTGATGATGGTGCAGAGATGGGGGGCGATGATGTTGCTAGCTTTGTTGAAGATCTGGTGTGGGCAGGGGTCCGAGGGGGAGACAGAGTGGATGGAGGCCATGGTGTTGATGGTGTCTTCATTGTTGATGAGGGTCCAGGAGCATAGAGGGTTGGTGTTTCTTGGTGCGTTGGGTTCGTGGTTATCGGTGGTTGGCTGGTGGATCTGGGGCTTGAAGCTGTTGTGGATGTCTTCGATCTTTCGTCGGAAATAAGAGGCGAGGGAGTTGCAGAGCTCCTGCGATGGTGGGGGTTTGTGGGAGCAGGGCTTGGGGTTGGAGAGATCTTTGATGATGCCGAAGAGCTCTTTGTTGTTGTGGGAATTGGTGTCTATGCGGCTTTTGTAGTAGGTTCTTTTGGTAGTGCGGATCATCTGGTGATGTTTGCGGGTGGCAGTCTTGAGGGCAATGTGGTTGGATTTGGTGGGTGCAAGGCGCCATGTCTTCTCCATTCTTCGACATTCCTGTTTGGAGGCCTGCAGGTCTCGACCCTTGACCCTGCTTCAGGCAGGCAGGTCACTCTTTGCACCGCTGCCTCTGCAGCCGCCACTCCAGGTGCCTTCACAGTGTTTTTTCCCGAACCCCAGTATCTTCGTCTTTTCCCTCGCCCCAGCCGCTTCGTCCCCGCGACCCGCCCCCCTCCCTCCACTCTATTCTCACCGCCTTCTTCCCGCCGCTGAGCCCTGCGGCCTGCCCCCCCTGCTCTCCCATTCGCAGACCCCCTCTCTCCTCCCCTCTTATGGCAGCCGCAGAGCGCCAAAGGCAAGCCCGTCTACGCCAGTCCACACCAAGACACTGTTCTACAGACCCCCAGGCCCCTAACCTCACTTCTGCGACAACATCACCGACACCATCAGCACCCAAGCCCTCGCCTCAACGGACTACATCCTCCTCGGTGACATGAACTTCCCCCTCGAAAACAACAATGATATCAACACCACCAACCTAATCGCCAACCTCGCCAACCTCGGCCTCAAGCAACTCGTCACGTTGCCCAACCACACCGCAGGACATACACTCGACCCCATCTTCTCAGCCAGCAACCACGTCTCCTTCAGCCATACCACCGAACCCCACTGGACCAACCATCGATGCATCCACTTCTCCTTCCAGAAGCCGGTCACTCACCAACTCACCACTCAACCCCCTCGTCGCTATTAGAACAGAATCTCCACAGAACATGTAACTGTTGTGTTTCTTTTCCTTTTCCTGCTCTCTGAGGTATCAGCAACTTTCCAATGCTATATGAAGCAGAGAATGAGTACGCCATGGACAATTTGGTGCAAACTGATTTAATTGTATTATTTACAAGGTGATTTTTGTTGTACAGTGTCTAGATGTACAAGTTCAGTATAATTTGTTGTCTTCTGCATACTCCTGCTTATTGTTCCCCCTCCACCTGTGCTACACCATTGTCATCCTCCTCCTCATTGGGGACATCTACCAGTTCATCCCAGGGAACATTAGTCTGAATACATACGTTATGCAAGATTGCACATATAAGGATTATCTTGCATACCAGGGGTAGTGTATACAACAGGCTTCCTCCTGTCAGGGCCAGGCACCTGAACCATGACTTCAGGAGCCCAAAAGTCCTCTCCACCACATTTTGTGTCCTTCTGTGCCCTTCATTGTATGCCCGTTCTTCCTCTTTTGTCAGGTTGCTAAAAGGAGTTATCACCCATGGCTGGATGCTGTAACCTTGGTCGGCTGCAAAGGAATGTGAGAACATGTGTCTGTCATGCATATTTGTGGTGTCATATGTACCATGGCAGATGTTAGTTTTTAGGTGGAGTGGTGACTTAGACTTTTGTTGAACGGTTGCATTGGTGTGTGGTGGTGGATATTTGGCACATGAACATGATGATTGTCAAATTAAATCTGGACTGACAGTTCAGCCATGCACATTTTCTTGCATGTTCTCCATATTTGAGGCTGTTTCCTAATGTTAGTGGAAAATACCACCTCCTTGTACCACAGTAGCATCATTTGTATTGACACTATAACAGCCCTACGAGGCCAAACTCAGGCCACCATGTTATCATGTGGCATGACGCATGCAGTGCAACAGTTAGTGACCCTTTGTGGCAGATTATGCCTGTGACAGCCATCATGTGTATAAGGGTAGGATTTACACAATAGGAGGACTAGCAAAATTGGTG
Organism: Pleurodeles waltl; assembly: GCF_031143425.1. Lineage (NCBI taxonomy): Eukaryota > Metazoa > Chordata > Amphibia > Caudata > Salamandridae > Pleurodeles > Pleurodeles waltl. The sequence goes on from NC_090442.1 coordinate 583,230,854, forward strand.
AGGAGGATTTTCCAAGGTTCCTAGACATGATTTATCATAGACACTTTCAAAATCCGCACAGAGCAGGCATTGGGAGAGGGCACACCATGGTTTTGAATGGGTCAGGATTGTTCTCAATACTCCTACAGAGTCCAACTATGACATCCATTATCTTGACAATATTTCACCTACTCTGCACCATGGTGCCCGATTTATTGTATAGAGGGCCCAATGGTGACGGTAGGGTACCACAAAGGGATACAATTACAGTGGCATTGTGGTTGATGCTGCACTACTTTCCTGACATGAAGCCCACAGACCCTTCACTTTAGACCTGCAGATGGGTGATATTCTGGGACTTTGAACCTATTTTGTGTGTTGTGTGCCATGACACAGTTGTTGTGCCCTGTGTGAAGCATGTGCTTCCCATCCCTTTTCCATTGGAGAAGCTCCCTTACACAAAGATTTTTTGTTGGCTATTGCTGGCTGCAATACGTATGTGCATGTGGATCATGGGCACAGTGTGGCACCGTTGTATGTTTTATTTGGTGATTAAAGCATGCGTTTTCAGACACCTGTGTGACAGGAGAGGTAATGATGGGTTTTTTCTGCAATGCCCTGCATCGCATGACCAGTCCTGATAAGTCCCATGTCTACTCATTCACATGCATTTCTGGTCTCTCTCAGTACATTGACAGTAGTCCATCTCCCACAGTACCCTGTTGGTATCCTGGAATCATGTTATGGAGTTGTAGAATTACCAGGTCTTATTGTAGGAGTGCTGTGAGGTATCCAACCCTACACATGGTCTTTCATAGCTGGTGATGTTATATTCTTATGTATGTGGTACAATGTACCAGACTGGTGAAAGTGGGCACAATGAGTACATCTGGTATGTTTAGGTGATATGTAGTTGGTGATGGCAACACTTGGATGGAATTTGATATTGGTGACACCGGAGGCTTCTGCACCATGACAAATGCAGGGCTGTGCCTATATGTGACTTTCTTTAAATTGACATGACCAATGTCATTCACAACCCTGAGATATTCCTGGTTAGGTGTAATATGTGTGGTATCTGTATTTAGTTGTCAACCAGTGGACACTTGTAGTGGATTAGGCCCAGCTTCTGTATGCAAAGGGGGCACAGCTCCACCTTTCCTTCACGTGGTGTGCCAGTCACGTTGTGGCTGTATTATGTACATATGGGTGTATGTGTGTGTGATGTGCAATGAATGCAGTGCAGTGTGGCTTGTGGTATATGTGTTGTTGTATATACATCTGTGTTCCCCTGTCCATGTGTGTTTAGTGTGGTGTATATATTGTTTGTCCTACAAGGTCGGTGAGCTGTCTTTGTAATATTTGGTATGGTGGCTTACCTATGAGTAGGCCATTACCAAGTTGTTCATCCTGGAAACTCTTGTTGAAGGTGGAGTGCCAAAATATGTAGATGTTAGAGATGGGGTCTTTGGTTGGCAGTCAGGTTACCTCCTGTCCAAGCAAGGACCCTCACTCTAGTCAGGGCAAAGCAGAAACACAACTGATTAAACCCCACTCACCCCCTTGTTAGCTTGGCACGAGCAGAACGGCTTAACCCAGAAGCAATGTGTAAAGTATTTGTACCAACACACATAGTAATACATTGAAAACACTACAAAATGGACACCCCACCAGTTTAGAAACATTAGTAGTATTTATCTAAATCAAACAAGACCAAAATGACAAAAGTCCAACATACACAGGTCAAAATATGAATTGTCAAAAGAATAAGAGTCTTACTCTATAGAAATCAATGGATTTTCCACAAAGTACTTCATTGGCACGAAAAATAAAGCTGCACAGGTGAGCGCGCGTCAGAAAAGTCAGTGATGCGTCGATTCCTTAATCGCAAGTGAGGCTGTGCATCATTTCTTCTCTGGTATGGTAGACAATGCATCGTTTTTCTCCCTCGCAAGGGAGCGATGTGTCGATTTCTGAACATGGCACCTTGGATCTGCGCAGGTTAACAATGAGTTTGTCCCCTTTCACAGGCAGAAGCAGCAACTGAAGGATAGACCAACAAAGCACAGGCAGCACGTCTCCTCGGGTATTCATCTCTTCTCCTTGGCAAAGGTTCCTCTTGAATCCAGAAGTGATCTAAAGTCTGAAGTTTTGGGTCCACTACGTATACCTCTTTCTGCCTTTGAAGTAGGCAAATTTCAAAGGAAAGTCGTCTCTGTTGTTTACAAGATCCTGCCTTTGTCCAGGCCAGAGCCTAGACACACACCAGAGGATTTGAGGCTGCATTGTGTGAGGGCAGGTGCAGCCCATTCAGGTGGAAGTGACCACTGTAGGAGGCTGGCCTGGTGTGTACTGGGAACCAAATGTACTTACACCTTACATAAGGTCCAGTTCTCCCTTATTAGTGAAATGTAGTCAGTGTCTAGAAGCCAGGATATCTAGCTATAGGCAGAGCAGCCAAGGTTGAATATGCAAAGCTCTTGAAATACCACTGCAGACACACACTACTTACACACTTGAAAGACAATACTCAGTATTACAAAAATAAAGGTTCTTTTTTTAGTCACACAATGCCAAAAATACTTTGCAAATAGTGAAAATCACAATAGGTTGCAATGGGCCTAGGGGGAACACAAACCATATACTAAAATAGTGAAAGGAGAAAGTTGGTTTCCCACCTAGGCAAGTGTAGTTTGTAGAAGGGCACTGGGAGTGTAAGTAAACACCAAAGGTAAGTAATGTACCCACCCCAGAGCCCAGGAAAGCAGCAGTAAAACACAGCAAGTTCCCTAAAACATTCTAGAAGTCATGATAGAAGATAACGCAAGAACGAGAAGAGACTGCAAGACACCAATGATGGATTCCTCGACCTGAAGACCTGTGGAAGAAGGGGACCGAGTCCAAGAAGCACTGAAGAGTCCAGGGAGAACAGGAGCCCCTGCTAACCCTGATGAAGGTGGAAAAGAAGAACCACCAGTGAGAAGAAAATGTCAGTATTGCACCAAAGAAGATGAATGCAAGTTTATGGTTGGTGAAGAAGATGTCCCACGCTGGATGGATGGATGCAGTCTGGTTTGCGTCGCTGGATTCTGCCAACAAGCCTTGACACACACAAAGCTCCCAGTTAGCCAAAACGGCCGCTGCCCAGGACCAGGATGGACTTGGTAGTCTCTGCCCAGGACTGCGAGACAGAGGGCCCTCAGAAGACCAGGCAGTGCACACAGGAGTCCCACAGCACGGGGACAAAGAAGGTGCAAATGGAGGCCCACGCAGCACAACACAAAGGATTCCCATTCCGCTGGAGAACGACTCAGGAAGCTGTGCATCACAGGAGGGAGTGCTGGGGGCTTACGTGGTGCTGTGCATGAAGAACTTCTTGGAAGGTCGCACACAAGCCTTGGCAACTGCAAGTCACGCTGTGCACGGGCACTGTCTTGAGTGGGGAGGCAAGCCCTTACCTCCACCAAAGTTGGACAGCTGGACGTTGGGACTGTCGGAGTCACTTTAGTCCACTCCCCTGGGGACCCAAGCCACCGGCCGTCAATGTAGAGAGGTGCCTGCTGAAGCAGGGAAGTGACTCTGTCACTCCACTGGGAATTCCTTTAGTTCTTCTGGTGAAAGCTGAAGACAGGCAGTCCTCGGAGTATGTACAACCTGGAAACAGCTGCAGTTGCTGGCAGGAGCGGAAGATACAATGTTGCAGAAGTTGTCTTTGATTTTTGGTTACAGTTTTGTAGAGTTCCTGGAGCAGTCAGCGGGTTGATCTGTCGGTAGAAGATGTAGTAAAGGATGCAGAGGATTCCTGCTGGGGTCTTGCAATCCGAATCTGAAGAAACACCCAGAGGAGAGACCCTAAGTAGCCCTGAGAGAGGGATTGGTCACCTAACCAGGTAAGCACCTAACAGGTGGGGTCTCTGACATCACTTGCTGGCACTGGCCACTCAGGTGCTTCCAGAGTGTCCCACCAACTTAGAATCCAAGGTGGCAAAACCCAGGGCCACTCTGGAGGAGTTCTGGGCACCACCCCTGGGGTGGTGAAGGACAGGGGAGTGTTTACTCCCCTTTCCTTTGTCTAGTTTTGCGCCAGAGCAGGGACTCGGGGTCCCTGACCTGGTGTAGACTGGATTATGCAAGGAGGACACCATCTGTGCTCTTCAAAGCATTTCTAGAGGCTCTGGGAGGATACCCCCTATACCTGTAACACCTATTTACAAAGGGACAGGGTGTGACACCCCCTCCTACAGGAAATGCATTGTTCTGCCTTCCTCGGACAGAAGCCTGCCTGTGAGGTGGCAGCAGCTGGGGCTGCAGTGAAAACCTCAGAAGACTGGTATGACAGTATGGGGGGTCCACTGTGGAGCCCCCAGAGTGCATGGGGTTGTGCAACTAATACTGGAATCAGTATTGGGGCACAATTCCCAGTTGTTAGATACTTCACTTGGCCATATTCGGAGTTACCATTGTGAAGCTGTGCATGGGTATTGACCTATGTACAGTGCATACCTAAAATGGTGTGCTGCACTTATGAAGTCTGGGAAAATGAGCCTGGATGATGTGGGTGCACCTCTGCTAGTGCAGGGGTGCCCTCACTCACAGGTACTTTGCACCCAGCCTTCAGGGTTTGAAGACCTAAAATATAGTTGACTTATAAGTGACCTGGTGCAGTGAAAATGGCAGTGAAATAGTGCATCTACTATTTCACACAGGCTACAATGGAAGTCCTGTAGAAGCCTTTGTATGGTCTCATTATGGGTGGCAAAAGAAATGCTGCAGCCCATAAGGATTCCCTGGAACCCCAATGCCCTGAGTACCTAAGTACCATCTACTAGGAAGATATAAGGGGCAACCAGTATGCTAATTTGGAGTGAAGTACTGTCCATTAGTGTGTAGTGACAAATTTCACTGGGGTCCTGACTAGCAGGATACCAGTGACACTGTCAAAAACACACTGACATCAGGCAGAAATTGGGAGTAACATGCGAAAAAGAGGGTACTTTCCTATACCCCCCCCAAACGAGGGACAATAAGGCTAATCTTGCCCAGATGAGTCTTCATTGTCTAAGTGGAAAAATCTGAAGAGTCCATCTGCATTGGAGTGGTTACTCCCAGGTCTATGTTCCATTGTAAAGTCCATACCCTGTAGGAAAATGGACCACCTCAACAATTTATGGTTTTCTTCTTTCATCTGTTTTAACCTTAATAGAGGTTTGTGGTCTGTCTGAACTATGAAGTGAGTCCCAAACAAGTAGGATCTTAGCTTCTTAAGGGCCCAGACCACAGCAAAGGCCTCCCTCTCTCTATGGCTGACCAATGCTTTTCACTAGGGGTCAACCTTCTACTAATGAAAGCAACAGGTTGATCCTGGCCCTCTGAGTTTAGTTGTGATGACACTGCCCCAACCCCTACCTCAGAAGCATCCGTCTAGACAATATACTTCTTAGAATAGATTGGGCTTTTCAGGACAGGTGCAGTACACATAGCCTGCTTAAGCTCCTCAAAAGCTTTTTGACAGCTGGCTGTCCATAATACCTTCTTGGGCATTTTATTTGAAGTGAGGTCATTATGAGGGGCAACAATGGAGCCATAGTTCTTAATGAACCTTCTGTAATACCCAGAGAGACCAAGAAAGTGTCTGACCTGGGTCTGAGTAGTAGGGGGAAACCAGTCTAAAATGGTCTGGATCTTCCACTGTAGTGGTGCAATCTGTTCCTCAACAACTAGGTGTCCCAGATAAACCATCTTCCCCTGCCCTAGCTGGCACTTTGAAGCCTTGATAGTGAGGCCTACCTTTTACAGGGCCTCCAAAACTTTCACAGGTCGACCAGGTGGTCATCCCAAGTGGAGCTAAATACAGCAATATCATATAGATATGATGCACTGAAAGCTTCCAGACCTTGACGGACTGTATTCACCATGGCAGGTACATTCTTCAGGCTAAAGGGCATAACTGGAAATTGGTAACGCCCTACAATGGTTGAGAATGCAGTTTTGGGTTTAGCATCTTTTGATAGCTTTATCTGTCAATACCCTGTAGTCTTGGTGACTGTGTTTAGCCCTTTATAATCCATACAAAACCTGATCCCCTTTTTCCCATTCTGAGAATGAGGCTTTGGTACTAGCACCACTGGACTGGACCAGGGGCTATCTGAGTGCTTGATCACTCCTAAGTCCAACATCTTCTGAACCTCAGATTTAATCCAGTCTCTGACATGATCAGGCTGCCTATAAATCTTACTTTTAACAGGTAAACTGTCTCCAGTATCAATGGTATGCTCACACTAAGTGGTCTGACCAGGTGGAAGTGAAAAGAGTTCAGAGAATTGACCCAGGAGGTTCCTGCAGTCCTCCTTTTGCTCTGCTGTAAGGTAGATTGCAAGGATAACTCCTTATACTGAGCCATCAGCTGCAGTGTTGGAGAAGAGGTCAGGGAGAGGGTCACTCTCTTCGTCCTGCCCCTCGTCAGTGGCCATGAGTAGGGTCAAGTCTGCCCTTTCATAGGAGGGTTTCAGGTGGTTCACATGAAGTCCTCTTATAGGACTTCTGGGAGTGCCTATGTCCACCAGGTAGGATCCCTCACCCTTCTTCTCCACTCTTACTCGAAACACGGTCGGGCTGGCACCACCACGGCCCATTGTTTTACCTATCTGTTTCCACGGTGCGACCCAGGAGGCACATTTCGTGCTCTAGGTCAGGCCGCAGCCCCTGCCACACTCCCTGAATTCACCCATACTTATCTCCTTGGGTTTTTCCCTTTTTCTTCTTTTTTCTTCCATCTTCGTTTTTTCTTTTTGCTTGGTGTTCATGTTGTCTTCCTCCTTGGTATTCTACTTCCCAGCATGCCTTTTCCATTTCCTTTTCTACTTCAGCAAAAACAGCAAAAGCAAAGTCCAACACAAAGCAACAACCGGGGAAGTAGAAGCAAAAAGTTAGAGGAGGCCACGCCAAGAATGCCAGGTCTAACACAACTACACACTGTCATGCACACTCACATACACCCACACACCCGCACACACACAGTACACACACTACGGCCAAGACACGCACACGTCAAAAGCACACACTTACATACTGAAACACAGCACAGGATCAGTTACACACAATAAAACACAACATGTCACAACAACACCACAACCACACCATCGACAATATGTTGGCAAGCACTCACAATTGACAACATCCAGGGACACATCACACATACAACAGGGACAGTCATAGCAAAAGGATTTGGGTGTGAAGGGAGAGGGCGTGGTAGTAGATGTGTTGGTGTGGATGTCTTGGGTGCATTTTTGTGCAAGATATGCTTGTGGATTCTGAGTGTCTGCTGGGTGGGGGAGTGAGAAAGTTTATGTGTCTTGGGATGAGGGGGTGAAGGTGCTGGGGGATGCTGTGTGGGTGGGAAGGTGTCTGTCCCATACCAAAAGCCTTCAAAACATCCACAATGACAAAATTAAGTATGTCTCAATGTACATATCATGTTGGCAAAAACCAGTGTAAATTGTACCTATTACTGAGATGTCATGATCTATTTAGCATGCCCACAACACTTTGGAATAGGAAATTGCTGTGTAGCAACTTAACATCCAGGGAACATGTACATGGTACCAATATTCCTAGGGCTCATATCAATGAAATGTGTTGTACTAGGAGTATAGTGAAAATACCATGGTTAAGTACCTGCAGGATGTGCATTCTGATGAAACATCACACGTGGCAATGATTAGTCGTCACTTACCAATGTGGACACCTCCTAACAGGTCTGAGTAAGTGTAGCCTGTGAAACGTCAAATTGAGATTACAGCCTCAAAATAAGTTGACACTCATTGGAAACCTCGGGAATAGTAGGTATGTTGTTAACTTGTCAGACTCTATGTATAGAGATGGATCAAGGGGCATTAGAATGGACAGACGGCAAAGACAAGGACAACGTACCATTAGGATATTGGAAGTATGGATCAGTAGGTGGCAAGGAACAACCAGCAGGGTGTTAAGAGCAGTATAATGGTACACATATGACACAGTCTCATGTGCATCATCGTATGCTACTGTACAGAAGGGATGGCTATAGGAAAGTACCCTCTTTTTGGCATGTTATCCCCAGTTTCTGCCCTATGTCAGTGTGTTTGACTGTGTCACTGGGATTCTGCTAACCAGGATCGCAATGCTTATGCTCTCTCTCACCTAAATGTTGTCACTGTATGCTGGCAACCCAGTATTTCATCCCAAATTGTCATACTGGTCACCCCTTATACGTCTCTGGTATATGGTACTGAGGTACCCAGGAAATTGGGGTTCCAGGGGATCCCTATGGGCTGCAGCATTACTTTTGCCACCCACAGGGAGCCCATGCAAAGGCTTCTACAGGACTGCCATTGCAGCCTGTGTGAAATGGTGCATGGACCCTTTCACAGAGATTTACACTGCACCAGGTCACTTATAAGTCACCCATATACCAAGCCTTCCAATCCTGAAGGCTGGGTGCAGAATGCCTGTGTGTGAGAGCACCCCTGCACTAGCAGAGGTGTCCCAGTGTCATCCAGCACCATTTTCCTGGACTTCGTGAGTGAGTAGTAGACACCGTTTTGCGCATGCACTATACATAGGTCACTACATATGTACAGCTTCACAATAGAAACTCCAAATATCGCCATGTTTGGTATTAAACATATTGGAATCATACCCCAAGGCTTTTGAAAGCATTGTTTGTATGATTCCATGTACTCTGGGGGTTCCTTAGAGGATACCAAGTACTGCCATTACGGCCTTCTGAGGTTTTCCAGGCAGCCCCAGTTGCTGCCACCTCACAGACAGGTTTCTGCCCTCCTGTTGCTTGAGCAGCTCAGCCCAGGAAAGTAGAACAAAGGATGTTCTTTGGGAAAGGGATGTTACACCCTATCCCCTTGGAAATAGGTGTTACAGGCATGGGAGGAGTAGCCTCCCAGAGCCTCTGTAAATGCTTTAAAGGGCACAGATGATGCCCTCCTTGCATAATCCAGTCTACACCGGTTCAGGGACCTCTGTCCCTGACCTGGCGTGAAATTGGATAAAGGAAAGGGGGAGTAACCACTCCCCTGTTCATCACCATCCCAGAGGTGGTGTTCAGAGCTTCTCCAGAGTTTCCCTGGGTTTGCCATCTTAGATTCCAACTTGGCAGGGCACTCTGGGAGCATCTGAGTGGCCAGTGCCAGCAGGGGACATCAGAGCCCTCCCCTGATAGGTGCTTACGTGTGCAGCTGACCAATCCCTCTTTCAAGGCTATTTAGGGTCTCTCCTCTGGGTATTTCCTCAGACTCAGATTGCAAGACTCCAGAAAGAATCCTCTGCATCCTTTACTTCACTTCCTTGCTGAATAAACTGCATCTGGACCCTCCAGGAAATCTACAACTACAACAAAGAAGCAAAGATGACTTCTGCAAAATTGTATCTTCAGCTCCTGCCACCAACTGCAACTTTTTCCCAGTTGTGCATACTCAGAGGATAGCCAGTCTTCAGCCTGCACCAGAAGAATGAAGGAATCTTCCTTGAAGTGATGGAGTCATCTCCCTGCTTCAGCAGACACCGCTCTGCAGCGACAACCAGTAGCTTGGGTCCCCTCTCCTGAAGAAGTGCATGGATCTAGCAACACGGGTGGTAGACTGAAGTGGTCTTGATGGTCCTGAAGTCCAGCGTCCAACTTTGGTGGAGGTAAGAGCTTGCCTCCCCACGCAAGACAGTACCCACATGCACGGCAGGTTTTGCAGATGCCAGGGCATGCTGGCATCCTTCCACGAAGTTTTTTGTGCACCATGCAGCTCCGGTGCACAGCACTCCTTTCTGCGATGCACAGCCTCCTGAGTGGTTCTCCGGCGTCATGGGATCCCTTTGTGTAGTGCTGCGTGGACCTCCTTTTGTACCTTCTTTATCCCTGTGCTGTGGGACTCCTGTATATGCTGCCTGGTCTTCTGAGGGTTCTCTGAGTTGCTGACAGCCCCCTCTGTCTCCCTCTCCTTGGTAGAGGCCACCAGGTCCCTCCTGGTCCGGGCAGTGCCATTTTCCGATAACCGCAAGCTTTGCATGTGCCAAGGTTTGTTGGCGTAATTCAGCAACACAAACCAGACTGCAATCATCCATCTGGATTGGGACATCATCTGCACCAACCAGGAACCTGCATCCGATTTCTTGGGTGCAGTACTGACTGTTCTTCTTCACTGGTGGTTCTTCTTTTGCACCTTCATCGGGGTTAGCAGGGGCTCCTGTTCGTCCTTCTTGGACTTCGTCCCCTTCTTCCACAGATCTTCAGGTCCAGGAATTCATTGCTGGTGTCTTGCAGTCTCTTCTGGTTCTTGCATAATCTTCTATCACGTTTTCTTGTATAATCTAGGAAAGTTACTGTGATTTACTCCTGCTTTCATGGGCTCTGGGGTGGGTTCTATTACTTACCTTTGGTGTTTTCTAATACTCCCAGCTCCCCTCTACATACTACACTTGCCTAGGTGGGAAACCAACTTTTGCATTCCACTATTTTAGTATATGGTTTGTGTTCCTCCCTAGGCCCACTTCTAATTATTGTGATTTTCACTATTTTAAATGTTTTCTAACTATTTTTACAGCTATTTTTTCATTCTAGTGTATATACTGTGTATATTACTTACCTCCTAAATGAGGAACCAGGACACCATGGACCAGGAACTCCAAATTCTCCCTGCGATAGTCTTCCTGCTCCTCTACCAGGAGCATGAACGCAGGCGGCGAAGACCACGGTGAGTACTGCACCTACGACATAGGGGAGGGTGGGAAAGAGAGTGACACACACACGCACCACGCAACACCCCCACCCCCACCCTCACCCACTACAACACAAATGCTAATGCATATTGATACATCACAGTTACCCCCCAAACCCCCGGAAGAATGCAAAGACAACAGAAAATGAGTGTAACCATTGTAATATATTAAAATCAAGTAGGCAAAAATATATATATATATACACCATGTACAAAATATATACTAAGCATAGTAGTCCAGGTAGTGCTCCAATTAAGTCCGTGGAACACTGGGCCCACACGGCATGGGCAAGGCCCACACAAGATCCCCGACCATGACAGAGAGAACACTGCAGAGGCGTCAGTGAGCAAGAAAACAGGCACCTCAGGGGAGGGAAAGTGGGGAGGCACCTCAGCCGGTTGAGTGCATGTCACCAAATCCACGAGAGGGCCACATGCCCACTGTTCAATCCTGGGGAGTGCAAAGCCACAGTCTCTTAAGTCTCTACAGTGGGTGGGTTGCCCACTGTTCAATCCTGGGGAGTGCAAAGCCACAGTCTCTCAAGTCTCTACAGTGGGTGGGTTGCCCACTGTTCAACCCTGGGGAGTTCAAATCCACAGTCTCTCTAGTCTATACAGTGGGTGGGTTGCCTACTGTTCAATCATGGGGAGTGCAAAGCCACAGTCTCTCAAGTCTCTACAGTGGTTGGGTTGCCCACTGTTCAATCATGGGGAGTGCAAAGCCACAGTCTCTCTAGTCTATACAGTGGGTGGGTTGCCTACTGTTCAACCCGGGGGAGTGCAAAGCCACAGTCTCTCTAGTCTATACAGTGGGTGGGTTGCCTACTGTTCAATCATGGGGAATGCAAAGCCACAGTCTCTCAAGTCTCTACAGTGGTTGGGTTGCCCACTGTTCAATCCTGGGGAGTGCAAAGCCACAGTCTCTCAAGTCTCTACAGTGGGTGGGATGCCCACTGTTCCATCCTGGGGAGTGCAAAGCCACAGTTTCTCTAGTCTATACAGTGGGTGGGTTGCCCACTGCTTTATCATATGGAGTGCAAAGCCGCAGTCTCTCTAGTCTCTACAGTGGGTGGGTTGCCCACTGCCTTATCCTGGGGAGTGCAAAACCACAGTCTCTCAAGTGGATAACAGTCTCCACTGGTTCTGGAGGGGGCATGGTGCCCAGAATGCTTCATCCTGCTAAGGACAGAGGTAGTGGATGGATCTCTCCACTGGTTCTGGGGGGGCATGGTGCCCAGAGTGCTTCATCCTGCTAAGGACAGAGGAAGTGGATGGATCTCTCCACTGGTTCTGGAGGGGGCATGGTGCCCAGAGTGCTTCATCCTCGAAGGACAGAGGTAGTGGATGGATCTCTCCACTGGTTCTGGAGGGGGCATGGTACCCAGAGTGCTTCATCCTGCCCGTGACGGACTCAGTAGCATCAGTGCCCTTGGCGCTCATGGGTCAGGGGTGCTTGAGGCGGCGGTGCCCTGTTCAGCGGTTGTTGAGGCGGCGGTGCCCTGTTCATCAGTGCATGAGACGGCGGTGCCCTGTTCAGCAGTTCTTGAGGCGGCGGTGCCCTGTTCAGCGGTGCATGAGACGGCAGTGCCCTGTTCAGCGGTTCTTGAGGCGACGGTGCCCTGTTCAGCGGTGCATGAGACGGCGGGGCCCTGTTCAGCGGTTCTTGAGGCGGCGGTGCCCTGTTCAGCGGTTCTTGAGGCGGCGGTGCCCTGTTCAGCGGTGTGTGAGACTGCGGTGCCCTGTTCAGCGGTGCTTGGAGTGGCGGTCTCCATTGCAGTGACTCAGCTGCTGGCGGTCCTTAATGGCCCAGCGGGCTTTTGCTGGCGGTGGCCTCCTGGGCAGCTGGGCTTTTGCTGGCGGTGGCCTCCTGGGCAGCTGGGCTTGTGCTGGTGGTGGCCTCCTGGGCAGCTGGGCTTTTGCTGGCGGTGGCCTCCTGGGCAGCTGGGATGATGGCGGTCTTCACCGCCGTGCTCCTCCTCCCAGACTTGTTGACTTTCTTGTTCCCCTTCCCCACCTTGGAAGGTGTCGCAGCTGACTCCACACTCCCACCTGTACCCCTGGGAGTGGCTTTGGTGGCTGGAGTCTTCCCCCTCTCCCGCCGGGCACTGGCCAACTTCTCATCCTTGACAGGTGGGGGACTGTCTGTGATGTGGCTCCTTGCCACTCTGGCTGCCCTGGTGGCCGGTGCACTCCAGATTCCGGTGACTACAGGCACCACTGGTCCCAGGGATGTTGTGGCTGAGGTGCTAGTTCGGGACCTAGGAGATGGACAGGGTGGGGAGGTGTGGGAAAGAGGTCAAGGTTGGACAGGAAAAGTTTTTTTGACACTCTGGGACGGGTAGCTGTAGGGGGTTTGGGAGTGGAGGAAGAGGTTGTGGTTGTAGGAGGTGTTCGTTTGCTGACTTTGGGTGAAGGTGCATGCGCTGGAGGCTGTTGTGAGGTGGATGGCTGTTGGGTGGGTGTGTGCCTGCATTTGTGTATCTTGGGAGGGGGCGTTACAGACACACTGGGAGAGGACACAGGGGACGTGTGAATGCTAATGGGGGTGGTGACTGCACGTGAGCGGGGTGTGATGGTGGGTGTACTGGTGATATTAGTAGTGGCTGTAGAGGTAGTGCATGCAGGTGTGAGTGTAGACGAGACTGGGAGGGAGGAGGGAGACGAGGAGCAGGGGGACACAATGGAGGCAGTGGATGTTGGTGTGTCTGCATGTGTGTGATGCTTACGTGAGTGCCTGTGGGATGTGTGGTGCTTATGTTTGCCTGAGCTTCCCTTGTGTGTTAACGTGTGTGCATGCTGGTCTGTAGGTGTGCTTGGGATAGGCTGAGGTACAGGGGATTGGGCCTGGGTGGAGGAAGTTGGAGGGGGGAGGCTAGACACAGAAACAATGGCTGCCATCAGTGCTGAGGCCAGTCTGAAAAGCTCGCTGATGGGCCGCCTGACCAGAATCAATGCCCTCCAGAAATGCATTGGTTTGTTGCAACTGCCTTTCTACACCCTGGATGGCATTCAAAATGGTAGACTGCCCAACAGTGAGGGACCTGAGGAGGTCAATGGCCTCCTCACTGAGGGCAACAGGGGTGACTGGGACAGGGCCTGAGGTGCCTGGAGCGAAGGTGATGCCCACCCTCCCGGGTGAGCGGGCACGGGGCGAAGGCTGAGGGGCTGCTGGGAGGGCGGTGCTGGTTGGGGGGGTGGCGGCTGTACCTGTAGATGGGGGGGCACAGATGTTGCCACCACCACAATGGAGCTCCCATCAGAGGACGAGTCCGTGTCGCTGGTCTCAGCGCCTTTCCCTGCCATGGAGCTCCCCTCGCCCTCCGTCCCTCTGGTGAAGTCCGATTCCGTAGTGTGGCCCTCCATGGCCATGTGGGATGCAGCCCCCTGGTGCTCCGGTGCCACTGCTCCTCCGTCCGATGATGCTAATGCACACAAGAACAGGGAGACCACAAAAAGGGGGGGGACGACAGGAGAAAGACCTCTTGAGTACATGCATTACCGCTACCGTTGGCGGACACGACAGACACAGAAGCCCCCTGCACTACGCCGTGCTCTTGGGCTCCACTGTTCAATTCCTGGGAAATGCACACATGGATGACACAGGGGCATGACTAGGTGTAGTTGGCACTCTACAGAGGTGCGGTGGGGTGCCACATGGCGTGCCTTATGGAGGGACCTTGCCTACGGAACTCGCCCTGGCCTAGGGGAACCCATAGCCCACCTCCCCCACCCAGACACCTCCACTGCGCGCTAAATCAGCAGAATGTGAGTGTACTCACCCCCTTGTGGCTGCTGTGATGCCCTCAAGTGCCCATCCAACTCCGGATACGCCACCGCCAGGATCCTGAACATCAGGGGGGTCATGGTGCGATGGGCACACCTCCCACGTTGGGAGGCCATCCCCAGCTGAGCCTCCGCCGTCTTCTTGCTCCAGCGGCGAATGTCCTCCGATCTTTTACGGCAGTGGTTGCTCTGTCTGTGGTAGATCCCCAGGGTCCGGATGTCCTTGCCGATGGCACGCCAAATATGTTTTTTCTGGTGGGCGCTGACCTACATGATTTGTACAGGGGGAAGAGAAAGTTATTACCAACTGCACCGTCAAAGTGATTGGCCCCCATCCCTACCCTTGCCATGTGGCACATGCACTCACCGTCGTTTCATGCACGCCGCACTCTCCCCCCTTCCTTCTACATCCGCCCCTCTCCACACAGGCATAGCCCATACAGCATGCTCCCAGTGTACTTACCTGTTTGTCTGGAGGACCGTAGAGTAGCGTGTACTGGGGGAGGACCCCATCCACAAGTTTCTCCAACTCCTCTGATGTGAAGGAAGGGGCCCTTTCCCCAGACACTCAAGCCATTGTCTCTATCAGACCCAGGTCACAGCAGCACTTGCAGTGTAGGTCCTCTCCTGTCGAAGATCAGGTATCGAGTGATTGAACAGATAGAAAATGGCGGTCACGTCCGCGGTGGTGCGTACCGTCACCGGCGGCGTACATCGTCATTGGCTCCTGGGACCCATAGGGTCCAATGTTAACCAATGCAGCATTGCGCCGCGGTCTTCGACTGCCTACCGCGACGGTGTACAACGCCAGTGCAGTTACCTCACATCCCTTTGTCCAACTTTACAGGTCAGGCAGCCGCCATTTCAGAAGCCCATATGCCTACAATTTCAACTGTGTCACACATACCTAGGCCTAGACTCAACACACATACAGGCCACTCTTTAGATTATGAATGGTGTTCTGTGTGTGCTGTGGGTACGTACCTCTGAGTTGTTTGACTCTGTGCTCGCTGTTGTCCTTCATAGGCACCGTCCGCTGGGACATGTGAGGAGATGGCTGCATCCTCCGGTGTACCGACCGTTGGTGGACCTGTCGACAATGGAGGAAAGACATGTGATAATCACATACAGGCTTGACCGTGCCACAATCCAGGAACTGTGTACCCAGTTGGAGCCAGACCTGATGTCAGCTATCCGCCATCCCACAGGAATCCCCCCTCAAGTGCAGGTGCTGTCAGTGCTCGATTTCCTTGCAAGTGAGTCATTTCAAACAACAGTGGCCATAGCATCAGGGATGTCCCAGCCTATGTTTTCCAACGTGTTGTCCAGAGTGTTGTCTGCCCTGCTGAAACACATGCAGAGCTACATCGTTTTCCCTCAGGTGGAGGATTTGCCTACAGTGAGGGGTGATTTTTATGCCCTGGGACATATCCCCAACATCATAGGTGCCATTGATGGGACACATGTGGCTTTGGTACCCCCCCCACAGGAGTGAACAGGTGTATAGAAACCGGAAGAGTTATCATTCTTTGAATGTACAGATGGTATGTTTGGCAGACCAGTACATCTCCCATGTGAATGCCATGTTCCCTTGCTCAGTGCATGACGCCTACATCCTGCGGAATAGCAGCATCCCTTATGTGATGGGTCAACTCCAGAGGCACTGTGTGTGGCTATTAGATGAGCACCTGGAAGCTAGCCAGTGGGAATGGTTGTCTAACAGTTGTCCCTCGCCATTTGCAGGTGACTCTGGTTATCCCAACCTGTCATGGCTACTGACCCCAGTGAGGAATCCCAGGACAAGGGCAGAGGAACGCTACAATGAGGCCCATGGGCGAACTAGGAGGGTGATCGAGCGGACCTCCTGAAGGCCAGGTTCAGGTGCCTCCATATGACAGGTGGATCCCTATTCTACTCACCAAAGAAGGTGTGCCAGATCATCGTGTCCTGCTGTATGCTTCACAACTTGGCTTTGCGATGACAGGTGCCTTTTCTGCAGGAGGATGGTCCAGATGGCGGTATTGTGGCAGCTGTGGAGCCTGTGGACAGTGAAGACGAGGAAGCAGAGGAAGAAGACATGGACAACAGGGACTCAGTGATCCAGCAATGTTTCCAGTGACACACAGGTAAGAATACAGACCTGCCTACTACATGTACTTAAACCCTACTGCCTCTCTACTGTTTGTCGTTTTCACCCAGTGTATGGTCACTGAGTTGTCACTTTCCCTTACGATTTCACAGATGTGAGTCCCACTGTGTGACATCTGCTTTGATTCCTCATGGACTAGAGCTGTGTGACATAGGTATGTTGACATTACCATTTCTTTGCTTTTGCAAAATTGATATGCCTAGTTTTTTCCTTGTTACAGCAGTTGTTTATTAATACTTCTTGTTATGCAACTTAGAACTGTTACTTTGAATGTTAAGGGGCTTAAACACCCCATTAAACATCAGCGTGTCTTATCTCACCTAGCTCGTTTGAAATGCCACATTGCTTTGTTGCAAGAGACTCACCTCAACGACTCTGAGGCAATTAAGCTTAAAAAACAATGGGTGGGGGACATTTTCTACTCCCCTTCCATCACAAACAAAAATGGGGTAATTATACTCTGTCATAAATCTCTCAAACCTACCATAATTTCACAGCATCAAGATACAGAAGGTCGCTGGGTACTTGTTACATTTACAATTGACAATATTTCTCTTACTATCCTAAATATATACGGCCCCACACATCCAGATCCAAATTTTGGGAAGAATCTTTCACATATTGTCTCTGAACATTTCTCAAACAATTTACTAATAGGTGGTGACTACAACCAAATTCTCAATCCATTTTTGGACAGACGTTCCACGTCACGTTTCATTCCACATGCCTCCCACAAAGCTTTTAAAAACTTTATTTTACAGCATTCTCTCTCTGATTCCTGCAGAGTATGCAATCCTGACCTCTTGGAATACTCTTTTTATTCTCCTACCCACCATTCCCATTCTAGGCTTGATTATATCTTTCTGAGTAAAGGTTTATTGCAACATATGGTCAACTCTGAAATCGGTGCTATTTTGATCTCAGATTACGCACCTGTGATTACTGACCTTGATCTTATTCTTAATGGTTCTAAAACATCTTCATGGAGGTTTAATAACTCTCTACTTTCAGATGCTTCTTTTATCGCTTCCTACAGTTAGTTTATAGAAGAATACTTTCACATCAACGATAGTGATCAACTATCATTTCATTTTGTGTGGGATGCATTCAAAGCAGCCTCTAGGGGTTTCATCATAAGTTACGCTCACTCAAAAAAAAGTCTGCCCAACAAAAATACACTTCCATCCTTGAAAATATAAAGTCCCTAGAACATGAATACTATACTCACAAAACTAGTAAATCACATCTTGAAGCACTAGTCTCAGCTAAAATGGAGTTTAACCAATATACCACTGAACAAGCATGCAGCACCCTCCTGAAAATAAATGCCAGATATTATGGTGGTAACAATAAAGCTGGTTCTCTTCTAGCATGATATTTGAAACAAAGAAAAGAAAAAACAACTATTAAATTTATCACAGATAACAATGGTGTTAAACACTTTTGAGATAAAGATATAGCATTGTGTTTTGCTTCTTACTATAAGGACCTGTACACTCCAGAACACATACCAACAGTTGAATCTCTCAACCAATATTTCTCTAATCTCAAACCAAGAGACCCATTGCAGATTGACCTCTCATCTTAGACCAACCCTTACAACTTACCGAACTATATACAGCTTTACAATCTCTCCCCAAGGGTAAGGCTCCAGACCCAGATGGCTTCACAGTAGAATTCTTTATTCAGTTTGCTAAGTCTCTTTTCCCCAAACTCTTTCAATTACTTAATCACTTCATAATGTCAGGTTCTGCATCTGGCTCATTTATGGAGGCCATGACTTGTCTTATTCCCAAAAAAGATCGGAAATTATAGACCCATATCTTTAATTAATACTTATTGTAAACTCTATGCCAAAGTTTTAGCTCTCCGTTTACTCCCATATATACCTGACCTTATTGATCCTCATCAATCTGGTTTTATCCCTAATAGAAATGTAGCAGATAATTTCCGTACTTTTTAAAATATTATTAACAAGGCATCTAAACTTAAGAGTCCTCTGGCAGCTTTATCATTGAATGCGGAAAAGGCCTTCGATAGGGTCTTCTGGGGTTTTTTGTCGAAAGCATTGGAATGGCATGGACTAGGTACTAAATTCCGACATTTTATATCCATTCTTTATTCCTCACCATGTTCCTCGGTTATAAAAACGGTATCCGATCTCCTTTTTTCCCTCTTATAAGGGGTACTCGTCAGGGATGCCCATTATCTCCTTTACTATTTATTTTGGCTCTCGAACCTTTTCTATACCAATTAAAAACATCTGAACAATTTACAGGGTTTCAAATTAATAATGCACACTTAAAATTTATGGCATATGCTGATGATATTCTTTTGTTCATGTCTCACCCTGACACTTCTCTTCCTGTATTCCTGCATGAGCTCAATTTATATTCTGATGTATCTGGCTATAAACTTAATATAGACAAAACAGTGGTCTTACCACTTAATTCTCATTGAACTGGCTCTGTATTCCTTGATGCAGGATTATCTTGGAATTCTTCTAAGTTTAAATGCCTGGGGGTATGGTACTGCACTACTCTCAAGGATACATTAAGGGCAAATTTAGAAATCTTATCTGCAAAGCTTGTAGATCTCACACATAAATGGTCTCCGTTATATCTCACGTGGTGGGGCCGCTTGGACACCATTAAGATGATGCTTCTCCCTATCATTAACTTCTTCCTTGTGATTCTTCCTATTAAGATACCTAAACTATTTTTTAGTTCAATTGATAAAATTCTATCTAAGTTCCTGTGGAACGGTAAACAATCCCGAATCTCTCTCTCGAAATTAAAACTTCCTAAAGTACAAGGTGGAGTTAATTTCCCTGACTTTATAACTTATCACAAATCTTTTGACATTAAGCAAATGCATACCTATTTATCTACACTCAATGATGCCCCTCAAAAGCTATGGTTCTCTTTGGAAGAAACATTTATTTATCCCTTTTCCCATAAACACATTATATTTATGTTTAACCCCCCAAAATTCTGGTTGCCCAGCACTATCTCTCATTCAGTCAACTTACTGAAACCTTTTTTTATTTTGCATCTTACGCCCATTAATCAATTCTTTAACAGTCCTATTTGGCACAATAGTTCGCTTAGGAAACAAGGTAAAACCTTGTGTTGGAAGGCATGGGTGACTAAAGGTATTTTTCTAATTTCCCAATTATATCATAAAGACTCTATCATCCCTTTTACTACTCTCTCAGCAATTTATAATCTCCCTATTTGCATGAAATCCCAATATATCATTCTTTCTACACTAGTCCAAGAGGCCCTCAATAAACTTATACATCATAATCATTCTTCTCATGCATCATCTCCACACCCGATTGTAACTTCTAATTATCCTAGGGCAGCTGGAATTTATAAGCTTTTAAGAACGTCTATTTCACCTAGACTCAAATCACGTATTGAAACATTGTGGGAATCAGACCTTGGTGTTGTTTGGCCAACTTGTTTATGGGATAGAATAAAGTATAAGATACATTCCACTGCCCGCACTGCAAGCCTCACACAGACCCGATATTTTTTTCTAATAGACTTTTCTACACTCCTGTACGCCTTTACAAACTCAAACTTGCAGAAAATGACAATTGTTGGTGCTGCCACACTCAGCAGGGTACTGACTTTCCCATGTTTTTTTCCTGTCCATCCCTATCTACTTTTTGGTCCTCAATATGGTCTTACGTTTCAGCAATAGCTCAGATATCCTTACCAATGTCATATGAATTTCTGTTTTTGGGTGGCATACATGATATCTGGAGTTCATTCAGGCCTCTTGGAAAATTGGTGGACCTTTTGCTTTCTATTGCAGTCTCTATTATTACTTCTAACTGGAAATCTTCGGAGAACATTACTCTCAGACAGTGGTGGAACTCTGTATGTTATCATCATAGACTTGACAGCTACAAGCTTGATTCAACAGGAACTTTCTTCAAACGTCATCAGCTATGGTTGCCATTAAGTAACTATCTCTCACGCACTGCAAAGGAAATAGATTTTTCTCCTCCTTTTTAAAAAACTATCAATATATTTCCTGTTTTTCTTCTTATATATACTTATTTCATCTTACATTCGCTGTAACTAATATCTATTACCTCTCTCTCCACATATCTGTCACTTGATTCCCTTTTCTATCCCTATAGCTCTTCTCCCTCCCCCTCTCTCTTTCTTCTTTCTTTATTCAAACTTGGAGTCTTTTATACTATATTGCTGTATATGCCTAATTCATTTACATGTTTAATATGCATTTTATAAGTACAATATTCCTTATGCATATATATTCAGAACTGCATATCTCTGTCTTGGCAATGTTAAGTTAATGTTCTTGTATTTGACTCATTAAAAATCATCTTTAAAAAAAAAAGAAAATGTTTGATCTAGGAGTTATTGAGGCTTCTGATAGCCCCTGGGCCAGCCCAGTGGTGCTTGTCCCCAAACTGCATAGCAAAGATGCTGCCCCCGTTCTGCCCCTTTTTCGTGCCTTTTTTCGTCCCCCTCCCACCTCCCAGCTGTCCGCTATTCCCCCCCACCTCCCTACTTAATGGCGGCCGCTGCGTGGTAGGCTGAGCAATACCACTGACCTGGTCAGTGCATTGCTCTGCCTCCCGTGGCTTCATCGTCTAAGTAGAGCCCTTTCCCTGGCTCCTCTGAACTCCTGACCATTGTCAGGAGTTCAAGGCCCTCCTCCACCCACAGGCTTCTGCCTGTGCCTCATCCCTGTTGTCTAGTGGGAGAGCTCTGCTTTCCTACTAAGCTACCTTCTGCCTCTCTCCTTCTTTTGCTTTGCTCTGCTCTCTGCTCCACTGCTGTCCCTTAGTGCTCCTTTTCCTTGTTTCTCTCTCACTCCGCTGTCTCTCTCACCTTCACTCTCCCCCTCTCTCTCTATCCCCCACCGCTGCTGCCCCCACAGCCCTGCCCCCTTTTTCAGCTCCACCCCCTTTTTTGCACCGTTTTTCATCCCCCTCCTGTCTCCCAGCTGTCCTCTCCTCCCCCCACCTCCCTACTTAATGGCAGCCACTGCATGGTAGGCTGAGCAATACCACTGACCTGGTCAGTGCATTGCTCTGCCTCCCGTGGCTCCACCATCTAAGTAGAGGCCTTTCCCTGGTTCCTCTGGACTCCTGACTCCTGTCAGGATTCGAGGCCCTCCTCCACCCGCAGGCTTCTGCCTGCACCTCATCCTTGGTGTCTAGTGGGAGAGCTCTGCTTTCCTACTAGGCTACCTTCTGCCTCTCCTTCTTTTGCTTTGCTTTGCTCTGCTCTCTGCTCCACTACTGTCCCTTAGAGTTCCTTTTCCTTTTTTCTCTCTCACTCCGCTCTCTCTCTCACTTTCACTCTCTATCCCCCGCCGCTGCTGCCCCTCTTTTGTGGCTCTGCCCCTTTGTCGGCTCTGCCCCCTTTTTCGCACCGTTTTTCGTCCCCCTCCTACCTCCCAGCTGTCCTCTTCTCCCCCCACTGAATGACAGCCGTGCGCAGCAAGTGCACCACTGGCGCACCGCAGGCAAGCCCATCTGTGCCCATCTGCGCCCATCCACGCCTAGACCACGCCCAGCCCCAGAACCCCTGGCTCCCGTCCCCCCACCACCACCATGCACGTCTTAGCTATGATGCTGTCACCCTCTGCGCCCTCAACACGGCCAGTCTCCTGCCTGCCTTCAAGCCTCCCACAGATCACCTGCGGACTCTTCTCCTGTCAGAGCTGCACCTTCACCAGCTTCCACACCTATGACACACCCACCAAGGCAGGACGCCACCATCTCAGATGTTTCCTCCTCAACACCGCTCTGTCCACAAGCACGCAGTAGAGCTATGGAATCTACTCGACTCAGCCTCCCCAGACGTCGCCTTCCTGACCGAGACCTGGATGAACCCCTCCTCAGCGCCAGATATCGCCGGACAGCTACAAGGTCACCCGCAGTGACCGCTCCAACAAACCAGGAGAAGACATTGCCATCATCCACAAGAGCACCCTCAGGATCACGACCAACACTGAAGACACCCACAGCAGTGGCAAACTCATGCACTTCCAAATCCACACTGACCCAAACACCACCCTTCGAGGGACCCTCGTCTACAGGCCCCCCAGCCCACACAGCAGTTCAGGGACTCCATTACTGACATTATCAGCACGCACGCTCTTGCATCCAATGACTACATAATCCTTGGAGACTTATACTTCCACCTCGAGAACACCAATGACAACAACAACGCCACCTTGCTCGACAACCTCGGCCTCAAACAGCTCGTCACGACACCAACCCACTCCGCAGGACACACACTCGACCCTATTTTTTCCACCAGCAATTACTTCTCTTTCAGCCACACCACCAAACTCCACTGGAAAGACCACAGCTGCATCCACTTCTCCTTCAAGAAATCCACAACACACCACCCCCCACAACAGATCCCCCACCGCAGTTGGAACAAAGTCACCGAAGACAAACTTATTGCGACCCTCTCCCAGAACCCACCCATCGACACCACCAACACTGAAGCAGCTGCCCGCAACTTCAGGGAGTGGGTCAACACCTGTGTCAATGTGCTCCCCCAATCAAGAATCCCTCCAATAGATGCACCAACAGAAAGGCCTTCTGGTTTACCGCTGACCTCCACGAATCTAAGCAAAGTTGCCGAAGATTCGAAAGAGAAAGGTGCCAAGATCAGACTCTGGACAACCACACAGCCTTTAAAAACACCATCCGCAGACACCACCAACTCATCCGAGCTGCCAAAAGAACCACCTTCAAAGACCGAATCCACAACAACGCACACAGCCACCAGGAGCTCTTCAGCATCGTGAAGGAACTCTCCAACCCCAGCTCCAACGTCAACTACATCCCAAGACCTCTGTGACTCCCTAGCCTCCTACTTCCACCGCAAGATTGCAGACATCCACGACAGCTTCAGCACCAAGACCCCACTGGAAGCCCCTAACATCACATATTCACCTTTGACCAACCTCCTGCACTCCTGGACCCCTGTCAATGACAAAGACACCATCAAATTAATGAACGCCATCCACTCCCACTTTCCATCTGACCCCTGCCCTCACCACATCCTCAACAAAACAAACTCCATCATCACACTCCAACTACAGAAGATCATCAACAGCTCCTTCCAGTCCGCCACCTCCCCGGAGAGCTGGAAACATGCCAAGATCAGCGCCCTCCTCAAAAAACCCAAGGCGGACTCAAAGGACCTCAAGAACTTCCGGCCTATCTCCCTGCTCCTCTTCCCGGCAAAAATCATTGAGAAGGCCATCAACAGACAACTAATCCACTTCCTAGAGGAGAACTGCACCCCTGACCCTTCCCAATCCAGATTCCGCAGAAACCACAGCACCGAAACCGCCCTCAGCGCCGCCACCGCCAACATCAGAACCATACTGGACAGCGGCTAAACCGCGGCCCTCATCCTCGTGGACCTCTCGGCTGCATTCAACAACGTCTGCCACCACACCCTATGCTCACACCTCAGCAATGCTTGAATTCGCGACAGAGCCCTGGACTATGTCACCTCTTTTCTCACCAGCAGAACCCAGAGAGTCCGCCTCCCCCATTCTGCTCAGAGGCCACTGAAATCACCTGCGGTGTAGCCCAGGGTTCGTCCCTCAGCCTGACCCTCTTCAACATCCACATGGCCCCGCTCGCTAACAACACCCAATCCCACAACCTCAACATCATCTCATACGCCGATGACACCCAGCTGAGCCTCTCCTTCACCAAGGACTCCGCCAAGACCTACCTCCATGAAGGAATGAAGGCCATCGCTGAATGGATGAAGAGCAGCTGCCTCAAACTCAATTCGGATAAGATGGAAGTCCTTATCTTCGGCTCCACCCCCTCCACATTGAATGACTCCTGGTGGCCTACCATTCTCAGAACCGCTCTGACTCCTACCGACCACGAACGGAACCTAGGATTCATCTGGAACCCTCACTATCCATGACCCAGCAAGTCAACGCTATCTCCTCCTCCTGCTTCAACACCTTCTGGAACTTCTTTTGACTTCTTGACTTGGTCTCCTTAGCCGATCTTCAGGTCCAGGAAACCACCATTTGTTGTTTGCAGACTTGGTTGGTTCTTGCAATAACTCTAATCACGACTTGTAGTGTGTCCTAAGGAAACTTGCAGTACTTTACTCCTGCTTTTCTGGGCACCGGGGTGGGGTAATTAACTTACCTTTACTGTATTCTTACTCTCCCAGCGATTCTGCACACACTACACTTGTCTATGTGGGAAATCGTGATTCGCATTCCACTTTCTTAGTATATGGTTTGTGTTGCCCCTAGACCAATTTTCTCCCCTTGCATTCTATAGCATTTCCTATTGTTTGCACTATCCTATGTCTAATTACTTACCTTATTTTGGTGTCTAGTGTATATGTTGTGTATAATACTTACCTCCAGAAGGAGTATTGCCTCTAAGATATTTTTGGTACTGTGTCACCCAAATAAACTACCTTTATTTTTGTTAACACTGAGTGTTGTCTTTACTTGTGTATAAGTACTGTGTAACTATAAGTGGTATTGCAGGAGCTTCGCATGTCTCCTAGCTCAGCCTAAGTTGATCTGCAATAGCTACCTCTATCAGCCTAAGCTGCTAGAACACTACTACATTTCGCTAATAAGGGATAACTGGACCTGGTGTAAGCTGTAATTACCCAAGGTACCCACTGCAAACCAGGCCAACCTTCTACAGGCATCCTTCCAAGAAGTTCTTTTTGCACCTTGCAGCTCCGTCCCCCAGCACTCCTTCCTGCGACACTCAGCCTCCTGAATGGTTCTCTGGCAGTTTGACATCCCTCTGTGTGGTGCTGCATGGGCCTTCTTTGTCCCCATGCTTTGGGACTCCTGTGTGCGCTGCCTGGTCTTCTGAGGGATTTCTGTGTTCCTGAGAGCCCCTTCTGTCTCCCTCTCCTGGGTAGAGGCCACCAGGTCCCGGGAAGGGCTATTTTCTGATAACCATGAGCTTTGCGTGTGCCAAGGCTTGTTGGCGGAATACAGAAATGCAAACCAGACTGCAATCATCCATCCAGCATTGGACATCATCTGCACCAAACAGGAACCCACATCCATCTTCTTGGGTGTAATACTGACTGTTCTTCTTTGCTGGTGGTTCTTCTTTTTCACCTTCATCTGGGTTAGAAGGGGCTCCTGTGCTCCCTGAACTCTTCAGTGCTTCTTGGACTTTGTCCCCTTACGCAGATCTCCAGGTCCAGGAATCCATCATTGGTGTTTGCAGTCTCTTCTGGTTCTTGCATAATCTTCTATCACGTGTTTTTTTGTGTTCTAGGAAAGTTACTGTTTTCCTGAGCTCTGGGGTGGATTATATTACTAACCTTTGGTGTTTTCTAATACTCCCAGCGCCCCTCTACACACTACAATTGCCTAGGTGGGAAACCGACTTTCGCATTCCACTGTTTTAATATATGGTTTGTGTTCCCCATGGGCCCATTTCTCACTATTGTGATTTTCACTATTTTCGCAGTTTTCTAACTGTTTTTCCAGCTATTTCTGCATTCTAGTGTATATACTGTGTATATTACTTACCTCCTAAGGGAGTATAGTCTCTAAGGTATTTTTGGCATTTGTGTCACCAAAATAAAGTGCCTTTATTTTTGTAACTCTGAGTATTTTCTTTCATGTGCGCGAGTACTGTTTGACTGCAGTGGCATTGCATGAGCTTTGCATGTCTCCTAGTTATGCCTTGGCTGCTCATCCACACTAGACCTAGAGATCCTGGCTTCTAGACACTGACTACATTTTACTAATATGGGTTTTACCGGACGTCGTATAATGTGTAGGTACCTTTGGTACCCTCTAAAAACCAGTGACATAGGTGAGTAAAATGTCACTATACCCAATACAAATGTGCATACCTATGTGTCAATGTTGAGGACTCTACATCGGGACACATTTTACCTTTTGCACTTACCACATTGTCACAGCTCAGAGTCTTTCATATCATATACTGACCTTGCAGAGGAATGTAAATAAGTACAGCCATTACTCCCCTTCTTGTGGCTGCTGTGCTGCCCTCAAACACCCATCCAACTCAGGGTAGGCCACCGCCAATACGCAGGCTATTGGAGGGGTCAAAGTCCAAGGGACACCCCTTGCTCCTTCGGAAGACATCTCCAGCTAGGCCTCAGCAGTTCTACTGGTCGAGCATCTCAGTTCCTCCCACCGCTTTCTACAGTGGGTGCTCCACAGGCTATGGACCCCCAGGGCCTGCACTTTCTTGGGGATGGCACGCCAGGTCCCCTTTTTTCTGATGGGCAGTGACCTGCATGGATGACATAGAAAAAAGAAGAAAGCCATGTACACATGCTCTCTCCCAAAACAAGTATTGTGAACAATCAAGTTAATGTAAGCAGCCAAACATACCCTTCCTCACACTTCAAACTCTTTTGTAAGTCACCCTCTGCAGTCAGACCATGTGTGAAGTGGAGTCAGGCATACAACATACATACCCAGTACCAGGTTTTGAGTGGAAACATAATACCAGACCACAAGTATGGCCCTAAAATGGTACATCTCTACAGATAATTGTCACATCAACATTGATGTAAATGCTGTAGTGTGCATATGTGGATCAGGGTTCATACATCACACACTATCAACTTTGTATCAGGGGTAACAGTCATTGTAGGCACATGTCCACATAACCATGTACTCACACCTGATTGCTCAAACCTTCAATCCTTCACATTTCATCTACAACATCATACACTCTACCTTTCACCCACTGGTATTGCATTGGACTCACTTGCTCTTCTGGTACACCATAGTGCTGCCTGTACAGGGGTAGGACCTCCTCCACAAGCTTCTCGAGCTCTTCCAGAGAGAAGGCAATTTCCCTATCACCTGTAGGATGTGGCATGATTGCTCCCAGAGGCAGTCAACAGCAGCTCAAGTCGTGGAAGTCTTGCTGGCAGCAGTGTCAGGAGTTACGTGAGGGATTGTGCAGAAGATGGCGGTGACTGCTGCCACATACAGGACCACCACCACTGGTGGACATTACCATTGGCCCTAGTACAGCCAAAGGCAGCAATGTATTACAATGGCACTGTCTACCACGGTTGTAACCACCTACCGCTATGACGACATCTGCCGGTGGAGTCAGGTCAATTCCTGATGTCCAGTACAGTAGGTCAGGGAGCTGCCAATTTAGGGCTTAAATATGTATGATGAAGTTGTTAAAGTTGCATAATTTACTGAAAACTCATATCTATGGCAATGTATAAAGTGCAGGCTTACTGTTTACAAGTATCAATGTGCATGTCCTTAGTAGAGGAAGTGAAATGAGGTATTTTGGGTTATGTACATGAAACAGTGTTGTCGCCATACAAATGACAATCTGAAGATGGTATAGGTGCAACAAATATGTGTTACATGTCAACAGGGTTGATGTAACATTCACTGTCAGTGATATGTATCTCCATGTAGAGTACATGCAAGGATTTAGGGGATCTGAATCACGTACACCTTCATATTTTGCTCCACTATGTGCTGAATACCGCATATTCACTGTTTCATGTGACATGATTTGGATATATGTGTGATATTGTTGTGATCATGATTGTATGTATAGATTGTGTCATTCACATACATTTTTACCCTCATAGTTACCCTGACCTGAGGAGAGCAAGACAATCTCCAGTGTTCCGTCCACTAGCTGACCTGCAGACCATGGAAGCCCAACATGCAATTGAAATATATCACCTGGATAGGCATACAATTATGGATCTATGTTGTCAGTTGGAGTCAGATCTGATGCATGCCTTTGGCAATCCCAATAGCATACCTCCCATCATTCATGTCATGTCAGTGCTGCACTTCCTGGACACTGGGTGCTTTCAGAATACAGTGGCCCTAATTGCAGGGATATCGTAGCCCATGTTCAGTCTGGTTTTAAAGGCTGTACTGTCTACATTGTTAAAACACCTGGACAGCTATATCAGATTTCCCCATTGTGAGTATTTGGTCCATATGAAGGCAGATTTCTATGCTTTGGGACACATTCCACATGTGGTTGGAGCCATAGATGGCACCCATGTGGCCTTGGTTCCCCCAAGTGCCAATAAACAGGTATATAGGAACAGGAAGATCGTCCACTCCATAAACGTCCAAGTGGTCTGTTTGGCTGACCTCTACATTTCACAAGTCTGAACAAGGTATCCAGTACAGTCCATGATTCCTTCATCATATGGAACAGCAATATCCCACTGATGATGACACAACTATATACAGAAAGAGCCTGGCTGGTTGGTATGTCATATATGTCATGTATGTCTGTCCCTTTTTTCCTGCTACATTATATGTGGATGTCCAAGATTTAAGTTTGGATTGGTGTCACGATGTTTTACAGGGGACTCTAGCTACGCAAACTGTCCTTGGTTATTGACACCAGTTGAGCACCCAACCAAGCCAGGGGAAGTTTGCTTCAATGAGGCCCACGGAAAGACAAGGCGTGTCGTGGAGTAGACTTGATACATTTACACAGGGTCTCTGGTTAAGTGGTATTTATGGGGAGTGCACAACAAATTGAGTGAATAGATATAAAAATGAAATAAAGTTAACAGTGAAGGGTTGAGTCATGAGGGTTGAGTTATCAGGGTAGCTGCTACACCATTTGAAATCATCAAGGTTGCTACATTATTTGGAAAACACAAGTCCAGTGTCATTGCACCATAGGAAAATGGAGTTAGGTATTGTAGGAAAGTACCATCTTGCCTGGCATGTTACCCCCATATTTCACTGTATATATGTTGTTTTAGTTGTATGTGTCACTGGGACCCTGCCAGCCAGGGCCCCAGTGCTCATAAGTGTGCCCTGTATGTGTTACCTGTGTTATGACTAACTGTCTCACTGAGGCTCTGCTAATTAGAACCTCAGTGGTTATGCTCTCTCATTTCTTTCCAAATTGTCACTAACAGGCTAGTGACCAATCTTATCAATTTACATTGGCATACTGGAACACCCTTATAATTCCCTAGTATATGGTACTGAGGTACCCAGGGTATTGGGGTTCCAAAAGATCCCTATGGGCTGCAGCATTTCTTTTGCCACTCATAGGGAGCTCTGACAATTCTTACACAGGCCTGCCACTGCAGCCTGGATGAAATAACGTCCACGTTATTTCACAGCCATTTTACACTGCACTTAAGTAACTTATAAGTCACCTATGTCTAACCTTTACCTGGTAAAGGTTGGGTGCTAAGTTACTTAGTGTGTGGGCACCCTGGCACTAGCCAAGGTGCCCCCACATTGTTCAGGGCCAATTCCCCGGACTTTGTGAGTGCGGGGACACCATTACACGCGTGCACTACACATAGGTCACTACCTATGTGTAGCTTCACAATGGTAACTCCGAATATGGCCATGTAACATGTCTAAGATCATGGAATTGCCCCACCAATGCCATCCTAGTATTGGGGAGACAATCCCATGATTCCCCGGGTCTCTAGCACAGACCCGGGTACTGCCAAACTGCCTTTTCAGGGGTTTCACTGCAGCTGCTGCTGCTGCCAACCCCTCAGACAGGTTTCTGCCCTCCTGGGGTCCAGCCAGGCTTGGCCCAGGAAGGCAGAACAAAGGACTTCCTCAGAGAGGTGTAACACCCTCTCCCTTTGGAAAAAGGTGTTAAGGCAGGGGAGGAGTAGCCTCCCCCAGCCTCTGGAAATGCTTTCATGGGCACAGATGGTGCCCATTTCTGCATAATCCAGTCAACACCGGTTCAGGGATCCCCCAGCCCTGCTCTGGCGCGAAACTGGACAAAGGAAAGGGGAGTGACCACTCCCCTGACCTGCACCTCCCCTGGGAGGTGCCCAGAGCTCCTCCAGTGTGCTCCAGACCTCTGCCATCTAGGAAACAGAGGTGCTGCTGGCACACTGGACTGCTCTGAGTGGCCAGGGCCAGCAGGTGACGTCAGAGACTCCTTCTGATAGGCTCCTTCAGGTGTTGCTAGCCTATCCTCTCTCCTAGGTAGCCAAACCTCCTTTTCTGGCTATTTAGGGTCTCTGATTTGGGGAATTCTTTAGATAACGAATGCAAGAGCTCATCAGAGATCCTCTGCATCTCTCTCTTCACCTTCTGCCAAGGAATCGACTGCTGACCACGCTGGAAGCCTGCAAAACTGCAACAAAGTAGCAAAGACGACTACTGCGACCTTGTAGCGCTGATCCTGCCGCCTTCTCGACTGTTTTCCTGGTGGTGCATGCTGTGGGGGTAGTCTGCCTCCTCTCTGCACTAGAAGCTCCGAAGAAATCTCCAGTGGGTCGACGGAATCTTCCCCCTGCAACCGCAGGCACCAAAGAACTGCATCACCTGTCCTCTGGGCCTCCTCTCAGCATGACGAGCGAGGTCCCTTGAACTCAGCAACTCTGTCCAAGTGACTCACACAGTCCAGTGACTCTTCAGTCCCAGTTTGGTGGAGGTAAGTCCTTGCCTCCCCACGCCAGACTGCATTGCTGAGAACCGCATCTTTTGCAGCTACTCCGGCTCCTGTGCACTCACGAGGATTTCCTTTGTGCACAGCCAAGCCTGGATCCCCGGCACTCTAACCTGCATTGCACGACCTCCTGAGTTGTCCTCCGGCGGCGTGGGACTCTCTTGTGCAACTTTGGGTGAGCACCGATTCACTCCACTTTGTAGTGCCTGTTCTGGCACTTCTCGGGTGCTGCTTGCTTCTGAGTGGCTCCTTCTCTTGCTGGGCGCCCCCTCTGTCTCCTCACGCAGTTGGCGACATCCTGGTCCCTCCTGGGCCACAGCAGCATCCAAAAACCCTAACCGCGACCCTTGCAGCTAGCAAGGCTTGTTTGCGGTCTTTCTGCGGGAAAACACTTCTGTACGACTCTTCACAACGTGGGACATCCATCTTCCAAAGGGGAAGTTTCTAACCCTTGTCGTTCATGCAGAATCCTCAGCTTCTACCATCCGGTGGCAGCTTCTTTGCATCCACAGCTGGCATTTCCTGGGCATCTGCCCACTCACGACTTGATCGTGACTTTTGGACTTGGTCCCCTTGTTCCACAGGTACCCTCGTCTGGAAATCCATCGTTGTTGCATTGCTGGTGTTGGTCTTTCTTGCAGAATTCCCCTATTACGACTTCTGTGCTCTTTGGGGAACTTAGGTGCACTTGGCACCCACTTTTCAGGGTCTTGGGGTGGGCTATTTTTCTAACCCTCACTGTTTTCTTACAGTCCGAGTGACCCTCTACAAGGTCACATAGGTTTGGGGTCCATTCTTGGTTCGCATTCCACTTCTAGAGTATATGGTTTGTGTTGCCCCTATCCCTATGTGCCCCCATTGCATTCTATTGTGACTATACATTGTTTGCACTGTTTTCTATTGCTATTACTGCATATTTTGGTACTGTGTACATATATCTTGTGTATATTTGCTATCCTCATACTGAGGGTACTGACTGAGATACTTTTGGCATATTGTCATAAAAATAAAGTACCTTTATTTTTAGTATATCTGTGTATTGTGTTTTCTTATGATATTGTGCATATGACACTAGTGGTAATGTAGGAGCTTCACTCGTCTCCTAGTTCAGCCTAAGCTGCTCTGCTAAGCTACCTTTTCTATCAGCCTAAGCTGCTAGACACCCCTCTACACTAATAAGGGATACCTGGGCCTGGTGCAAGGTGTAAGTACCCCTTGGTACTCACTACAAGCCAGTCCAGCCTCCTATAGGTATCAGAACAGTCAACAGGGCATATCAGTGATACACAAGGGGCACCCATTAGGAGAGGTTCACTTCCTGGCAGTGGGTTTGGCATCTGCTTCCCCTGGATATCTGGGTGGACGCCCACGTTTGCAGGGTGGTTCTTCTTCTAGAGAGGGTGGGGTGTCTCAGGCATTCCCTTCTCCTGGCAGGGCCTCAATTCTACTAGCAGCCACAGATGTTGAGGGGTCTATGTCTCATAGCTAGTGGAAGAGGCCTGATGTTGGTTGCCAAACCAACGCAGGGTAGTTTTCGTGTCCCTCAGCAATGGAAGGCATGATGGCATTTTGGGCCTGTCACTGCTGCATAGCTTTCTGGTGGGTGTCCCTCTGCAGCTGTCTGATATCCCCCATCATGGTCAGAACCTGGCCTTGGGAATTGTTGTAGGCTCTCATGACATGGGAGTTGGTCTCCTGGTCAATTGTGTCCCTTAGAGCCCCATCCTCTGGCCACCACCATCCCTCCCACGTACCCTACCCCCATGTACCTGTGCCTCACGAACAGTGTGCCAACTCCCAGTGGTGGCATGACCATCATTGTCATGGGTGACATTAGGAGACTCAGGTATCTGTACTGTGGGGCACATGATGGAAGAGACTGTCCTTGTGACACAGGTTTAGGGTCAAATGGTTGTCTGTGATGTAGTTGCAACAGGGCTGGGTGGAGTCATTTTGGGCAGGGTGAGGCTGACAGTCGTTGACTGACCAGGTGTCCCTGATGGGCCAGATCCGTCCTCAGTGTCCAGACATCCAGGATTGTTTTCCTCACTGGGGCCTCCATCCGAGGGGTAGTGTCAGTCTCTGATGTCCTCTGCATGTTGGGGATGGCAAGGTTACCTGTATACAGCATGCTCCATGATCTTGGAGTATGTTGGTGTTTAAATAGCTGCTAATATCCTCATATCTTGATTGAGAGAAGACATGACAAGGTACATGACAAGGTACATTCCTCTCCTAGTAAGGTGTATTGCATCATTGGGCCAACTAGAAGCTAGACAATGCACAGAACTGTCAGAGATGGCACACAAAATATGTGCTACAATTTGACCTGGGCCTCTGTCTTTATGCACTGCATGTGCATGCAGTTTGCCACTCGCCAGTTGAATTAATGACATTATTAGGGATGTTTTATCTGAGTCCAGTTTGGTATGTGACACTGCTGTAGCTGTGGTTTGCTTGCAATGGTACTGGAAGTGGGCCATTGCATAGCTGTCTTTGCCATGTACTTTTAAAATGGTGGACCATTCAGGATGGATTACTAGTTTCACATGCAAGACATTTCAAATTTAGTGCACAGTTTGTGCTTTTTAGTGCTGGAACAGTGCCTTCTGGGAGTTGTAGTGCTGTTAGTTTCCAGGACTTCACATGCCCTGGCGGTGTCCGCGGTTGGACCATGGCCCATCTGCAATGGTCAGAATAGGGCAGTTGGACCGCCCTGTCTGCTGCGGGCCGACTGCTATCATGAGTGTGGCAGTATGGAGACTGCCACACTCGTAATGAGGGCCTTGGATTGTTGTTTTAGAGCATGTTTTCAGGTAGGTTAATAAGTATTTTAGAAGATAGAATTGGCTAGTAATTAGTATAGTCTTTTGTTATTTCTGAAGATTTTGACTTTACATTAAAGCCCGTCATACATTTTTTTAGATTGCTTGGTTAGTTTAAGGCCACTTTGGGTGACAGATTGTTCTATTCTTAGTTCCTGGTAGCTTTGTTCTTTTTGTAATGCTTTCAATATATTTGTATAATGTAGATTGAGTTCTGCCTAGTGTGGATTGGAAGGCATTGTGCCATCCTTCCCCTGCATTGTTTGTTTTGGCATCCTGTGCCCAGGCGCTGTCATAGACATTCTACCATGGTGTCTGGTTTTTGGATTGACGCCTGTGTCCTGACTGATGCAGTCTGCCAATTCAAGTGTCTTCAAAATATTCCATTAGGGGGCCAAGTTTGTCTTCATTTTGCTGGTAGAAGAGGCTTTCTATAAGTACATTGTAGTGGTTGACTACCTCTGTGACAGGGACATAGGCTAGTGCTATCATTTTATTTTTATTTTGAAGGTGAATTGGCTTTTAGTGGAATAGTCGACACTTAGGGGCTGATTACTGGTTTGACGGTCTGACCGTAGGACCACCAAACCGGCAGGGATGAGGCCAGCATCAAGACGACTGCCTCAAGCCCGGTCGTATTATGATGTTTCCACCGGGCTGACGGGCTAAAACCTCGATTTACAAGTGTTAGAAATGGGATCTCTGTTTGGCAGTCAGTTTGCCCTCTGTCCAAGCAGGGTTGCTGACTCTAGTCAGGGCAAGGGGGAGTCGCACTTGAGATAACACCTGCTCACCCCCTTGGTAGCTTGGCACAAGCAGTCAGGCTTATCTAAAAGCCAATGTGTAAAGTATTTGTACCAAAACACACAGTAATACAGTGAAAACTCTATAAAATGGACACCACACCAGTTTAGAAAAATATGCAATATTTATCTAAATCAAACAAGACCAAAACGACAAAAATCCAACATACACAAGTCAAGTTATGAATTTTTAAAGTAAAAAGAGACTTACTCCATTGGAGCAAACTTCAAAGGATAGTCTCTGTTGTTCACAAGATCCTGCCTTGGCCAGGCCTGGCCCCAGACACACACTAGTGGGATGGAGACTGCATTGTGTGAGGGCAGGCACAGCCCTTTGAGGTGTAAGTGACCACTCCTCCCTCCACTCTAGCCAAGATGGCTCATCAGGATATGCAGGCTACACCCATGCTCCCTTTGTGTCACTGTCTAGTGGAGATTCACAAACAGCCCAACTGTCAGTCTGACCCAGACAGGGAATACACAAGCAGGCAGAGTCACTGCATTGTTTAAGCAAGAAAATGCCCACTTTCTAAAAGTGGCATTATCAATCTGTCAATGTAAAAAACAACTTTACCAAAAGATGTATTTTGAAATTGTGAGTTCAGACACTCCAAAATCCACATCTCCATTTGCACTCAAAGGAAAAATGCACTTAAAAGATATTTAAGCCCAGCCCCCATGTTAGCCTATGAGAGAGATAGGCCTTGCAACAGTGAAAACCAAATTTGGTAGTATTTCACTGTTAGGACATGTAAAACATATCAGTCCATGTCCCACCTTTAACATAAACTGCATCGTGCCCATGGGGCCATCTAAGGCCTAACTTAGGGGTGCCTTACATGTATAAAAAGGGAGGAAGGTTTGGGACAAGCAGGTGGATACACTTGCCAGGTCGAATTGGCAGTTTAAAACTGCACACACAGACGCTGAAGTGGCAAGTCTGGGCTGTGTTTACAGGGCTATTAATATAGGTGGCACAACTAGTGCTGCAGGCCCACTAGTAGCATTTGATTTACAGGCCCTGCGTACCTCTCGTGCACATTACTAGGGACTTACTAGTAAATCAAATATGCCAATCATAGAAAAGCTAATTACACATATAATTTACACAGAAACCATATGCACTTTGGCACTGGTTAGCAGGGCAAAGTGCAGAGAGTCCTGAAACCAACAAAAACAGGTCATAAAAAATAGGAGGAAGGAGGCAAAAAGCTTGGGGATGACCCTGCAAAAAGGGGCAGGTCCAACATCAATGTTTCCGCTGGTCAGCTTGGTGCAAACAGTGCAGTGGCATTGGGCTCAATGCTATTGCACACCAACACCCTCAGAATGTTCACTCCCTGCAGATCAGAAAGTGCACAATCTGAGGGTGCTGTCAGGGGAAGTCCTGCACTGCCCTTGACATGGTTGTAGGCAGTGCAGGGCCCCCCTGTAGCCTCCAGCACTGCTTTTCCACCAGTCTTTTTATTGCGGGTTGCCCGCCATAAAACATCTGGTGAAAAATGGAGTAGTGACCAACATGGCGGTGCCGAATGCACCACTGCAGTGGCTAACTACAACTCCATCCGCTGCCAACAAGTCAGGATCTTTGATCTTTGTGGTGGCTTTGGTCTCATGGCTGTCCAACTGCCAGGATCATAATCTGGTGGTCTGACTGCCAGAAGTGAGGTGGTCAAACAGCCACTGCGGGTTAAGCGGTCCTCGAACCGCTAAACTGGTAATGAGGCCCTTAGCGTAGATTTTTAGAGGTGTTGTCATATATTTTAATTAAAGTGATAGTAATACCCTTGTATGGATGTGTGGGAGTATAATTCTATTATTGTTTGAATCATGGCATGTTCAAAGTCTATGATCAGTTTTTGAGTTTTTGTTTTATATAGTTTAGCAGTTCATAATACAGTAGAGCATATGTGAGAGGGATATTGGTGTGTTAATTTTTATTATGTATGGTGAATGGTTTGGGTCACATTTTGAAGGTCCCATCTATCATACAGTTTTGGCACTGGGTAAGTTTCATTAAGTAGTTTGTTGTGGACAAGATTAGGATTTGTTCTTCATTATTTTGATTGTTATGTAAAAGGAAGGGTTCCTCATTATGTGTAGATGCTTAAATAGCCTGATATGTCTTTCTTGGTATATTTTTGAAGCAGGTGGGGTATCACTGGTGGCCTTTTCAGTATGTACATATAGATGTTTTAAAGTGGGGATAGGCGGTAGTTGACCTGTTATGTGTTCGGGGACTTAGGGTAGTATATCATTAAGGATTTTGCTTGTGGGTTCCTGAGTGGTCACTAGTGCCTGTGTCAGGACTGGATCACACAAGGGTCAACAGTAGTCCTCACTGAAGGACTTCTGTTGACCGTTGTGTAATTCATTCCTGTCACTGGCTCTAGGTCAAAGGACACAAGTGGGGTAGGTTTTTTTTTATTGAGACAAGGGAGAAAATGCTGGGTGGCAGGAAGTTTCAGGATACTTGCACATTTCTGTAGTTTCCGTCATGGAAATGGAAGGAAAATGTGTGTTTTTATTCAGTGTTTCACATTTGCAGGGTTTTCTGGGCTAAAAATCATTGGGGGATACACACAAGCAACACCTCACTGGACTCCCCCATGTATCTATTTTTTAGAAATGTGTGGGTTTGATAGATTTCCTTACATGTTTGCCAACCTCTGGACTAATTTGTACACCTACCCCAGTTGTCATTATCACCACACACAGAAATGTGAGGAAAATATTACTTTTTAGCTTAATTTGAAGTTTGTAGGGTATTCTGGGTAAGAATAGTTTGGGGATCCATGCAAGCCACATCTCCCAGGACTCCCATCGGTGTCTAAGGTTCAGAAATATCTGTGTCTGGTAGATTTTCCTAGATGGCAGCCAAGACTTGGACCAGAAACACAGGTGCCCTCCTTGCAAAACCAAGTCATTTTGTAATAGATACTTTTGAAGTTGCTACAATGTGTTTTGAGCCCTTCACTGTCGGGGAACTTGGCCCACCCACACAAGTGAGGTACCGTCGGTTCTTTGGGAAACTTTGGGGAACACTGAGTGCTAAGAAATCTGTAGTTCCATGCAGGTTCCAGGACCTATCTTCACAAAAATGCAAGTAAAATGTGTTTTTTTAAGCAAATGTTTGAGATTTTCACAGGATTATGGGTAAAAAACTTGGCGTGAGCAACACAAGTCATGACATCCTGGATTCCCCTGGGTGTCTAGTTTTCAAAAATGTACAGGTTGGCTAGGTTTCCCCAGGTGCCAGCTGAACAAGGGCCCAAAATCCATAGCTAGACACATTGCAAAAAAAGGATCAGTTTTCAGTAGCAAAATGTGATGTATCCATGTGGCATTTTGGGCCATTGCCTGTTGCGGGCACTAGGCTTAGCCACACAAGTGAGGTGCCATTTGTATCAGAAGACTGAGAGAAATGCTGGGTGAAAGGAGGTTTGTGCCTTCTACAAATTCCAGAACTTTCCATCACAAAAATATGAGAAAAATTTGTTTTTTTAGACAAGGTTTGAGGTTTGCAAGGGCTTCTGGGTAGGAAAACCTAGTGGGAGCCACACAAGTCTCCCCACCATAGATATCCTTGGTGTATAGTTTTAGAAAATGTACATGTTTGCTAAGTCTTCCTAGGAGCTGGCTGAGCTAGGATCCAAAGTCCACAACAAGGCGCATTGCAAAAAAGGGTCAGTTTTTAGTGGAAACATGTGATGTATTCATGTTGCATTTTGGGGTCTTTCCTGTTGGAGCTACTAGCTCTAGCCATACAAGTGAGGTACCAGTTTTATTGAGACCTAGGGAAGTAGAATTGGTGTTATTAGCAATTGAACGTCTCTGCATTTGTGCCTTTCAAATGAAAGCCAGTGTGTCAGAAAGAAGAATTCTCGAGAAATGCCCTCTATTTCACATGATACTATGGTAACTCCAAACTCGGAGAGGTGCAATTAATCATGAAACTGCATATCTTGTGCCCATTTCAGAAATACATAGGTTTCCTTGAAACCTATTTTACTGTCTTTATATAGTACTATTTTAATTGCTCTATTCCAGATAAACAAAAATAATTTCAAGGTGCAGCTCAGTTATTGGCTCTGGGTACCTTGAGTTCTTGGAAAACCCACAAACCCTATATATCACCACAACTAGAAGAGACAAACAGATGTACGGATATATTGCTTGGTAAAACGATCATCATGATGAGACCTTACAAATGAAAATGACTTATAAATGGATGTTCTTTCCTACTAATCTTTAACATCTTTCTATTTCTACACTTAGGTTTTTTGGGAAACCCTTGAAGGATCTACATAAATGTCCCCTTGCTGAATTCCAAATTTTATCTAGATTTCAGAAATGTATAGCTTTCTCTGATACAACATGGGTTTCACACTCGTTTCCACCACAAACTGGGGAAGGTTGAAAGCACGGAAAAATGGGATATCTCCCAGTAAAATGCCAAAACTATGGTAAAACGTCTGCTTGTTCCTGAAAGCTGACAAGATGGGGATTTTAGCACCATACACCTTTTGTTGATGCCATTTGCAGAAAAAAACAGATACTTTATTCTGCAGCACTTTTTTCTCATTTTTAATGAAAACGCCAAAATTTAGCTCTATTTTGGTTCATTTCTAGATCCCCTCCAGGGCGTTCCACAAACCCAGGATGTTGAAAAAAGAAGAAGCAAATTTGGCTTGGATAGCCTATGTGGAAATGAGCTACGAGGCCTAAGCACGAACTATCCCAAAAAGCCCAAAAAATACTTAACCCGGAGAGGGAAGGCCTAGCATTGAAAGGGTTAATATATATTCAAAACTGCAGTTACTGTCATTTTTTTACTAACTTACATATTTTGTACAGTTTTGCAGTTCTTCCTTTGAGCTTGTTTTAATGTGGAACAGGTGTTTGTTTTATGTTGAAAGAGGATAAAAAAATAGAATAATGTAAAATGGTATTTATTACTAGTTTGTTGAGGTTGAAGGAGTTAAATATATTTTTGGTTCCTGTTTGAGGGAGTTTCTAGTTTAGTATTCATGTATGTTTACTTTATTATATATTATTGCTGCTTTGTTACAATTTATGTTTTCTGGTAGTTTGTTGGTTTGGAAGTTCTTTTTTTTCTTTTAAGTAGTTAGTGTAAAATGATAAAAATTCCAGATTTTGTTACTATTTATTTGTTGATTTATATTTTTTTATTGTAGTAACACTTAATTTGTAGTATAATTATAAGTAATATTTACTTGAATATGTAGTTGTATAGAATTATATTTTCATTTATAATTGTTTGTTGCACAAATCTAGCAGAGTTTCCTCCTTGCAGCATTTGTCATTTTTGAGGTATTCATTTGCTTTAATTAGTATGTTTTTTTATATTGTTTGTTTAATTGTTTATGTTATTTTATTGGTTAACCTCTTAGCTGCTGGGCCTTCCCCCCCCTCCAGTGCTGGGCCCTTTTTTGGCTATTTGGGGTAGTTCGCGCTTAGGCCTTCATAACTTTTTGTCCACCTCAGCTATCCACGCCAAATTTGCGTTCTTTTTTTCCAACATCCTAGGGATTCTAATAGTACCCAGAGTTTGTGATTTCCCCTGGAGGAGACCAAGAAATTAGCCCTAAATACAGTGAAAATTTAGTTTTTTCCAAAGAAATGGGAAAAAAGGGCTGCTGAAGAAGACTTGTGGTTTTTTCCCTGAAAAAGCCATCAACAAAGGGTTTCTGGTGCTGAAATCACCATCTTCCCACCTTTCAGGAACAGGCAGACTTGAATCAGAAAACCACATTTTTCAACACAAATTTGGCATTTTACTGGGACATACCCCATTTTTACTATTTTTGGTGCTTTCAGCCTCCTTCCAGTTAGTGACAGGAATGGGTGTGAAACCAATGCTGGATCCTGGAAAGCTAAACAAAATTCTGAATTCAGCAAGGGGTCATTTGTGTAGATCCTACAAGGTTTTCCTACAGAAAATAACAGCTGAAATAAAAAAATATTGAAATTGAGCTGAAAACAACAGCCATTTTTCTTTATGTTTTACTCTGTAACTTTACCTGCGATGTCAGATTTTTTAAAGCAATATACCGTTATGTCTGCTGGACTCTTCTGGTTGCGGGGATATAAAGGGCGTGTAGGTTCATCGAGAACCCTAGGTACCCAGTGCCAATAAATGAGCTGCACCCTGCAGTTGGTTTTCATTCTATACTGGGTATACAGCAATTCATTTGCTGAAATATGAAGAGTGAAAAATAGGTATCAAGAAAACCTTTGCATTTCCAAAATGGGCTCAAGATAAGGTTTTGAGGAGCAGTGGTTATTTGCACATCTCTGAATTCCGGGGTGCCCACACTAGCATGTGAATTGCAGGGCATTTCTCAATTAGACGTCTTTTTTACACACTCTCTTATATTTGGAAGGAAAAAATGTAGAGAAAGATAAGGGGCAATAACACTTGTTTTGCTATTCTATGTTCTCCCAAGTCTCCCGATAAAAATGATACCTCACTTGTGTGGGTACGCCTAGCGCCGTGGACACATCCCATTTTTTTGACAGAAAACAGAGCTGTTTTGTGCAAAGTGCCTACCTGTAGATTTTGGCCTCTAGCTCAGCCGGCACATAGGGAAACCTACCAAACCTGTGCATTTTTGAAAACTAGAGACCTAGGGGAATCCAGGATGGGGTGACTTGTGGGGCTCCCACCAGGTTCTGTTACCCAGAATCCTTTGCAAACCTCAAAACGTGGCTAAAAAAACACGTTTTCCTCACATTTCAGTGACAAAAAGTTCTGGAATCTGAGAGGAGCCACAAATTTCCTTCCACCCAGCGTTCCCCGAAGTCACCCGATAAAAATGATACCTCACTTGTGTGGGTAGGCCTAGCGCCTGCGACAGGAAATGCCCCAAAACACAACGTGGACACATCACATTTTTTCATAGAAAACAGTGCCTACCTGTGGATTTTGGCCTCTAGCTCAGCCGGCACCTGGGGAAACCTAGCAAACCAGCGCATTTTTAAAAACTAGAAACCCAGGGGAATCCAAGATGGTGTGACTTGTGGGGCTCTGACCAGGTTCTGTTACCCAGAATCCTTTGCAAACATCAAAATTTGGCCACAAAAACACTTTTTCCTCTCATTTCGGTGACAGAAAGTTCTGGAATCTGAGAGGAGCCACAAATTTCCTTCCACCCAGCATTCCCCCAAGTCTCCCGATAAAAATGGTACCTCACTTGTGTGGGTAGGCCTGGTGCCCGCGACAGGAATAGATCACACAACGGTCAATGTTGGTCCTTACATGAGGCAGCTGTTGACACTGGGGTGATCCATTCCTGACGCAGGTACAAGGTGTAGGCACTCAGGAGGGGTAGTGTTTTTATCAGGACAGGTGAGGAATCACTGGGTGGTAGGAATTTTGTGGATCCCAGCAAATTCCTGTAGTTTGTGTGACAGAAATGCGAGAAAAATAGAGTTTTTATTCAACATTTCAGCTTTGCAGGGTATTCTGGGTAAGAAAACTTTGGGGAATCCACACAAGTCACACCTCTGTGGACTCCTCCGAATGTCTAGTTTCCAGAAATGTTTGGGTTTAGTGTGTTTCTCTATATGGCCGCCGAACCCAGGACCAAAAACACAGGTGCCTGCCTTACAAAACCAGTTTGTTTTGCGATAGATAATTTTGATGTCTGCACAATACGATTTGGGCGGTGGAATTTGGGGCTGAACTAAATTGGGGAGCTCACAAGAGAGCACTCTCTCTCTCTCTCTGCTTGCCGCCGCATTCACCTGCTCTCTGGGTTGGGCTAACCGACTATTACCCAGTTGCACAGACTGC
The DNA here is from genome assembly GCF_031143425.1 of Pleurodeles waltl. Taxonomy (NCBI): domain Eukaryota; kingdom Metazoa; phylum Chordata; class Amphibia; order Caudata; family Salamandridae; genus Pleurodeles; species Pleurodeles waltl. Next base: position 583,273,439 of record NC_090442.1, read on the forward strand.
TTGCGAAGGGACAGCAGGACTGTCCTCATCACCTCCCTCATAATGTACTGGAAGAGGAGTTATCGAATGGGACTCCTCTGACTGAAAAATCACTCCCAGAGTCTGCGCCATTGTCCTATCCCTTAGATGCTGTCTCAGTATCTGATGTCTCAGTCTCTGATCCTATGTCAGAGCTGTCCTCTATAACCCGAGTGCCGGCAGCAGTCATCCGTCAAGATGCCATCTCTGCTATTGGCTAAACTGTTGCTCTAAAACACTAGCCTATGTAGACAGTCACAAAATCGATGGTGTGTGTGAGATACGTGCAACAGTAGAGGCCACCTTACCTGCGCTTCTTCCCTCAATCAGCACGGTCTTTCAAGACACTCAAAAAACACCTTGTCACATACCATTCGTCACAGTCTTTACCACCTCCTGCGCCCAGTCCAACAATCATTATTGGTGCTCCCACTCCCTCCTCCTCGGATTCCCTCATTACCACCCAGCAAAAGTGCCCTTCATCTCTCCATAGCCGCCCCGCACATACATTTCATTTGTATTATAGCGCAGGTAATGGCTGACTTTACTAAAGCACTCAGCTATTGACATAAAATACAGATTTGCTCTTTGCAGTAGGCATATAAACCTTCTGTGCTTCTTTATGGCACTAAAACTGCCACTAGACAAAAGTCTGATCCTTTTGTAGCAGAAACATAATCGTAATACTTACGTGACTTTTTTTATTGCTGCCTAAAAGCTACAGGTGAAATGCATCAGTTGAAGTATGTGCATTGCTTTGAAGACGCAAGCTGCAACTGCAAGACAACTGGTGGCAAATCTATATATAAATATATATATATAAATATATATATATCACTTTTATATGTGGGTCTGATTTTCCTGGGGGCCGATCGCAGCCCCCTGGGAAACCACACACATATTGACAAAAGTGATATATATATATCTATATATCTATAGATAGATCTATATATATATCTATAGATCTATCTATAGATATGTCCATGTACATAGATATATCTACATATATAGATCAGGGGGCACCTACCTTTTTTTAAAAAAAATATGCCCGGGGGGGGGGCCCGGCCCGTTTTCCGAGGGGGCCGACCTCCCCAAGTGAAATCCCTGACGTCTAGTGGTGTTTCCTGGCCCCCGATCGCAGCGGGGGCCAGGAAACACTTTCAGGAAGGCCCCGTAAGAAAGGGGAGACTCTCCCCTTTCTTACGAGACCTTCCCGAACGTGAGGAAGGCCGTTTTCCCCATCGGGGCAGGAAGCGGCCGATGGGGAAATCAACTTTGTTACGTCAGCGCGCCTCGCGGCGCGCTGACGTCACAAAGGGGCGGGTGGGGGGTGACACGGAAGAGCTTCCGTGTCTCCCTGGGGCAAAAAAAATAAGAATAAATCGCACCTGAGGATTTATTAACCCCCTCCCTGGTGTCGGCCACTGGTCGTGACCCGCACCACGGAGGTAGTGCGGGTGTCGGCCAGTGGCCGACACCCGCAGTGAAGGGGTTAAAGTTATTTATAGTATTATTTCAATGGTTTGTTTAGTATAATTTGTTTTTTATCAGTTAGGTCATTGTTTGGTAAATGCTAACTTATGTTTTCTTTTTGTTTTATAATATATAGCTGTTTTTTATTGAAATATGAATTGATTTATTTCTATATATTATTTTATATTGTTGTTGGTATATAAATGTTTACAGTTAATAATAATGATTTTGGTGTATTTATTGAATGTTTTTTGGGTATACTTTTCTGGGTGATGTAACATATTGTATTTTAATTATAGATGCTTCTTAAATGTTTAGGGTTTATTTGAAATAAGTGGTTTATGTTACAATTGTTTTTTTGGTGGATTTTTTATGGATGTATTACTTATTTTGACAATCAGTTTCTATCTGATACTGTGGTAATCAATTTTTTGACATGTTATAGGTTTATAGGTGATGATATTTGTGTTTCTGATATTTTTGTTACGGATATACGTTAAAATCCGTATTTTCGACAACCATATTGGTATGCTCGATATCAGTGATTTTTATAACTATGTATACAGAGTCCATATTTTTGTTCTCAATATTTAATTTCCGATATTTGTGTGTTTGATATTTGTTGCATCAGTATTATACCAGTGATCCACCCCGTATCTCTCAATCGTTTTTTAGATTGTGCCATTACAGAAAAGCCCCAACCATGCTCTATTAATATTTTTCCTACTCAATGAGGGACTCTCCTGATGGAAGAGGAAAGACAGGTCACCTCTGAATGGTGACACAAACAGTGACATTTTGATTTCAGCCTTGGTGGGCATTCATGAGTGAGGTGAATTTGAGCCCTACAGCACACTGATCTCGGGACCTACATCTGTGGATACCCCTCCTACTTTGGTTGATTTACTTATCACAAAAGGGGATGGAAGGAATGCTTGAATTATTCTCATCAACTTTAAAGAACAGTGGACGTCTTTCCAGTCCGTTACATTTTAGGTCATCTGACATATTACAGACATGAAAGAATCACATGGATATATAGGGCCTCATTATGAGTCTGGCGGTCACTAGACCACCAGACTCGCGGATGGCGGCAGACCCAACCGCCACATTCCAATCCTGGCTGTCGGGCTGCCAGGGAACCACCAGCTCCTCCAGGATCGGAGATCCTAGCAGTCTGGAGGGGGTGGCAGTTCTAATCCGCCAGAGCAGCATTCCAAGCAGTGTTGCCCTGGGGATTACGAACCCCTTCTCTGCTAGTGGTTTCATGGCCATGAAAATGCTGGCAGAGAGCGGGTGCTGGGGGCCCCAGAGCGTCCTCTTCACTGTCCATGCACTTGGCATGGCCAGTGCAGAGGCCACCCTGGCCAGCAGCCTTGCAATGTTCACTGTCTGCAAAGCAGACAGTGAATGTTGTGGGGTGCTGGTGCACCCTGCACTTTACAGCATTGCCACCGGCTCGGTTATGAGCCAGAGACAATGCTGTAGGCTGTTTCACGCTAGGCCAGTGTGGTGAAACTCAGGTTTCCGCCCTCATACCTAGTGGGAAACTCTTAATGGGGCTGGCGGGGAGGTAGCCAGTATAGTGGCAATCTCCCCATCAGAAGTTTGGCAGACGGTTTACACCGTCCGCCAAACTCATAATCAGCCCCATAGTGTTGAGTCAGTATTACCTTGCAGTTAGATTCAAATGGGTGTAATATTTGAGGGCTCTTGCTAGTGTTCCCATGATTCGTTTAGGAAATAAAGTTCTAAGTTGTATTCATCAGTATGTGCTTGATATGCAAAATAGGAAGACTTGCCTTTGGAGTTCATTGGAGTGAGGCCCAGATTTACTAAGAAATCATGCAGTGCAGTGCAGTGTAGCCAGTAAAGTTGCTAGGCTGCGTTGCATGAACAGGGGAGACCAGGAAAGATCCCTGTCTACTAAGGCATAGCACTGTTCTGCTCTCTCCCTCTAGTGCCACACTTTATGCTGCCATGCAACAACACAGACAATCTTACACCATAGTGCAAGTGTGTATGTATTGTGGCAAGAATATTTTTATACTGGAAGGAGTCCCTTCCCATACACAAACTAAGCTTTAAGGCATTTTTATCTTTACATGTGTGCTGTAGAATGCATCACAACTGCAAAGAGGGAAAAACAAGAATTGAAAATATTTCTCCTTGTTACGCCTGCATCAAGGAGGCTTAGACGTTTGGCATAAATCCCTGTACACAATTGCTTGTAGATCGTGAATTGCATCAAAACCCATGGGTGGTTGCATTGCAAGCCACCGTGCACCACCCATGGAACACCCCCTTGACACAAAGTAAGGCAAGGCAGCACATGGCACAGCTTCACATTGCAATCTAACACCAATAAAACACCCAGGGACATATTTAAAAGCCCCTAGTGCCACCTTGCGCTGCCCTAGTGTCATTTTTTTTAAGCTAAGGCAGCATTAAGGAGGCCTTTATCCCACGCCATGTTTACAAATTGGCGCAATGCTTGCATTGCGCCACTTTGTAAACCCTTGCACCACATTATTCCTGTGCCAGGCATAATGTATGCAAGAGGGGTGTGCCAACACAGGGAGGCCCGAAAAAATGGCTCAATGAAATTTATTTTTCACTGCAACATTTTTTCCATCATTTTTAACGCCTGCTCAGATCAGGCGCTCAAATGATGCACCTGCTTTAACCAATGGTCCTCCCTGTGTTTTGCTGCACTAACATCAATATTTTGTATTCTAGTGCAGCAAAGCGCCCCAATAGAACATTTTTTACGCTGTTGCCCTAACGACCGCCATAGTGCGCTATATTGTAAATACATCACAACCATGGTGTCGTTACGTGGAGCATGGGCAATGAAAGAAAAGTGGCGCATCTGGACTGATGTGATACTTTTTGTAAATATGGCCCTTAGGGTCAAGTAATGCAAACCTGATGCAAAGTCGTTGTAAATCTGGGCCTGGGTTCTTAATGGAACAACACATCTTTGTTTCAAGTTATATAACTTTTTCTGCGATTTGTGACAGACATTACTCACCTTTTGACCCTGTTGCTTATCCAACATGTAAAGTCCAGCAATTCAGTGATCTGGTTATGATCGATAACAAACACAAAACATTCGAGTGTGCCTATTCTTCAGAACATTTATATACGAACCTTCAGGCGCCGGCACGGTAATGGGTTTCTTTCTCTTCGTAAGCAAACATAAGAGAATTTTAATTCGCCTGACATTCAGTTGTCATTTTGATTTCTAAAACCTTCTCGGTAGTTAAAAGGTAAGCACCTCAAAATATCCAAACGTTTTTTCAAAACTAAAATGTCCAATACATTTTTGAGCTTGGCAGATCTGTGCTGACTTTAAGCATTGATTGGAATCTAGCTGTGCCATTTAATCCGATATATATGCATTTGCCTGTTTTGTTTTCCATGAAATGAGCACATTTTCAGAAATAAACGAACTTTTGGAAAACAAGTGACATTTAATTAAGAGTTGAATCTCTTTGAAACACACATTTATGGTGTTATACAATACTCTTTACGGTGTAAATTTTGAAAATCATTGACTTCGCTAAAGCATTTCGAGCAAACCGAAAACGGCCACCTGCTCTCCTGATAACCAAGCCTTTTTGTTTCGCTGCTGTTTATTAGAACATTATGCAAGGGTGGTAAATACAATTTGCATCGAAAGAAGAAGTTGAACAAAATAGACACATCTGCCTTCGACAATGAAAAATAATTGTCAGTAAATAATAGAGCACCGATCAGTCATTTTCTTTGGCAAAACAGGCACATGGGCAACAGGAAACAAATCAAGCCGCCCTGCTCGGTGTTCAGTAATTTAGCAATCTGCTGTATTTCTCAGAATTTGACTGGCACAAATCTGTTTCAGTCATAAAAATGCTCCGAAATTAATATGCAAATAACTGCAGAGCTCATGTGGCATGTCAGTTAATTAATGAGACTACATCCACATAATTGCGCGGTGCTAATTTATGACAGTTTCACAAATGCCATTCCACTGAGAGCATGGCAGTCACACAGTTTTATTTCCCGTGAAAGGCTTAAGCCATGGTAAGGTTTACCATGGTCCTGTGTTTTTGAGGATTCAGGATGAATCCCCTACTCTTCGTTTATCTTTCAAAAAAATGAAAATACTTTCGTTTAAATCAGCTCACGTTTTTGTGTTGCTCTATGTAATACTTAGCGCGTGTGCTAAGAGTAGGCCCTACCCCTCCAGACGTCCCTTTCTTTGTAAACTGCTAATTTAATTGATTACATAGATATTCATCAGAGTTTGAATTACCACCAGATATTAGTCTGTGTGACTATTCTGTGCCTTGTGCGCAGTATTTGCACACCAATAGTCAATGGCCACGAAGTAAAGCCAGCAAATTCTCAGTGTGTCTAGCAACACTTAAAACAGCCGCAAATATCGCCGTAAACACCATCTTCCGATAACACGCCGTAGCAGCTGCAGCTTCTAAAAAGACAAACAGGAAGGGATTTAAATCCCATATACTAACTTGCTGCCATAAGCTAATGTCTCTCGCTGATGTCTATTGCTGTAATTTCTAGTGACAGGTTCTTTAAATGCACATGATCAAGGACAAGACTGCCTTTGGTGACTGACTGATGCCGTGCTCTCCAAATCAAGCATTACCTCTTTGTTGCATAATGTTTACCTGCATGGTTTTTATTCACCTCATGTGGTTAGTTTTTTATTGTATGGATGGTAGTAAATGTAGAATTAGTACTACGTAAATGAAGATGACAACTGACCCACTTTGGTAGAAAAAGCCCTATGCTAGCACCGTATTTACTTAAACATTAAGTTAACCCCTTCACTTCCAGGCCTTTTCCCCCCTCAGGTGCCAGGCCTTTTTTTTTGGCTATTTGGGACAGTTCACACTTAAGTCCTCATAACTTTTTGTCCACATAAGCTACCCACGCCAAATTTGCGCCCTTGTTTTCGAACATCCTAGGGATTCTAGATGTACCCAGAATTTGTGGGTTCCCCTGAAGGAGACTAAGAAATTAGCCAAAATACAGCAAAAATTGCATTTTTTTTTTGGCGATCCCTGCTCAGGGTGGTGTTGATGTCTCTTAGCACCCCTTTTAGGGAGGCCATGTTGGTATTGTATGCCTACCACTGTTCACAAATTTCCAGATGTAGCTCCTTGATTTCCCTGAGTTTGGCATATACCTGGGCCATCATGCCTGGGGGATTGTTTGTGTGCTCCCAAGACTTGGGAGTTTGGAAATAGGTGTTACAGGCTTGGGAGGGGTAGCCTCCTCAGGCCACTGGAAATGCTTTGACAGGCACATTTGGTGCCCTACTTGCATAATCTGGTCTACTGCGGTTCAGGCACCCCTAGTCCCTGCTCTGGCGTGAACCTGGAAGAAGGAAAGGGGAGTGACCACTCCCCTGTCCATCACCACCCCTGGTGTGCTCCTCAGAGTTCTTCCAGAGGGTCCCAGGGTTTTGCCATCTTAGATTCGAAGTTTGCAGGGACCCCTGGCAGCATATGAGTGGCCAGTGCCTGCAGGTGACGTCAGAGCCCTCTCCTGATAGGTGCTTACCTGTTTAGCTGACCAATCCCCCTTTAGGGGCTATTTAGGGTCTCTCTTGGGTGGTTCTTCAGATTTCGATTGCAAGACTCCAGCAGGAATCCTCTGCATCCTTTACTTCACCTTCGCACCAAATAAACTGCATCTGGACCCTCCATGAACTCTACAACTGCAACAAAGAAGCAAATACAACTTATGCAACATTGTGTCTTCAGCTCCTGCCAGCAACTGCAACTGTTTCCCGGTTGTGCACTCTCAGAGGACAGCCTGTCTTCAGCCTGCAGAAGAATGAAGTAATCTCCCTTGGAGTGAAGGAGTCACTCACCTGCTTCAGCAAGCACCTCTCTGCAGCGACAATTGGCTGCGTGGTCCGCCTCTCCTGATGGATTGCATGGATTCTGCATCACAGGTGGTAGACTGAAGTGGTTCCAATGGTCCTGACGTCCAACTGTCCAACTTTGGGGGAGGAAACAACTTGCCTGCCCATGCAAGACTGTAACCTCATGCACCCCATGTTTTGTAGTTACCAAGGCTTGTTGGCATCCTTCCACAAAGTGCTTCGTGCCCCATACAGCTCCGGTCCCAGCACTCCTTCCTGTGATACACAGCTTCCTGCATAGTTCTCCGGCAGCGTGAGACCCTTTGTTGTAGTGCTGCGTGGGCATCCTTTTTCACCTTCTTTGTCCCTGTGCTGTGGGACTCCTGTGCATGCTGCCTGTTCTTCTGAGGGCTCTCTGAGTTACTGAGAGCACCCTCGGACTCCCCTCCTGGCTAGAGTCCACCAGGTCCCTCTTGGTCCTGGGCAGCACCATTTTCCGCTAACCCCTAGCTTTGCTTGTGCCAAGGCTTGTTGGCGGAAATCCAGTGACACAAACCAGTTGTTCTTCACCTGTGGTTCTTCTTTTGCATCTTCATCCGGATTAGTAAGGGGCTCGTGTTCTCCCTGGACTCTTCAGTGCTTCTTGGACCTGGTCCCCTTCTTCCACAGGTTTTCAGGTCCAGGAATCCATTGTTGGTGTCTTGAGGTCTCCTTTGGTTCTTGCATAATCTTCTTTCTCATGTTCTTGTGTGTTCTAGGAAAGTTACTGTGATTTACTCCTGCTTTACTGGGCTCTGGGGTGGGTTCTATTACTTACCTTTGGTGTTTTCTAATACTCCCAGTGCCCCTCTACACACTACACTTGCCTAGGTGTGAAACCAACATTCACATTCCACCTTCTTAGTATATGGTTTGTGGTCCCTCTAGGCCAATTTCTAACTCTAGTGATTTTCACTATTAGCACTGTTTTCTAACTGTTTTTACAGCTACTTCTGCATCTAGTGTATGTAATTTGTTTATTATTTACCTCATAAGGGAGTATAGTCTTTATGGTATTTTTGACATTTGTGTCACCAAAAAAAAGAACCTTTGTTTTTGTAACACTGAGTATTTTCTTTCATGTGTGTGAGTACTGTGTGACGACAGTGGTATTGGATGAGCTTTGCATTCCTCCTAGTTAGGCCTTGGCTGCTCATCCACACTACCCCTAGAGAGCCTGGCTTCTAGACATTGTCCACATTTCACTAATAAGGGATAACTGGACCTGGTATAAGGTCGTGTAGCGGTGGATAAGTACTTGCAATTGCCTTATCACTCTGCCACCAGTGCTTTCCACAGGAAAGAATACTCTGTACCTAAAGCTATACACATATACCTAGTTACAGGGGTCTAGTCTCTTACCCTTCCTTTCCAAGAGACTAGAAGTTAGGTAGGCTAGGTTTTTCCTTACACTACACTAACACTCACACTACATCATGTCTACTGCTGGGCCTAGCACTGAGGACATGGATACTTCCTATGAGGGCATGACCTTCAAAGAACTGAAGGGGCTTAGCGCAGAAAGAAGCCTAGATGTAGGGAAGAATCCTAACAAATATTTTCTTCTGAGTCTCCTTTTTTCAGGATGACCAGGAACATACTGGTAGCCAGGAGAAGGAGGAAGAGTCTACATCCTTAAAGTCAGGGACTAATTGTAGGAGGCTGGCCTGGCTTGTAGTGGGTTCCAAGGGGTACTTACACTCTGTACCAGGTCCAGTTATCCCTTATTAGTGTAGAATAGGTGTTTCTATCAGCTTAGGCTGATAGAAGGTAGCTATAGCAGAGCAGCTTAGGCTGAACTAGGAGACATGCAAAGCTCCTACTATTCCACTGGTGTCATATGCACAATATCATAAGAAAACACAATACACAGATATACTGAAAATAAAGGTACTTTATTTTTATGACAATATGCCAAAAGTGTCTCAGTGAGTACCCTCAGTATGAGGATGCCAAATATACAGAAGATATATGTACACAATACCCAAAATATGCAGTAATAGCAAAAAGGAAGTAATGCAAACAATGTAAAGTTACAGTAGATTGCAATAGGAGCAAATAAGTATAGGGGCAACACAAACCATATACTCCAAAAGTGGAATGCGAACCACGAATGGACCCCAAACCTATGTGAGCTTGTAGAGGGTCGCTGGGACTGTAAGAAAACAGTGAGGGTTAGAAAAATAGCCCACCCCAAGACCCTGAAAAGTAGGTGTAAAGTGCACCTATAACCCCCCGGGAGCACAGAAGTTGTGATAGGGGGTTTCTGCAAGGAAGACCAACACCAGCAAAGCAACAACAATGGATTTCCGGACCTGAGTACCTGGGAAACAAGGGGACAAAGTCCAAGAGTCGCAACAATGTCGAGAGTGGGCAGATGCCCAGGAAATGCCAGCTGAGGGTGCAAAGAAGCTGCCACTGGATGGAAGATGCTTTGGTTTCTGCAAGAACGAAGAGGACTAGGAACTTCCCCTTTGGAGGATGGATGTCCCACGTTGTGAAGAAGCTTGCAGAGGTGTTCCCACGCAGAAAGACTGCAAACAAGCCTTGCTAGCTGCAAGGGTCACGGTTAGGGTTTTTGGATGCTGCTGTGGCCCAGGAGGGACCAGGATGTCACCACTTGGATGAGGAGACAGAAGGGGCGCCCAGCAAATCAGGGAGCCCTCACAGAAGCAAGCAGGGCCCACAGAAGTACTGGAACAGGCACTTAGAAGAGGAGTGAACCGGAGTCCACCCGAAGTCACAAAAGGGAGTCCCACGACGCCGGAGGACAACTCAGAAGGTTGTGCACTGCAGGTTAGAGTGTCAGGGACCCAGGCTTGGCTGTGCACGAAGGAAATCCTGGAAGAGTGTACAGGAGCCGGAGCAGTCGCAAATCACGCGGATACCCAGCAATGCAGTCTAGCGTGGGGAGGCAAGGACTTACCTCCACCAAACTTGGACTGAAGAGTCACTGGACTGTGGGAGTCACTTGGACAGAGTTGCTGAGTTCCAGGGACCACGCTCGTCGTGCTGAGAGGGGACCCAGAGGACCGGTGATGCAGTCTTTTGTTGCCTACGGTTGCAGGGGGAAGATTCCGTCGACCCACGGGAGATTTATTCAGAGCTCCTGGTGCAAGAAGGAGGCAGACTACCCCCAGAGCATGCACCACCAGGAAACAGTCGAGAAAGCCGGCAGGATGAAGCGATACATGGTTGCAGTAGTCGTCTTTGCTACTTTGTTGCGGTTTTGCAGGTGTCCTGAGCAGTCAGCGGTCGATCTTTTGGCAGAAGGTGAAGAGGCAGATGCAGAGGAACTCTGATGAGCTCTTGCATTCGGTATCTAAAGAATTCCCCAAAGCAGAGACCCTAAATAGCCAGAAAAGGAGGTTTGGCTACCTAGGAAGGAGGATAGGCTTGTAACACAGGTAAGAGTCTATCAGAAGGAGTCTCTGACGTCACCTGCTGGCCCTGGCCACTCAGAGCAATCCAGTGTGCCAGCACACCTCTGAATCCAAGATGGCAGAGGTCTGGGGCACGCTGGAGGAGCTCTGGGCACCTCCCCTGGGAGGTGCAGGTCAGGGGAGTTGTCACTTCCCTTTCCTTTGTCCAGTTTCGTGCCAGAGTAGGGCTGGGGGATCCCTGAACTGGTGTAGACTGGCTTATGCAGAGATGGGCACCATCTGTGCCTATCAAAGCATTTCCAGAGGCTGGGGGAGGCTACTCCTCCCCAGCCCTGACACCTTTTTCCAAAGGGAGAGGGTGTAACACCCTATTTCTGAGGAAGTCCTTTGTTCTGACTTCCTGGGCCAGGCCTGGCTGGACCCCAGGAGGGCAGAAACCTGTCTGAGGGGTTGGCAGCAGCAGCAGCTGCAGTGAAACCCCGGGAAAGGCAGTTTGGCAGTACCCGGGTCTATGCTAGAGACTCAAGGATCATGGAATTGTCTCCCCAATGCCAGAATGGCATTGGGGTGACAATTCCATGATCTTAGATATGTTACATGGCCATGTTCAGAGTTACCATTGTGACGCTATACATAGGTAGTGACCTATGTATAGTGCACGCGTGAAATGGTGTCCCCGCACTCACAAGGTCCGGGGAATTTGCCCTGAACAATGTGGGGGCACCCTGGCTAGTGCCAGGGTGCCCACACACTAAGTAACTTTGCACCCAACCTTCACCAGGTGAAGGTTAGACATATAGGTGACTTATAAGTTACTTAAGTGCAGTTGTAAATGGCTGTGAAATAACGTGGACGTTATTTCACTCAGGCTGCAGTGGCAGGCCTGTGTAAGAATTGTTAGAGCTCCCTATGGGTGGCAAAAGAAATGCTGCAGCCCATAGGGATCTCCTGGAACCCCAATACCCTGGGTACCTTAGTACCATATACTAGGGAATTATAAGGGTGTTCCAGTATGCCAATGTGAATTGGTGAAATTGGTCACTAGCCTGTTAGTGACAATTTAGAAAGCAGAGAGAGCATAACCACTGAGGTTCTGGTTAGCAGAGGCTCAGTGAGACAGTTAGTCATCACACAGGGAACACATACAGGGAACACTTATGAGCACTGGGGCCCTGGCTGGCAGGGTCCCAGTGACACATACACTAAAACAACATATATACAGTGAAATATGGGGGTAACATGCCAGGCAAGATGGTACTTTCCTACACAACCCCCCCCCCCAAACGAAGTACAATAAGACTAGCCATGACCTCATGACTCTTCATTGTCTAAGTGGAAATATCTGGAGAGTCCATCTGCATTGGAGTGGGTACTCCCAGGTCTATGTTCCACTGTATAGTCCATTCCCTGTAGAGATATGGACCACCTCAACAATTTAGGGTTTTCACCTTTCATTTGTTTTAGCCAAAGTAGAGGTTTGTGGTCTGTCTGAACAATGAAGTGAGTGCCAAACAGGTATGGCCTCAACTTCTTCAGTGCCCAGACCACAGCAAAGGCCTCCCTCTCTATGGCAGACCAACGCTTTTCTCAAGGGGTCAACCTCCTGCTGATAAAAGCAACAGGTTGATCCTGGCCCTCAGAATTGAGTTGTGATAAGACTGCCCCTACCCCTAATTCAGATGCATCAGTTTGAACAAAGAATTTCTTGGAGTAACATGGGCTTTTTAGGACAGGTGCAGTGCACATGGCCTGTTTCAGTTCCTCAAAAGCTTTCTGACAGCTAGCTGTCAACAATACCTTTTTTAGGCATCTTCTTGGAAGTGAGATCATTAAGTGGGGCTGCAATGGAGCCATTGTTTTTAATGAATCTCCTGTAATACCCAGTGATGCCTAGGAAGGCTCTCACCTGGGTCTGTGTTGTAGGGGGAACCCAATCCATGATTGTTTGGATTTTCCCCTGAAGTGGTGCAATCTGTTCTCCACCTACCAGGTGTCCCAGATAAACCACTTTCCCCTGCCCTATCTGGCACTTTGAAGCCTTGATAGTGAGGCCTGCCTTTTGCAGGGCCTCCAAATCTTTCCACAGGTGGACCAGGTGATCATCCCAGGTGGAGCTAAAGACAGCTATATTGTCCAGATATGCTGCACTAAAAGCCTCCAACCCTTGCAGGACTGTATTCACCAACCTCTGAAAAGTGGCAGGTGCATTTTTCAAACCAAAGGGCATTACTGTGAATTGGTAGTGCCCTCCAATAGTCGTAAATGCAGTTTTTGCTTTAGCATCCTCTGATAACTTGATCTGCCAATACCCTGCAGTCAAATCAAAGGTGCTTAGATACTTGGCAGATGCCAGTGTATCTATGAGCTCATCTGCCCTGGGTGTAGGGTGAGCATCAGTTTTTGTTACCTGGTTGAGACCTCTGTAATCTACACAAAACCTCATCTCTCTTTCCCCATCTTTTGAGTGAGGCTTTGGTACAAGCACCACAGGAGAGGCCCATGGGCTTTCAGAATGTTCAACCACTCCTAGTTCAAGCATTTTCTGAACTTCTTGTTTTATGTAGTCTCTGACATGGTCAGGCTGCCCATAGATATTACTTGTGACAGGCATGCTGTCTCCAGTATCTATAGTGTGCTCACACCAAGATGTGGTGCCTGGCACAGTAGAAAAGAGTTCAGAAAACTGACCTAGTAGATTTATGCAGTTGTCTTTCTGCTCAGCAGTAAGACAGTCTGCCAAAACTACACCTTCCACTAGAGCATCCTGTTCTGTGGAAGTGAAGAGATCAGGGAGAGGGTCACTCTCTTCTTCCTGTCCTTCATCTGTTGTCATGAGCAGGGTGAGAGCAGCCCTGTCATAGTAGGGTTTTAGGCGATTGACATGGAGCACCCTAAGGGGACTCCTGGCAGTGCCCAGGTCAACCAAGTAGGTGACCTCGCCCTTCTTTTCAACAATGAGATGGGGTCCACTCCATTTGTCTTGGAGTGCTCTTGGGGCCACAGGCTCCAATACCCACACCTTCTGTCCTGGTTTGTACTGAATCAGAACAGCCTTCTGGTCATGCCATTGCTTTTGGAGCTCTTGGATGGCCTGAAGGTTTTTACTGGCCTTTTTCTTTTACTCAGCCATTCAGGATCTTAGGCCGAGTACATAGTCCACTTTGTCTTGCTTGGGAGCTTCTAAAGGTTGTTCCCAACCCTCCTTCACAAGTGTTAGGGGACCTCTTACAGGGTGTCCAAATAGGAGTTCAAAGGGGCTGAAACCCACTCCTTTCTGGGGTACCTCCCTGTAAGCAAAAAGAAGGCAAGGTAACAGGACATCCCATCTCCTCCTGAGTTTTTCAGGGAGTCCCATTATCATTCCTTTGAGAGTTTTATTAAACCTCTCTACCAGTCCATTTGTTTGTGGATGATAAGGTGTGGTGAATTTGTATGTTACACCACATCCCTTCCACATGGCCTTCAAGTATGCAGACATAAAGTTGCTACCCCTGTCTGATACAACCTCTTTTGGGTAGCCCACCCTGGAAAAGATTCCCAGGAGGGCTTTTGCCACTGCAGGTCCTGTAGTGGTGCTTAGAGGAATAGCTTCAGGATATCTTGTGGCATGGTCCACTAATACCAAGATAAACCTATTGCCCGAAGCAGTGGGAGGGTCAAGGGGGCCAACTATGTCAACCTCTACCCTTTCAAAGGGAACCCCAACCACAGGTAGTGGAATAAGGGGAGCCTTTGGAGTGCCACCAGTCTTGCCACTGGCTTGGCAGGTCACGCAAGATTTACAAAAGTCTTTTGTGTCCTCTGACATTGTAGGCCAGTAAAACAGGGAGACAAGCCTGTCCCATGTTTTAATCTGACCCAAATGTCCAGCCAAGGGAATGTTGTGTGCCAGAGTTAGGAGGAACTCTCTGTACTGCAGGGGAATGACCAATCTCCTGGCTGCTCCAGGTTTTGGGTCCCTTGCCTCTGTGTACAAGAGGTTGTCCTCCCAGTAAACTCTATGTGAGTCACTGACATCCCCATTTTGCTGTTTGACAGCTTGCTGTCTGAGACCCTCTAATGTGGGACAGGTTTGCTGTGCCACACTCAGCTCCTCCCTGGCAGGCCCCCCTCCACCCAAAAGCTCAGCAGTGTCTGCTGCCAGCTCCTCTGGTGAAGGTTCTGCACAGGGGGGAAATTCTTCTTCCTCAGAAGTTGAATCATTTGTAGAGGGAGGGATAGTGGGTAGGGATTTACCCTTACTAACCCTAGCTTTAGGGAGCACTTGGCCCATTGTTCCAGGATCCAAGTCACCCAGTCCTTTTTGCTTTTTGACCTGAGCCCTTGTCAAAGCAAAAATATGCCCAGGAATGCCCGGCATTGCTGCATGAGCCTCCAACTCCACTTCTGCCCAAGCTGATGTCTCTAAATCATTCCCTAGTAGACAGTCTACAGGTAAATCTGAGGCAACCACAACTTTCTTTGGACCCGTAACGCTCCCTCCCCCCCCCAGTTGAGATTCACAACAGCCATGGGGTGGCTAAGAGTGTTGTTATGAGCGTCTGTCACTTGGTACTGGTGACCAAGTAGGTGTTGTTCAGGGTGTACCAGTTTCTCTATTACCATGGTAACACTGGCACCTGTGTCCCTGTAGGCCTGAACCTCAACACCATTGATTAGGGGAAGTTGCTTGTACTTATCCATATTAAGGGGACAAGCAACCAAGGTGGCCAAATCAATGGCACCTTCAGAGACTAGCACAGCCTCTGTGGTCTCCCTAACAAGACCAACCCCAACTAAATTAGCAAAAGTGAGCCCAGCTACTCCCTTGGATTGGCTATTAGTAGGTTTGCTCCCACCACCACTGCTATTACTAGGGGCACTAGAGGTTGCAGTAGGGGTTGTGGTAGTGAGAGTCTTGGTGCTTTTATTTGGACAACTGGCATCAGTTGTCCAATGGCCTTTTACTTTACATAAATAGCACCATGTTTTTTTTACTTGATTAGAAGAGGATTTGGACCCACCACCCCCACCAGAGTATTTTTGTGGGCCTGATGAAGACTCATTTTTAGTTTTGTACCCGCCCTTGTCTGAAGACTTACCATCCTTCTTCTTGCCATCCTTGTCACCCCCTGTATGAACTTTTCTGTTCACTCTTGTTCTGACCCATTTGTCTGCCTTCTTTCCCAATTCTTGGGGAGAGGTCAGATCTGAGTCCACTAGATATTGGTGTAACAAATCAGACACACAGTTATTCAGAATATGCTCTCTCAGGATTAGATTGTACAGGCTTTCATAGTCAGAAACTTTACTGCCATGTAACCACCCGTCCAAGGCCTTCACTGAATAGTCAACAAAGTCTACCCAGTATTGTGAGGACTCTTTTCTGGTTTCTCTAAACTTCATCCTGTATTGTTCAGTGGTTAAGCCAAATCCATCCAAGAGTGCATTCTTCAAAACTGTAAAATTATTGGCATCACTTTCTTTAACAGTAAGGAGCATATCCCTACCCTTTCCACTGAAAGATAGCCATAGGATAGCAGCCCACTGCCTTTGAGGGCACTCCCTGTACCATACAGGCCCTCTCAAGTGCAGCAAACCACCTGTTAATGTCATCCCCCTCCTTGTAAGGGGGAACTATCTTCTGCAGATTCCTGGAATCATGCTCTCTAACAGGATTACTATCAGGAATACTGCTGCTGCCACCATGGGGTCCTAACCCCAACCTCTGTCTCTCCTTCTCTAAGTCTAGGGATTCCCTGTCTAGAGCCAGCTGTTGCTGTTTAAGCTTCAGCCTGGTCTCTTCCACTCTCAATTTATTGAGTTCCCATTCTAATATTTTGTCATCAGGGTGGGTGGGTTGGGAATGTTTTGACACAGAAGAAATATTGGAATGAGCAGAGGGCGACCTGTCCCTAACAGTTGGCACTCTAACAACCTGGCCTCCAGGAACAAAAACATCCCTACTGTGATGGGAGCTTCTATTACTAGCAGCATTGCTAGGTGGTCTGCTAAGGGGCAGATTAGGAAGAGAACCCTGTAACACTCCCTCAAGGGGCTCCCCTGAGTCAGAGTGTGAGCTATCAATCAACTTTTCAGATGAGGTGCCACCCAGGGTCTTATAATTCTCAATAAGCATATTAGACAGAAATTCTCTAGTAGAGTTCTTTCCTACCACTAAACCTCTATCAATGCAGAGACTCCTTAGGCTCTTAAAGTTAAGGTGGTCATAAGTTGTATTGACCCAATTAAGAGGAGTGCCTACACGAGACATGATAGAGAAGGTTTAGAGACATATAAAAGAGAGAAAAAGTTTCAGGACTTTTTAAAGATCAGAAAATAAAACGTTTTCAACTTTTTGAAACTTTTAGAAAGTTTTTGAAGTACTTTTCAGCACTTAGCAGATAGTGTAAGAGAAGAAAAGCAAAACTTTTTGGTTAGGTGTACATACACTGAACTTGTTTTGTATATTATTCTCTTATGAAAAGTACACAATGACAAAGTGGTAAGTAGTTGCAAGTACTTATCCCACCGCTGCACAACCAATGTAGGAGGCTGGCCTGGCTTATAGTGGGTACCAAGGGGTACCTACACTCTGTACCAGGTCCAGTTATCCCTTATTAGTGTAGAAGAGGTGTTTCTAGCAGCTTAGGCTGATAGAAGGTAGCTATAGCAGAGCAGCTTAGGCTGAACTAGGAGACATGCAAAGCTCCTACTATACCACTGGTGTCATAAGCACAATATCATAAGAAAACACAATACACAGATATACTAAAAATAAAGGTACTTTATTTTTATGACAATATGCCAAAAGTATCTCAGTGAGTACCCTCAGTATGAGGATGCCAAATATACACAAGATATATGTACACAATACCAAAAATATGCAGTAATAGCAAAAGGAAGTAATGCAAACAATGTTAAGTTACAGTAGATTGCAATAGGAGCACATAGGTATAGGGGCAACACAAACCATAAACTCCAAAAGTGAAATGCGAACCACGAATGGACCCCAAACCTATGTGAGCTTGTAGAGGGTCGCTGGGACTGTAAGAAAACAGTGAGGGTTAGAAAAATAGCCCACCCCAAGACCCTGAAAAGTAGGTGTAAAGTGCACCTATAACCCCCCGGGAGCACAGAAGTCGTGATAGGGGGTTTCTGCAAGAAAGACCAACACCAGCAAAGCAACAACAGTGGATTTCTGGACCTGAGTACCTGTGAAACAAGGGGACCAAGTCCAAGAGTTGCGACAATGTAGAGAGTGGGCAGATGCCCAGGAAATGCCAGCTGAGTGTGCAAAGAAGCTGCCACTGGATGGAAGAAGCTTTGGTTTCTGCAAGAACGAAGAGGACTAGGAACTTTCCCTTTGGAGGATGGATGTCCCACGTCAAGAAGAAGCTTGCAGAGGTATTCCCACGCAGAAAGACTGCAAACAAGCCTTGCTAGCTGCAAGGGTCACGGTTAGGGTTTTTGGATGCTGCTGTGGCCCAGGAGGGACCAGGATGTCGCCACTTGGATGAGGAGACAGAGGAGGCGCCCAGCAAGTCGAGGAGCCCTCACAGAAGCAGGCAGCACCCGCAGAAGTACCGGAACAGGCACTTAGAAGAGGGGTGAACCGGAGTCCACCCGAAGTCACAAAAGGGAGTCCCACGACGCCGGAGGACAACTCAGAAGGTTGTGCACTGCAGGTTAGAGCGTCAGGGACCCAGGCTTGCCTGTGCATGAAGGAAATCCTGGAAGAGTGCACAGGAGCCGGAGCAGTTGCAAATCACGCGGTACCCAGCAATGCAGTCTAGCATGGGGAGGCAAGGACTTACCTCCACCAAATTTGGACTGAAGTGTCACTGGACTGTAGGAGTCACTTGGACAGAGTTGCTGAGTTCCAGGGACCACGCTCGTCGTGCTGAGAGGGGACCCAGAGGACCAGTGATGCTGTCTCTTGTTGCCTGCGGTTGCAGGGGGAAGATTCCGTCGACCCACGGGAGATTTCTTCAGAGCTCCTGGTGCAAGAAGGAGGCAGGCTACCCCCAGAGCATGCACCACCAGGAAACAGTCGAGAAAGCCGGCAGGATGAAGCGATACAAGGTTGCAGTAGTCGTCTTTGTTACTTTGTTGCGGTTTTGCAGGCGTCCTGAGCAGTCAGCGGTCGATCCTTTGGCAGAAGGTGAAGAGGGAGATGCAGAGGAACTCTGATGAGCTCTTGCATTCGGTATCTGAAGAATTCCCCAAAGCAGAGACCCTAAATAGCCAGAAAAGGAGGTTTGGCTACCTAGGAAGGAGGATAGGCTAGTAACACAGGTAAGAGCCTATCAGAAGGAGTCTCTGACGTCACCTGCTGGACCTGGCCACTCAGAGCAATCCAGTGTGCCAGCACACCTCTGAATCCAAGATGGCAGAGGTCTGGGGCACGCTGGAGGATATCTGGGCACCTCCCCTGGGAGGTGCAGGTCAGGGGAGTGGTCACTCCCCTTTCCTTTGTCCAGTTGCACGCCAGAGCAGGGCTGGGGGATCCCTGAACTGGTGTAGACTGGCTTATGCAGAGATGGGCACCATCTGTGCCCATCAAAGCATTTCCAGAGGCTGGGGGAGGCTACTCCTCCCCAGCCCTGACACCTTTTTCCAAAGGGAGAGGGTGTAACCCCCTCTCTCTGAGGAAGTCCTTTGTTCTGCCTTCCTGGGCCAGGCCTGGCTGGACCCCAGGAGGGCAGAAACTTGTCTGAGGTGTTGGCAGCAGCAGCAGCTGCAGTGAAACCCCGGGAAAGGCAGTTTGGCAGTACCCGGGTCTGTGCTAGAGACTCTGGGGATCATGGAATTGTCTCCCCAATGCCAGAATGGCATTGGGGTGACAATTCCATGATCTTAGACATGTTGCATGGCCATGTTCTGAGTTACCATTGTGACGCTATACATAGGTAGTGACCTATGTATAGTGCACGCGTGAAATGGTGTCCCCGCACTCACAAAGTCCGGGGAATTTGCCCTGAACTATGTGGGGGCACCCTGGCTAGTGCCAGGGTGCCCACACACTAAGTAACTTTGCACCCAACCTTCTCCAGGTAAAGGTTAGACATATAGGTGACTTATAAGTTACTTAAGTGCAGTGGTAAATGGCTGTGAAATAACGTGGACGTTATTTCACTCAGGCTGCAGTGGCAGGCCTGTGTAAGAATTGTTAGAGCTCCCTATGGGTGGCAAAAGAAATGCTGCAGCCCATAGGGATCTCCTGGAACCCCAATACCCTGGGTACCTTAGTACCATATACTAGGGAATTATAAGGGTGTTCCAGTATGCCAAAATGAATTGGTGATATTGGTCACTAGCCTGTTAGTGACAATTTAGAAAGCAGAGAAAGCATAACCACTAAGGTTCTGGTTAGCAGAGCCTCAGTGAGACAGTTAGTCATCACACAGGGAACACACACAGGGCACACTTATGAGCACTGGGGCCCTGGCTGGCAGGGTCCCAGTGACACATACACTAAAACAACATATATACAGTGAAATATGGGGGTAACATGCCAGGCAAGATGGTACTTTCCTACACTAACCCTGTAGATTCAGGGGAGGGTACTTCCAAAGATCTCCCCCCTAGCAAAGCTACTAGTGTAGCTGGCAGTGGGAGGGGTAGTCACTCAAGGAGGGCTCCCTTCACACCTAGAGGTCAGGTCATTAGAGTTAGCAAAGTTAGGGAAAGATCTACCTCAGCCCATTCCCATACTTTCTGAGGGATCCCACGGTTCAACTCTAGTTGATGACTCCATAGATAGGGAGGTCAGGAAAACAAGACTGGAGAAGACCAGGCTAAGGCTGCAGCAGCAACAGCTATCCCTACATAGAGAGGCCTTGGCTGTGGAAAGGGAAAGGCAGGAGGTGTGGTTAGTTCCCCATGTTGGCAGCAGCAGTTTCAGAAGTTATGGAGTTAGGTAGGACACCATTGACTCTAGAAACTTGCATAAAATTGTCCCCTCTTTAAAGGTGGGGGTGATATCTACAAGTGGTTTGCTGCACTTGAGATGGCCTGTAAAGTTCAGAGGGTCCCTCAAAGGCAGTGAGCTGCTATTCTGTGGTTGTCCTTTTCTGACAAGAGGTGGGATAGACTTCTCACTGTCAGAGAAGAATATTCAGACAACTACAGTATTATTAAAACTGCACTTTTGGATGAATTTGGCTTAACCACTGAACAATACAGAATTAAGTTCAGAGAAACCAGAAAAGAGTCTTCACAAGATTTGATAGACTTTGTGGACTGTTCTGTGAAGGCTTTGGAAGGTTGGTTACATGTCAGCAAAGTGTCTTATTATGAGGGCTTATATAATATGATTTTAAGAGAGCACATTTTGAATAACTGTGTGTCTGATTTGTTACACCAAAATACTTGGTAGACTCAGATCTGCCCTCATCCCAAGAACTGGGAAAGAAGGCAAACAAATGGGTCAGACTAAGGGTGAGCAGGAAACCTCATACAAATGGTGACAAAGACAAGAAGAAGGATGGTTAGTCTACTGACAAAAGGTGGGGACAAAGAAAAAAACAAGAAGTCTTCATCAGGCCCACAAAAATCCTCTGGGGATGGGTCTAAATCCTGTTCTAACCATCAGAATAAAAAAAACCTTGGTGTTATGTGTAAAAACAAAGCCAGTACTTGTCCAAAGAAAAGCACCAAAGTTCCCACCACCACAACCCCCACTGCGTCCACTAGTGCCCCTAGTAATAGAAGTGATGGTGGTAAAAATAACACTTCAAATAGCCAGTCCAAAGGTGTAGCAGGGCTCACTTTGGGTAATGTAGTGGGGGTTGGTTTAGTTAGGGAAACCACTGAGGCTGGTTTAGTCTCTGATGGTGGCATTGACCTTGCCACTCTTGTTCCTTGTCCCCTTAATATGGATAAGTACAAGCAACAACCTCTAATAAATTATGTTCAAGTTGAAGCCTACAGGGACACAGATGCCAGTGCCAATGTCACAATGGTGACTGAAAAACTGGTGGCCCAAGAGCAACACCTATTTGGTCATCAGTACCAAGTGAATGAAACCCATAATAACACTGTTAGCCACCCCATGGCTGTTGTTGATCTGAAGGGGGGGAGGTGGGCTGGGGGTTACTAGTCCAATGAAAGCAGTGGTATCCACAGACCTACATGTACATAGTCTACTAGGCAATGTCTTGGAGACTTCAGCTTGGGCTGACGTGGAGTTGAAGGTTTGTGCAGCAATGCTGGGCATTCCTGGGTATATCTATGCTTTGATGTCCTATTACCATGCCTCCTTTGTGCCTACAGGGAGGTACCCCAAAAGGGAGTGGTCACCCAGTTAGGGGTCGATTAGTTCTTGTGAAAGAGGGGAGGGAGCAACCCTTAAAGCCACCTAAACAAGATATAGTTTCACTATTTGCACTGTTTTTTAATGGTTTTTACAGCTATTTCTGCATTTTAGGGTATATAATTTGTGTATTACTTACCTCCTAAGGGAGTATAGTCTCTATGGTATTTTTGGCATTTGTATCACCAAAATAAACCTTTATGTTTGTAACAGTGAGTATTTTCTTTCATGCGTGTGAGTACTGTGTGACTACAGTGGTATTGCATGAGCTTTACATGTCTCTTGGATATGCCTTGGCTGCTCAGCTACAGCTACCCCTGGAGAGCCTGGCTTCTAGACACTGCCTACACTTCACTAATAAGGGATAACTGGACAGGGTATAAGGTGTAAGTACCTTAGGTGCCCAATACAAACCAGGCCAGCCTCCTAAACTGTGCTGTAAGAGAGGAGGTGGTGGCCCACCGCCAGTCTTCTGGATCTGCAGCTGGTGCCTGGATGCCATGTAACAGACCTTCCCCCTGAGGCCATTCCACCTCTTCCTGATGTCGTCCCTTGTGCACAGGGTGAGGCCTACAGAATTCACTCTGTTGACTATCCTTTGCCACATTTCCATTTTCCTGGTGATAATAGTGTGCTGGACTTGGATTCCATATAGCTGTGGCTCTACTCTAAAGACTCCATCCACCATGACTCTTAACTCATCTTCTGTGAAATGGGGATTTTTCAAGGAGGGACATGGTGGTGAAATGATATAATCAGTAATGAAGATAGGTGCTGGGAGATGTGAGGGTGATGGGTAGTAAATTTAGTGGAGGGGTGCAAATGGGTATGATATTGGTGTGTTGAGGGTGTTAGATATTTGCTCAGAGAGGGATGGAGAAATTCCAGTTATATTAGAATTCTTTTTTTTGGGGCACTCTCAATGGTGTATTTTGCGTGGCAGTTGCAAAGGATTGTAGTGTGTGATGGTGTTTGTTTTATAGTGTGGTTTGTAGGTGTGTCAGGTGTGTGAATGTGTGTCAGCAATTGTTCTTAAGTTCATTCAATGAGGTGTTGTGTATTACTGTGGTGGCCATGAACCACCGTGGTTTGGACTGCCACGGCATGACTGCCACTGCAATTTTGTACTTCAAATAGGTTCAGTGGTTGGTTGACGGGCTGTCGGTGCTGGTGGTCAGGCTGCCTATTTCCTGCCCTCCAACGTACTGGTGGTGTTGTTTCTTTGGCAGTCTTGGCTGTGTAACTTGTAAAACAGCAGTCTCTGTGACTGTCAACGTGGCAGTCTTTTAGTGGTTGCTACTATGGTGGTTTGGCATTTTGACTGTCAAACTGGTAACGAGGCCCATAGTGATGAAGGATAGGTGTCACAGTAGCTACCACAAACAAATCTACATACTTATCATCAAGAAATAGTGTATATATAGAATCCTATAAATACAGATTGAACAACATTGAAATTTCACAAACATACATTTTCTGACAGAAACTTTATTGTACAGGTCTGTTGGACTAAGTCAGTCTTTCAAACATAACACATCACAGCTGAAAAAATGTCAAATTGATTTGTGAATGTTAACCTTACTGTCACTATTCCAACCCATAGTTCTCAATATGGTTGCAAGAGACTCTCATCTGCAGTTGGAGACATAGTACACACTTAGACCCCAATTTACAATTAGCAGATGCAAATACACACATGTGCTTATCTTGCCTTTATTCTGCCTAATCATGTTAACTCTCATATTGACATACTGTATCCCTTACATGCTATATAAGTAAAGAAAATATTTGAACATTTAGCACCAATAATGTAAAGCAATATTCAACAAAATCTAAAACATATCAGTGTCAATTAAAAAGCAATCTATTTCATAATACTCGCTCCCAAACGATACAAATGTAGCAATGTTGAATGCACAAAGAATACAATTATTGACTTATCATAATGTCTGTTTTCAAGTCACCAGGGATATGGGTTGCAGCCATGGCTGATGTCCCAAGGTCACTATTCCTCAGACAGATGGGCAGAAGAAGTACAACTTATCTCTGTTTGGGGTACTAAAGTCTTGCTTTAGTTGCCTCAACAAGTCAGGTGGTAAACTGTTCTATTCACATGCCATGGTGGGTGAAATAATATTAGTTTGTGCAATTTTGAACAATATATGTGTAAGGACCAATGTCCCATGGGACTATGAAGGGGCAATCCCACATGAGCATGAAGAGGTAGAAGACCCTGAGGGAGAAATTGTCCATGCAATGGCAGGACGGCAGAGACGTGACCAAATTGTAGAACATTTCTTTGCACAGTAAAATGGAATGGCATCAATAATGACAGAAACCATGTTAACATCCCCTCTAATAAATACTTGTTTGAACTCATCCATTGTGTGTTGTATGTGTGAATGTCAATACACCTATATAGTCACTCATATCTTGTCAATTAGATGTAGGCTTCAACATGTATAATATGTATTTTTTAGCTCTTGTTAAACATAATGGCATAGCACCAACTCAGAACAAATCAACACAGCAAGTCACTTTTCTTGCTGTATTTTGATGCACCAAAATATGTTAAATGTGGCACTCAGTTTACTATGGATCACAAATCTCCCCATAAGTCAACCCCTGAAGCAATCTTAAACGTATGTGTGTTTCACATAGGGACTAGCATTCCATGTGTACAGCTTTTCTGGTACAAATGTTGCAGCAGATCATGGGAGACATCTGTCAATGCCAAAGACCTGGTCTCAGGTGTAGATGTGGAATTTCATTTGTAAAAAATGCATTCGGGCATATGTGGGGATCCACAAACCAGTACAAATCTAACAACTTTCCTGGGCATGTTGATGCCCAGTAAATACCACATCTAGCCACAGTTGACAAAATACACATTTACCATGCTTTGCACAGTAATGCAAGGAGGCTCAAAGGCTGGTAACAAAACAGAATAAACTGATGAAGATGCAATGGGTGGCATTAACCATAGCAGTAAGACAGGGGGATGTTTGCCAATCATCATATCACATTAGGAAGACAGAGATGATTAGTGTGTGAAGCGCCCATGTCAAAATTCAAACACACGTGGCTGTGTTGTAGGGTAGGATTTTTCCACTCCATAGTAAGAGTAGTCTTCCCCTACCCGGAATGCCCAACTGCAGTTTTGTGGCTCACTAATACTGATATAATCACAAAATCAGGATCATTGAATATTTGTGTGTGCCATCACATAGGCATCTGTTATGAATTGCAGTCTGCTTGCACCAAGAGGGCAACACAAAGATGTGCCCTCATAGTCGATGTATGCTACTACCAGGAGCAAGACAGAGCTAAAGTGGGGGTGGTAGCATGCTGTGTAGTGAACAGTAGTAATGAACATGACCATTTAACTTTGGTACGCTTTAGTGAGGCAAAACAGCTCACTCACCTCTTCAAAAGATCAGGTGCATGTTACACTCACCCCTGCCCAACATTAGGTTTATCAGGAAATGCTAGCATGATAAAACCATGTGCAGAATGCATGTGCCTGTGCAAGAAATAAATAACACATAGGTTGAAATAGGGAACAGTGTGCACATGGTTAATGTGGGTGTGCTGGTAGTGTGTTTCAACATGACACATTCTAGTACAGTTCAAAGGGAGTGTAGAACTAAACAGTGTGTGCAGAATGAGCGTTTGTGGTGCATATCATTAGGCTTGTGATAGCATGATACAAATCGATGACAGAACTGGGCACTGAATGCTCTGTGATGGTACACTGAGCGGTACATTTGTACAAGTTGTCATGCAGTACAGTGCAGAAAGTCACCTTGCTGTGCTGCCATGCATGACAGGGAAAGGGCAAGAATGTGCTGTAGTTAAAAAGGATACAACACAGTCCTGGAGCTGTTTTGGCTGCCTAGCGCGAACACAGGCACCCTTGCACAATATTGCAAATGGTGCCTGTGTTACATGCAGGATTGTTTCTGTGAATAAAGGGGCACCGTCGTGCACACATACTACCCTAAGAGGCATATTCTTCTAACTATGTGTGCTGGGGAATGCAGCACACATTGAAAGAGGAAACAATGAGGAGAAATAAAGATATTATTCCTTCCTAAGCCTCCCCTGGGAAGGTGTACCTTTTTGGTGCATTACCAGGTATAGCAGTTCTGGTAAATCTAGGGAACCATGGAAGTCGAGGGGGGACACCCATGCAACACCCATGGAATGCCTCCCTAGCGCAGAGTAAAACAATGCAGAATTTGTGTTGCGTTGTTTACTCAAGATTTATCAATCCACTCATGGCAACGCAATGTGGCCTTGCATGGCTTCCTAAATCTCAGGTTTGAGATACATTGCATATGTTCCATGTTGCATGGTGCAAGCGCCACCAAACGGGGTTCATACTTATGATCCTGAGTGCAGGTGTGGGTGCCCCGCTATATTACAAGGGGGACTTTTTTTTCCTTTGTGTGTAAGACATGGTTGCCTGGTCAAAACATGAGGATGATTGGTAATACAACAGATGGAGTTACACAGTCCAGCACAGCAGCAAGTGCAATCGTACATACGCTGGAGTAAGTATCTCTGTGCTTACCTAAGTGTGTGTTTCATTCATGAAATCTCACAAGGAAGGGATCTCAACACATCACAGGAAGAGAGAGACTGGGCTGTTTAGGGAATCAAAGAGAGTTGGGCATAGGCCACAGGAACAATCTTTACAAGCAGATCTAACTGGGGGACATCCAGGGGTGTAGCTTGGTAGGATGTGTGAGCAGCCAGCTCTTAATTTCTGCCTTGCTGTGCTGCTATGCTGCCTACTGTTTGTAAATTTAGGGGGTTTATATATTAGGTATAGGTATTAGTTTCAGTGGTGGTTGTTTGAGGTATAGTAGGTTAAGAATGGGTAGGGTAATGTCAGGTAATGTAGTGGTAAGAATTACATTGAGGGAGAGGTGGAGAGCCTAATCTGGCTCATTATGCATTCTCTGCCCCACATGGTAGCCTCTGTGTGTAGGGTCAGCCAGGGATAACTCCCCCTCCCCCCCAAAGAACAGGAAGGATCTCTGGGAGAGGGTGTGCTAGGTCTTTGGAGGTGATTGCAGCATCTCCCCGGTCAAACATCGGTGGGCTGATGTTGTGCTACCTGAGGCCAATCTGGTGGACCTGATGGGATTGGAGATTGGAGGCCCTGTACATATGTATTTTTGTACCATCTGCATGTAGTAATGTTGCTATATCTGCAAACCCTGTACATTGCAGCGGCTGCATTTTTATTGTGGTGGTTTGAATTTGCACCATGCAACTTGCTTGCAATGCAAAAATTAAAGTGAAATTAGTAAACCAACACAAGGTCACTTTGTGTGTGGCTTCATAAATTCTTTGTAAGGCAATGCAGAACCAATTGATGCCTTGTTATACCCTGCCCCAGGGGGCCTTTCAATTGGTTGTGTGTTGGTGTTCACATTGAATATGCATGGATTCAGAAGCATTCTCTGATTTGATTGACCAGGGAATACTCCACAAATGCTAGACCTCTTCAGGCAATGGGTAAAGAGGAGTTATATGTTTAATCTCCATTTATGTTAAACTTTCTATGTGTGTTGCATTGTGCAGCACATGTAGACATATAAAAATGCCTCAGACAATTGTCTTTGGGTAGGAAAGTACCCCTTCCAGTACAAAAAAATGAAACACCTACTTACAAGGCATGCACCATTGCACCATGCTGCAAGATTGCATGCATTGCCACTGGTCATCACTTTGTTTTAACCAGCGCCATAAAAAGTCTAATGTGGTCCTTGCAATGTTATGGTGTATACCTGTCCTTTCCCATCGCATGACTACTTTGGTATGCCTATAAACAATGGTTTTACCCTTGTGTCATGGTGCAAGGGGGCTTGAGACGATGCTGGTCAGCAGTACAGAAAACATCACATTCCTGAGCCAGGCTTCAGGCATGTGATGTTAGATATCTCTGACTTTCAACATCCAGCCAACTCAGCCCTGCAAGGTGAGTAGCTGCATCCATATCATACAATGTATACATAGGTGCATTAAGATTGTTTTTTTTTTTTTTTTAAATTAACTGGTATGTTGTAGAATTTATTAGATAATTTGGACCTTGTGTAGCTGCACCATTTATAATGCAATGTTCACATCTTTGTCTTCTAAGTGGACATGACCCATTCACCTAGGAAACGGTTGACACCTTCTGGAATCCCCATGCAACCAGTAAGTGTAATTAGTTCATGGTTGTAGGTCTGTGACATATGTGTGTGATCCATGATAGTTGTGTATGGGGGGGTATAAAACACCTGCAATGACTGCTAACACAGTAGAACCTGTCCACAGATTCATTTAGAATTGACAACAAGGCATGCTATTGTGAATGTAGTAACAATTTAAGCTTGTACAGATGATTTATGCATTTTTCCTCTGTGGTGATGTTTGCATAGGTATAGTCTTGATGCATTTGGCACATGGACCATCATGTGGTGCTTAATCTGCAGATGTAGTAGCAAAGTGGAATGCCCTTTGCTAAGCTTATCTGTGAACATTTCTGTAGCCTATGTCCATATTTGAGTATGAAACAGGTGCTGATGATGTTCCAAAGAGTACCCAGACAGTGTTACCAAGTGTTATTATGAAGGCATCATGAAGTCAGATTTTTACAAATTGTGTCATTATGCCACATATTTTGCTTCACCTCGCAGCATACTGTGCTTATACATGCTGCATATGTTTAACGTCTCCTACTAAATAATTCCAGTGTGAATGATCATAGGTGTGGGTAAAGATTCCTGCTGATCAACACTTAAAATGTTTGGTGTCACATACCTGTTGCTGTACCTGTGTGTCAATTCAAAAGCAATGTTTTAAAAATGGAGGGCAATGTCAGCAGGGTGGCCATCACATTCAAATCATTTTTCCAATACTGACTTGCCAAAGTGTATCCACATCATGATTTTGAGCCATGAAAGAGAACTAATGACATCTCAACATATTTTTCTGTGAGTGTTTGTACAGTTTATAAGTATGGATAATTCAACATTTAGCTGAATTAACCAGAGGTATGGCTGTTGTAATCCAGCCTCATGGGTACCTTTGCCTTCCTCAGGGTAGTCCATATCATACCTATGTGAAATGGAGTGACAGGGTAACTATTACACTGATGCCCTTAAGGCTGTAGGGATGTAGGTCTGCTACTCTTTGGATCCATTGTGTTGTACATACTGTGGGGCTTATTTGCAAGCCCCCATGCGACACCGGAATGTCACTTTTTTATGCTCTGTAGGCTTTTCATGGTCTTGAATGTATGGAGCGAGGCAACGCAGCACAAGGAGTCACATGGTATCACACTAGCATAGGGAGGCATGTCATGGGTGTTAAGGTGGTTGCTCCCACATTACACCCATGCTGTAAAACTTGGAATGGATCAAAAGCCTATGGATTTCCAGGGAAACGTAAGAGAGGCGTTACGAGGAGAAATACCATTATTCCCCCACATTGTAAGAGGAAATTACCTCCATTGATTGTTTTTGTGCAGGAAGGTGTCTCTTTCTCCAAAAAACAATCATACCTGCAACACAGACACCCTTACCCCATGGTGCAAGGGTGCCTACATTGGTGCATGGCAGCCAATTCTGTGCCAGCACTGTGGAAGAGGACAGGAATGCGATGTATCTCATAGATAGAGCCCATTCCTTCCCTTTTCTGTTGACGCAGGGCAGCCCAGCAAGAAGGCTTGCCTTGCTGCACTGTGCCAACATTTTTTAAAAATGCCCCAGGATGTCCGGCTCTAAAGGATACAGTGCCATTGACATGGTGTGGCCAGCTAGACAAACACCCAAGTCTGCACTTGGATTGGTATTGAAATGTCAGACTCATGCCCCTTATATCCCCTGTGTGTCATTTCTGTGAGGCATTTACACAATGCAAGGTATAACGGCATGTTGTAGCACTGTTTAAAAGTTCACATGCAGGAATGCCCATTGTTCGCAGCATACAGCACATTACACTGCTCTGCTACTGGTGGGCTAAATTAGACTAGCTAGCACTAATGCAGGCACCCTTGCATCATGGTCCAAGGGACCCTTCATTATACCCAACAAAGTTGTTGTAAAGATGAGCACCCTTACATGCATACACAAACTCCTGACATGCATTTAAATAGTTCATATGTGTGCTGATGAATGCAGCCCATGGAGAATGACTGTACCTAAAAGTAATTGCATAAAGGTTATCATGGCATTGGTACAACTGTATACCAGATGCTTAATGTAAGATTTCAATTTATTTTCCGGAGGTACAGTTGATGAAGTGTTTATCATCAAAGTCGTGATAGAGTGAGCCACCCGCCATCTATGGAGTGGCTACCTGACGCACAGTAAGTCAGCAATGTGTTTTGCCTTGTGTAACTCCACATGAGTCATGCAAAGCAGAAGCACACTAGTTGTACTTGCTTACCTTATCACTGCTCATGTATGTTTGTGACCGACTTTGCCCCCCCTTTCATGATGCTAGTCCAACACCAAAAGGGACATATCTGGACCATGTCTACAATTGCCTATTGCCATATCATCATAATTGAGAATCACTGTTAGTAGTGATATGAGTGTTACCATATTGTGACTAATGTTACATATTGTACGCCTATACTGACCTAATTTGTATCAGTTTCACATGTTGTATTAGGAGATGTTTCTGTACTGATGGTATTGTCCATATCTCTATCTCGGTGTTGGTCTGGACTTGCACTTATGATAGCATGACAATATCAGCGAACATTTGGAAACATGTACATTTGCAACTTGGTTTAATATGTGTTTACTTTTACTCCCTTGATAACAATGCAGCAGACATGGCTAGAACCTTTGATGGCAGATGCGACAGATATAGGCACATTAGGAAGATAGAAAGGCCTATAGTAGGATCGCTGCCATTTACCAACAGGCAAAGGTCAGTGGAATCTGCAAGATTGGGAGCAACTCCCACACAAACACATCAGCAGCACAAACAGGATCTGAGGGTACCAGACAGCGGCTGTGTACCAGAACACAGGCTACACCAGGACCCTCAAGTATGCCACACGTACCACAGGCCCCTGTCCAAGTAGGGACTCTCACCATAGTCAAGGTAAGGGAGCCACACAGCTAAGATAAGCCTTGCTCACCCCCTTGGTAACTTGCACGATCTCCGAGGCAATGTATAAAGTATTTGTACACACACATACTCACAGTAACACATTGAAAACACCACAAAAGTACTCCCAATCAGTTTACGACAATAGACAATATTTATCTGAATAAAACAAGACCAACATGACAAAAATCCAACATACACAAGTAAAGATACAAATTTTCAAATAATAAATCTTAGTATAGAGCTTAGAAACACAATAGTTTCAACTGGGGCTATCACACCATCTTGACGGAGTCATTCCCAACAGTCCAAAGCCACTTGCGAGGGAGTGGGGGTTGGTTACTGAGTCGCACTGACCCTAGGTACAGTACCTTTGAGGATGAGGAGGAAGCAAAGACGTTGCACAGGGTCAGGGAGGTGAGGTGTCGCTGGAGCCGGTGTAGCGTCAGTTCATTAATACCACTGGGGAGGTGAAGCGTCAGATCCTTACTGCTAGGCAGGGGAGGGAAGGCATTGGTTCCTTATAGTTGCAGGGGAGGTGATGCAGGGTCAGTGGTGATGCATTGGTTCCTTACAACCCAGCAGGGTTGATGAATCCAGCAGGTCAAGATGTGAGGCATTGACTTTGTGGTGCCATAGTCACACCACGGGCCACAAGTGCTGTGGCAGAGTCAGGTGTCACAGGTGTCATGCTGTGGCGGGGCTGCAGCAGCATCGGGCCTGTGGCATCAGTAGCGGTCCTTGCACTCAGAGGGGACCACAGCTCCACTGCAGACAGCAGCGCAGAGTCAGGCAGCAGCTCTGGTTCCGACGTGGCTCTGGAGTCATTGTACTTGGTTTCTTCTTAGTTTCACCAGAGCCCAATGGCCCAGGGAATGCATTTGGCACCACTTCAAAAGTCAGGTCTCTCAGCCAGAGAGCCCAGGTGCTGGCAGAGGAAGTCTTTGGCTGGAAGACCCATCAGGATATGCAAGGTGCACATCAGCTCTCTTTGTGTTACTGTCTAGAGTGAATTCACAAACAGCCCAACTGTCATCCTGACCCAGATGTGTATTCCACAAATAGGCAGAGGCACAAAATGGTTAAGCAAGAAAATGTCCACATTCTATAAGTGACATTTTCAAACTTACAATTTAAAAACCAGCTTCACCAAAAGATGCATTTTTAAATTGTGAGACCCCCAAACTCCATATCTCTATCTGCTCTTAATGGAAAATTACACTTGAAAGATATTTCAAGGCAAACCCCATGTTAAGCTGTGAGACTGAAAGGCCTTGCAATAGTGAAAAATGAATTCAGCAGTATTTCACTAACAGACACATAAACCACATAAGCACATGATCTACCTTGTCAATACACTGTACCCTACCCATGGGGCTGCCTTGGGTGTTCCTTAGGGGTGGCTTACATGTAGTAAAAAGGAAGGTTTGGGCGTGGCAAGTGGGTGCTCTTGCCAGGTCAAACTGGCAGTTTAAAACTGCAAAGACAGACACTGCAGTGGCAGGCCTGAGACAAATTTACAGGGCTACTCATGTGGATGGCACAATCAATGCTGCAGGCCCACTAGCAGCATTTGATTTATACATAGTGCACTTTTCTACAGACTTACTAGTACATCACCTATGCCAATCATGGATAAACCAATTACCAATACAATTTAGACAGAGAGCACTTGCACGTAAAGTGCCCAGACTCCAAAAGCCAGCAAATACTAAATTCAGCACAGGATCAAAAACAGGAGGTCCGAATCAAAATGTTTGGGGATAACCCTGCAAAAAGGGCCATATCCAAACACCACCACACAGGCCAGAGCAACTCTGCACCCACAGCTGTGCTGGAGCACCAAAATGTTTAACTTGTCATGTGTGTATAGAGCTTAAGCTAAGTTTATGTTTTTCTTGTCATATGTGTATAGAGCTTAAGCTAAGTTTAGAAAAGTTAAGTTAGTATGCATTGTGTTAAGGTTAGTGTAGGACAGGTAGGCATAGGCAGCTTTGAAAGATAATAGTAATTTTACATTAAAATGTTTGTCATTGTTCTCTAGTGGGTTGTGATTTACTTTACATGAATTGGCACCATTGTTTTAGGAGATTTGGGTAAATGACATATCAATTAACCTGATGTATTAGTAGGTGTACATTTCTTTCACAGAGGCCTATGGGCAACTGTAGTTTGTCATCAGATTAGATTTTTGTAGGGAACCATTTCTATATTTGAGACATAATAAGTGTGACTCAAAAACTGATGTGACACATGGCACAAAACAAATATTCACATACTGAAGCACCCTTTGAGAAGGAGAGTGGGTATATAAGTGGTTGATCAGACTTTTTGACACAGAATGCTTCTCCCTGCCTTCATTGTGACATAAACTGTTGCATAGCACTGACAGTATACACCCTTGCACCATTGTGCAAGTAGGTATATATGGTGTGTATTTTAAATGTTCCAGGAAGTGACACCTTCCTGGACAATGTCCATCATTATTTATACATATTATTTCTTAGTGCGCCCTATGATGCATCCCACATAGGAGGAGCGAACAACAGCAATGTTTTAACTTTTGTCTCCCATTTACACCTCCCCTTGGGAGGCGTAGCATTCATAGTTTCACTGATCTTCCAAATTTGCTAAACTTGTATTTGAAAAGGTTTTTATATGTGCATAGACTCTCATGCAATACTTTATACCTCTCTGTGGCAGAGTAACATAAGTTGCCTACTTTGGCCAGTGTTGAGTTACTGACTACCTATCAGTATACATACGGAGAGGCAAGGTGCACGTGCATGCCTTGTTCACTATCATTTATAGTATTGGATTGCCCTTGTGCATCCTTCTGTGGCACAACTACCAGGCAAATCCATGAGGGCTATTGGCATGCCTATCTGCTTAGAATTGGAACAACCATTTAGAGGTATTTATATTTGGGTATGTATGTTGTGTGATCAGTGATTTAGTCACGTTTGGAAATGATGCTGTAATCTTTACATTGAAGCATTGATGTTGACATTTGTTATAGTCTTTTGACCTCAAATGTCTCACACATTCCATTTATAGGTGGTAAATTTATGTGTACATTGTCAAACATTCTGACTGAGTGTCCATCACGAAAATACATCTGGTTGATACACATTGTCATGACATTTCTTAAGGTACTCATTGCTCATCATACCATTGCAATGGGTGTACTTTGTGTAGGTGCACAGACAAAGACAGCATGGGCAATTGACTTTAGCTCAATCTTCTACTGCAAATAAGTGATTTATGATGTTAAATAGACAACAAATCAGAAACAAACAAACACAACTCAGGATGGTTTTCACAAATGAAAAGATTATTATTAAATGCTGGGTAGTTAATCCTCACATTAACTCATGTGAGAATTAAATTCCAAAGTTAAGCAACAAATATAGTCGCTGTGTACAATTTGATGACCAGACAAAGTCCATTAGGGATGGCATTTAGAGGAGAGGAGTATTTCAGTGAGGAGGAACAAATTGCCATTAGGAAATGTTGGCTTCTTTCAAAGTACACAAGTGGATACTCACAAATGTTCATCTGGCTATTCTTTGACAGAAACTACTAAAGTCCACATCTTCCTCCTCTGATGTATATTCTGCCTCCCCTGCAATTATGGTGTTTGTTTGGGAGGCAGCTGAGGCACACACACGTCAGAGGGAGAAGATGTGGCTCCCTTGTTCCCACCAGCTTTTGTGAGGTCCACTTTTTAGTTGTTGCTGGGAAACTATAAATGCGGTATCAGAGATCTGTAAGGGCGCTTGTTTTCAAATTTGTCAGAGGAACATCACACTATTTGAGGGTCAGCTGATTTATCGACCTCCTGGTTCCTACTCTACTTTTATACATTGGCCATCTATAGTTGAGCCATTAACTATGACTTCTAAATGTATAGTACTAGGGGATTTTAGCATTCACTTCGATGGTAGTTAGGACCCTCATGTCAATGAGTTTCTACATTTTAAGGCAGATTTTGATTGGATTCTAAAAGCTACAACAGCTACTTATAGGGCAGGCCATGTACGTGATGGGATATTTGCTCGTAATAATTATCTTGTTTTGTTAGACAATAGGGCGTTGGATTGGACTGATCACCACCTCCTTGCTTTTAAGTTAAAAAATTCTCTGCCACTCAAGCTGCTAGCTCTTCCCAGAAGCCAGTCAGGCACTGGAACAGTATTAAGGAGTCACAACTAAGGCCTACTCTGGTCTCAGGTTGGAAAGCTGCAGAGGAACTCCCTTTATCGGCTCCAGACAGATTTAACCAGGGGATAAGAATAGTTATTAATCAGCTGGCCCCATGCAAATCACCTCAGCTCTTAAGGAGGAAAAAGGCTAGTTGCCCCGGTTTACTAATGATCTTAAAAATTTGCAGAGCAAATACCATCAACAAGAACAGAAATGGAGATTAGATCCTAATCCCATGGAAAAGGCAAAGCTTAGAGCTACCCTTAGTCTTTATAAAAACACAATTAACACTTCCAAAACGAGTACTATTCATGGAAAATTAAAGAAGCAACTAATACTCCAAGATAACTTTTTAAAGTAGTACGTTCTCTTACAACTCCTGTCATCCCCTCAGAAATTGAGAACTCTCAAGACTTTTGCAATAAGGTGGTGACCTTTGAAAGTAACATTTTGCAAATACAGGCTAGCTTTCCACAACCTGTTGAAGCATTGAATTTATATGAATCTTTGAACAGTTTTATAGAGGATGATAGCCCTATGGTGATGAATTTTCAGCCAATACGTCCAGAGAGGATCAAAGAGCTTATGATAACTATTTAAATCTGGCTACCCTAGCGACCCTTGTCCACCACATATTTTACAGCTCGTCCCTGATATAGGGGGTCATTCTGACCCTGGCGGCCGGTGGCCGCCAGGGCCACCGACCACGGGAGCACCGCCAACAGGCTGGCGGTGCTCCAACGAGCATTCTGACTGCGGTCAGAAGCGGAAAGTCAGCGGTCTCCCGCTGACTTTCCGCTGCTCGTTTGAATCCTCCATGGCTGCGGAGCGCGCTCCGCAGCCATGAGGATTCTGACCCCCCCTACCGCCATCCTGTTCATGGTGGGAAAGCCGCCATGAACAGGATGGCGGTAGGGGGGGTCGCGGGGCCCCCGTAAGAGGGCCCCGCAAAGTATTTCAGTGTCTGCCTTGCAGACACTGAAATACGCGACGGGTGCCACTGCACCCGTCGCACCTTCCCACTCCGCCGGCTCGATTACGAGCCGGCATCCTCGTGGGAAGGGAGTTTTTCCCTGGGCTGGCGGGCGGTCTTTTGGAGACCGCCCGCCAGCCCAGGGAAAAACTCATAATACCCTCCGCGGTCTTCTGACCGCGGAGCGGTATAATGGGGGCGGAATTCTGGCGGGCGGCCTCCGCCGCCCGCCAGAATCAGAATCACCCCCATAGTCTCCTCAGACCTTGAACCAATATTTCAGGAGGTCCTGACTACGGGTGTCTACCCTCCTTTATGGAAGGAAGCAACAGTGATCCCCTTGAAAAAGAAATTAGATGATAAAGCAAATGATTTTAAGAATCTTCGGTTTATTGCTCTGCTGCCTTTTCAATTGAAGATCTTTGAAAAACATATCAATGAAGAACTGGATAAGTTTCTCCAAGATTCGGGTAGTCTAGTTCCTACTCAACATGACTTTAGAAAGAACCATAGCACAGAATCTTCCCTCATTACTACATTGGATACTATTGGGAAAATAGTTGATGAGGGAGTTGGTGCCATTTTAGTGCTTCTAGACTTGTCAGTAGCTTTTGATCGCATCTCTCCCCAAATTAAGACGCATCGCCTGCATCAAGCAGGTGTCAGAGGTACAGCTTTATGCATGCTGAAGTCTATTTTAGAGGACAGATCCATTATAGTAACTTGTGGAGATTTTAAGGCACCCTTATATCAGTTACCGTGTTGGGTTCCTCGCTCAGCCCCACCATTTTAAATTTGTACATAGCACCTTTGGCCAGACTTATTCGATCTTTTAGCTTTCTGGCCACCTCTTATGCGGATGATACTCAGTTAATCATTCCCGTACATAAGAATTGGGAAGAAGTTCCTGACCGTTTTCCTCACTGTATGTGTGAGGTTAATAGATGGATGGGCCTGAATTGGCTAAAATGAATGGTGATAAAACTGAGATTTTCTTTTTGGTTCTAGCAGGGATTTATGGAGCTCACGATGGTGGCCATCAGCGAGTGGAGACTTACTTGTCCCCATTAGCACCGCTAAGAATTTGGGGGTTATTTTTGACACTGCCCTGTCTTTTAAGCCACAAGTTAATTCCATCACTAAAACCTGTTTCTGGATTTTGAATTTAAAAAAAAAAATCTTTCCTTATTTACAAGAGGAGCTTAAAATTATGGTGTCCATTGCCTTGGTAATTTCCAAAATAGATTATTGTAATGCTTTACTGCTTAATATTGATAAGCTCTCGCTTAGCAAACTTCAACTGAGCTAGAATACTGCTGCTAGTCTAATACTTAATCGTCCCCGTACAGCTTCAGCCAGTGCCAATTTGAGGCAACTACACTGGTTACCTGTATTACTTTTAAGACAATACATCTAACACACAAATTTCTATACATGTGAAGCCCTGAACACCTGTCGTCAGGGCTTTGTTGTTATGTCCCAAGCCATCAGCTTAGATCTACAGGGTCCAACCTGGTTCATGTTCCACGGACTTACAAGGTTAGATGGGGTGATAAGGCACTTACGGTGGCCGCTGCCAAGTATTGGAATACATTTCCCTTAATCATGAGGAAAGAACATAGGCCCTCATTACAACCCTGGCGGTCGGTGTTAAAGCGGCGGTAACACTGCCAACAGGCCAGCAGTAAAAAAAATGGAATCATGACTACGGCAGAAACCGCCAACACATACAGTCACTTTAACATTCCTACCGCAATGGCGGTAGCAACAAACACTGCAGCAGTAACCGCCAACAGCCAGGCGGAAGACAAGGTTCAGCCCACTGTATTACAAGAGGCCTATCCGCCACCTTTTCCGGGGCGGTACCAACGACATCAAAAGCACAGTGGAAACAGTGTTCTGAAGGGAAACAACTCACCTCTCGACACTCAAGGAAGAACCAGGACGCCATGGAGTCCGAGCTGCAGGTCTTACCCATGCTGGTGTATCTGCTCATACACCAGGAGCACCAACGCCAGCAACGATGAGCACAGTGAGTACTTCACCTAGCACACAAGGGAGGGGGGAAGAAAAAGAGAGTGATACACGCACTCAACACGCAACACCCCATCCCCACCCTCACCCACATATACACCCTGTAACCCACAGGAATAACGCAAGGACAAAAGGAATGGAGTCAAATGAGTGTAATATTAGAAATATTTAGAAATACGTTCAGAAATCAAAAACAGTATTTACAATATATACAATATATACAAAAGGTGGGTCAATGCCCACTCAAAAATGTCTGCGGCCCACTGGGCCAAAACACATAGGCCAAGCCCACACTTGACTCCTGCCTCAATACGGAGAGAACACTGCAGGGTCATCAGGTCAAAAACACACAGGCACCTCAGCGGGACGGGGAAGGAGGGGGCACCTCAGCCGGAAGATGGTACAACACCACTGCTTCTGGAGGGGGCTCCATGCCCACTGCTTGGTCCTGGGGAGTGCAAGGCCACAGTCTCTCAAGTGGGTGGTTTGCCCACTGCTTGGTCCTGGGGAGTGCAAAGCCATAGTCTCTCAAGTGGAACCATTTTCCACTGGTTCTGGAGGGGGCATTGTGCCCAGTGTGCTTCATCCTGGCAAGGAGGGGCTAAGTGGATGCCTTCTTCCACTGGTTCTGGAGGGGGCTTTGTGCCCAGTGTGCTTCATCCTGGCAAGGAGGGGCTGAGTGAATGCCTTCTTCCACTGGTTCTGGAGGGGGCTTTGTGCACTGTGATACAGATGTTTTGGAGTGCAAGGCCACAGTCACTCACTTGGGTGCCACAACGACAGCTTTTGCAGGGGCCAGGTCACAATGCAGCCCATGTAGTCACCACTACACACTGCTCTCCTGCAGTGTACTGCACTGCAGGTGGCGGTGCTGGCAGTTGTGGTAGCCTCCAGGCCTTCACCTGCAGCCTCAGATGGCTGCCCACTGGGGCTGCTGGGGCTGGCAGTGGCACTGCTTGCGACAGTGCAGGTGGCAGGCCTTCACATGTAGCCTCGGATGGCTTAAGTGCCCTGGCTGGTGTTCTGTGTCTCTTCCTGCCCTTGGCAGATGGTGGTGCTGGCTGCGGTGCAGGTGGCGGTGCCAATGATTGTGGTGGTAGCCTCCAGGCCTTCATCTGCAGCCTCAGACGGCTGGCCACTGGGGATGCTGCTGCTGGCAGTGGTGCTGCTTGCAGCAGTGCAGGTGGCAGTGCTTGCGGCGGTGCAGATGGCGGTGCAGATGGTTGGGGTGGTAGCCTCCAGGCCTTCACCTGCAGCCTCGGATGGCTAAAGTGCCCTGGCTGGTTTTCTGTGTCTCTTCCTGCCCTTGGCAGATGGTGGTCCCTCCTTGCTTCTGCCAGCCAGAGTCTTTGACTTGGCCTTGCTGGCTGGTTGTGCCTCCTTCTCCTTGCTGGATGCTGTCCGCTTCTTGCCCTTGCCAGGTGGCGGAACCTTCTGGGCCTTGGCAGGTGTTGGTGGCACACTGGCTGGGCTGACGGGTGCCTACTTGGAGCCTCTCACAGCTGCAGAAACCACAGCGGACATGGACTTGGAGGCTGAGGTGCTGGCCTGGGTTCTGGCCACCCTGGCCCGAGGTGAAGGACGGGGGCGAGGGGTAGGGAAGAGGTCAATGTTAGCTAGGAAAAGCTTCTTAGGGACATTGGGGAGGAAGAGGGTGAAGGTTTGGGAGTGGAGGAAGAGGGAGTGGTTGTAGGAGGTGTCAGTCAGCTGTGTTTGGGTGCAAGTGCAAGAGCTGGATGCTGTTGTGAGGTGGATGGCTGTTGGGTGGGTGTGTGCTTGCCTTTGTGTACTTTGGGAGGAGGGGTCACAGACACAGAGGAAGAGGACACAGGGGACGTGTGCATGGATGTGGGGGTGGTGGCGGTGCCGGTGATTGTGGTGGTAGCCTCCAGGCCTTCATTTGCAGCCTCAGACGGCTGGCCACTGGGGATGCTGCTGCTGGCAGTGGTGCTGCTTGCAGCAGTGCAGGTGGCAGTGCTTGCGGCGGTGCATATGGCGGTGCAGGTGGTTGGGGTGGTAGCCTCCAGGCCTTCACCTGCAGCCTCGGATGGCTGAAGTGCCCTGGCTGGTTTTCTGTGTCTCTTCCTCCCCTTGGCATATGGTGGTCCCTCCTTGCTTCTGCCAGCCAGAGTCTTTGACTTGGCCTTGCTGGCTGGTTGTGCCTCCTTCTCCTTGCTGGATGCTGTCCGCTTCTTGCCCTTGCCAGGTGGCGGAACCTTCTTGGCCTTGGCAGGTGTTGGTGGCACACTGGCTGGGCTGACGGGTGCCTACTTGGAGCCTCTCACAGCTGCAGAAACCACAGCGGATGTGGACTTGGAGGCTGAGGTGCTGGCCTGGGTTCTGGCCACCCTGGCCCGAGGTGAAGGACGGGGGCGAGGGGTAGGGAAGAGGTCAATGTTAGCTAGGAAAAGCTTCTTAGGGACATTGGGGCAGGAAGAGGGTGAAGGTTTGGGAGTGGAGGAAGAGGGAGTGGTTGTAGGAGGTGTCAGTCAGCTGTGTTTGGGTGCAAGAGCTGGATGCTGTTGTGAGGTGGATGGCTGTTGGGTGGGTGTGTGCTTGCCTTTGTGTACTTTGGGAGGAGGGGTCACAGACACAGTGGAAGAGGACACAGGGGACGTGTGCATGGATGTGGGGGTGGTGGCTGCCAGTGAGGGACGTGTAGTGATAGGCGTGATGGTGATGGAGGTAGTGGATGAGGATGTAGTGCATGCAGGTGTGAGTGGAGACACTACTGGGAGGGGGGAACGAGAAGGAGGAGGGGGACACAGTGGAGGCAATGGATGTTGGTGTGTCTGCAAGGGGATGGTGC
This sequence comes from Pleurodeles waltl, assembly GCF_031143425.1. NCBI lineage: Eukaryota > Metazoa > Chordata > Amphibia > Caudata > Salamandridae > Pleurodeles > Pleurodeles waltl. Next base: position 583,314,677 of record NC_090442.1, read on the forward strand.
TTGTGTGAGTGCATGTGAGATGAAGTGTGGTACTTGTGTTTGCCTGAGCCACTTCTGTGTGTTCTTTTGGGTGATTGCTGGTCTGAAGGTGTGCTTAGGATTAGTTGGGGTTGATGTTATTGGGACTGGGTAGAGGAAGTTGGAGGGGGGAGGCTGGATACAGGGAAAATAGCTGCCATCAGTGCAGAGGCCAGAGCCTGAAATGCTCTCTGTTGGGCCACCACGCCAGAGTGAATGCCCTCCAGGTATGCATTTGTTTGTTGCAAATGCCTTTGGACACCCTGGATGGCATTCAGTATGGTTGACTGCCCAACAGTGAGGGATCTCAGGAGGTCAATAGCCTCCTCACTGAGGGCAGCAGTGCTGATTGGGGCAGGGCCTGAGGTGTCTGGGGCAAAGGAGATGCCCACGCTCCTGGGTGAGCGGGCAGGTGAAACACCCTGAGGGGCTGCTGGGAGGGCGGTGCTAGGATAGGGGGTGGCGGCTGTATCAGTTGTTGGGGTGGGCACAGAGGTGTCCACCACCACCAGGGAGTTTCCATCGAAGGAGGAGTCGCTATTTGTAGTGTCCCCTCCTGTCTCCGTCGTGGAGCTCCCCTCGCCCTCCATCCCACTGGTGCCCTCACCGTCGGTGGATTTCCCCTCTAGGCACATGTGGGATGCAGCTCCCACTGTCGCCCGTGCCTCTGCTACTCCGCCAGATGATGCTAGTGCACAGAAGGACAGGGTGACAAAACAAGAAGGGGGGAGAGCAGAGGATACACTTGGTCAATGCCAGCAACAACACTACCGTTGGCGTACACAACGCACAGGGATCGGCCCTATGCACTAGGCAATGCACTACCAGTTACAAAGCTAGTCACCAGCCCATGGGGTTGATTGCCCAACGCCATTAGCTGCACACCTGAAACCAACAGGACCCTGCCCAGTAGTAGATGCCCACTAACACTATTGGGGTTGGAGTGCTTCAGATCCTGCCGAACAAGGGACCTACTCTGCCAGTTTGCCCTGGCCTAGGGGCACCCACAGCTCACATCCCCCACCCAGGTACAACATTAACGGGCGCAAAGTCACTATCCACAATCTGTACTCACCCCCTTGTGGCTGCTGTGATGCCTTCAAGCGCTCATCCAACTCCAGATAGGCCACTGCCAGGATGCGCAAACATCAGGGGGGGTCAGGGTACGACGGGCACCCTTTCCTCATTGGGAGGACAGCCCCAGCTGGGCCTCCGCTGTCTTCCTTGCCCAGTGGTGCAGGTCCTCCCACTGTTTGCGGCAGTGGGTGCTCTGCCTGTCAAAGACCCCCAAGGTCCGTACCTCCTTGGCCCACCCTTTTTCTGATGGGCGCTGACCTGCAGGAAAATATGCATAGAAAAAAGGGATTAGTTATACCGTTCGGACTGTTACACTCATGGCCCACAATATCTTTCCCATCCCCTTATGCACAGACATTGACCACCAGACATGCAGCCCTCTGTCCAGGACCCCTCAGCACCCCCCACACGAGGCTTACACACACAGCAATCCATACGTTCATGGCCCACGCATCATGCTCACAGTGTACTCACCTGTTTGTCTGGAGGACCATAGAGTAAAGTGTACTGGGGTAGGACCCCATTCACCAGGCTCTCCAACTCCTCCGAAGTGAAGACGAGGGCCCTTTCCCCAGACACTCGAGCCATTTTCACTTCCAGACACAAGTCACAGCAGCACTTGCAGTGTAGGTCCTCTCCTGTTGAAGGTCAGGTAGCAAGTGAGTGAACAGATAGAAAATGGTTGTCATGTCCAAGGCGGTGCGTACCGTCACCGCAGGCGTATATCGCAATTGGCTCCTGGAATCCATAGGGCCCAATTCTAACCAATGCGAAGTTGCGCGGTGGTCATCGACCGCCGACTGCAACGGCACACAACGCCAGCGAAATTATCTCATTTCCACTTGTCTCTCCTCACAGGTCAGGCATCTCCCATTTCAGGGGGGCACAGGCCATGGCACCTAACTGCATCACAGCAGACATTGGCACATCAACTGACTTTCATATTCACTTACTGTTTCTGTAAAGGAAAAAATAAATTTTTAATTTCACATATGTGTGAATGTGACCCTCTGCTCACCATTTTCCACCGTAGAGTTCAACCGCTGAGGATGAATAGGAGATGGAGACATAGCCCCCTGTACAGAACCCTGGTGGACCTGGCGACAATGAAGGACAGGCACATTATCCTTGCCTACAGACTTGATAGGGTCCACAATCCAAGAACTGTGTGCCAATTGGAGCCAGACCTGATTTAGCTATCCGCCAGCCCACAGGTATCCCCCCTCTAGTGCAGGCCCTGTCAGTGCTCCATTTCCTGGCAAGTGGTTCCTTCCAAGCAACAGTGGCCATGGCATCAGGGATGTCTCAGCCTATGTTCTCCAACGTGTTGACGAGAGTGTTGTCTGCCCTGATGAAACACATGTGCAGCTATGTCTTATTCCCCCAGGTGGAGGATTGGGCCACAGTGAAGGCTGAATTTTATGCCCTGGGACATATCCCCAACATCATTGGTGCAATTGATGATACACATATCACATGTCTCCCCCCCGAGAAATGAACAAGTGTTCAGGAATAGAAAAAGCTTTCACTCTCTGAATGTGCGGATGGTGTGTTTGGCGGACCAGTACATCTCCCATGTGAATGCCAAGTATCCTGGCTCTGCATGATGCATTTATCTTGAGAAATAGCAGCATTCCATATGTGATGTATCAATTCCAGATGCACTGGGTGTGGCTAATAGGTGAGCCCATGGTCCCCACCCAGTTAATGTAGGTATTTGGGTGTGGGGTGGGCCTAAGGATGAGTGTGTGTCTAACAGGTATCCCTCGATATTTGCAGGTGACTCTGGTTACCCCATCCTCTCATGGCTACTGACCCCAATGAGGAATGCCAAGACAAGGGCAGAGGAATGTTACAATGAGGCACATGGGCGAACAAGGAGGATGATTGAGAGAACCTTTGGCCTCCTGAAGGCCAGATTCCGGTGCCTCCATCTGACAGGTGGATCCCTGTACTACTCACCCAAGAAGGTGTGCCAGATCATCGTTGCTTGTTGCATGTTGCAAAACCTGGCCTTGAGACACCAGGTGCCTTTCCTGCAGGAGGATGAGCATGGAGATGGTCTTGTGCCAGCGGTAGAGCCTGTGGACAGTGACGAAGAGGAGGCAGAGGAAGAAGATGTGTACAACAGAAGTTCACCTATTCAACAGTACTTCCAGTGACACACAGGTAAGACACTGTAACTTCACCTTCCATTGCAGTTTTGTGTTTGGCATTGAACATGGCAGCCTGATTTCCCTATTTCTATGGCCACTTACTGTACCCTTTGGCATCTCTATTTTCAGATCTCTGTGTCCCACTCTGGCTCCTGGTGTGTTTACTGCTGCCCACTACAGGTCATACCTATGTAAATAGTACAGTACATTTGAATTGCAATGTTTACAGTTTGTGAAACTAATATATATGTCAAACAATTGATAGACTCCATATTTGAATTTGTTCCAAGGGTGTTTATTTAGGTGCTAGTAATTGGAGTGGCTTTTGCAATGGGCTGGGTTGCTGATGGAGGAAAGTCCAGGGTGGAGTCCAGTCTATTTGTAGCACAGGTGCATTGTGCAAGGGGGCATAGGAAGTGGAGCAATGGCAGTTCACAGTGGACAGGGTGACATAGTGGGACAGAAGGGTGACAATCAGGAGAGTCTTATTTCCTGGCGGGGGTCTTAGCAATGTTCTCTGGCTTCTGCCTGGATCGCAGGGACCAATTGCGGGGTGGTTCTCCTTCTGCAGGGGTTGGGGTGCTGGTGGCCTGTTGTTCCTGTGGTATGGCCTCCTGTCCACTAGCGTCGGCAGAGGTGGAGGGCTGTTCTTCGGTGTGGCTAGTATCAGGGGCCCGTTGGTGTACCACTGTCTCCCTCATGGTGTTGGCCATGCCTACCGGCACCCCTGCAATAGTGACCAGGGTGGTGTGGATGTCCGTCAGGTTCTTCCTGATCCCCAGGTACTGTCCATCCTGCAGCCGCTCGGTCTCCTGCAACTTGGCCAGTATCTGGCCCATGGTCTCCTGGGAATGGTGGTATGCTCCCAGGATCCCTGCAAGTGCATCGTGGAGAGTGGGTTCCCTGGGCCTGTCCTCCCCCTGTCGTACAGCAGTCCTCCCAGCTTCCATGTTGTCCTGTGTGTCTGTCCCCTGAACCGTGTGCCCACTGCCACTGACTCCAGGTCCCTGATCGTCCTGTGTTTGTGGGGTTGCCTGGGGTTGCCTGGGGTCCCTGTAGTGGTGGACACACTGCTGATTGAAGTCTCCTGGGGACAAAAGGATGGGCCCACTGGGTGGGTGCTGTGGTGGTGTTTCCTGAGGGGGGAGGCTCTGTGGTGGGTTGAGACTGTGCCTGGGTAACCGACTGTCCAGAGGACCCTGATGGGCCAGGTTGGTCATCGTGATCCAGGCGTGCAAAGCTGCTGTCATCACTGTGGGCCTCTTCTGTGGGGGGGGACTGGATGTGGCTGGCACCTCCTCTCCGGTGACGCTGAGTGGGGGTCTGTGGGGATCTAAATGCAGTGTTATTGTTTCTGTGTGCCATCTTGTGCATGGGTATGTTTCCCGCTATGGTTGTTATTAGCAAGGCAGCTTTGGCTTGTGAGTTGTGATTGGTTTGGCTAAGTGATTACTGGTGTGCATGCAGAGGTGATGTGTGTCCATGCAGGTCTGTGAAGGGGGTTCATGCATTGGTGTTTCATGCAGGGCTTGGTAGTGGGATGGGTGGGTTGTGATGGTGGGGTATATGTGAGGTGGTAGGGTGTTGGGGTGAGGGTAGGAGCTGTTGTTTGTGATGGCATGCAGGTTGGGTGGGGGATAAAGTAGTATATTTGACTTAGTCCAGTCCTCCTGCTACTGCTGCCAGGCCCTAAGGATGCATCGCCAAGACTTGCTCCTCCCATGTTGTTAGTAGTGGGGGAGGAGGTGGGGGTCTACCTGGTGTCTTGCTACCACAGAACGCACCTTCCCTCGTAGGTCGTTCCACCTCTTCCTGATGTCATCCCCTGTTCTTGGGTGCTGTCCCACGGCATTGACCCTGTCCACGACTCGCTGCCAAAGCTCCGTCTTCCTTGCAATGGACGTCTGCTGCACCTGTGATCCGAATAGCTGAGGCTCTACCCAAATGATTTCCTCCACCATGACCCTTAGCTCCTCCTCTGAGAACATGGGGTGTCTTTGTGGTGCCATGGGTGTAGTGTGAGTGGTATGTGTGAGGGCGTGTGGGGTGATGTGTTGGGGTATGTCCTGTGAGGTGCGTGGATGGTGTTTGGGTGATGGTGTTATGTGGCTCTGATTCAGTGGGTGCTCCTGGCTTCTCTCTCTCTCAGTTGGCAATATTTGTTTTTGTTGTAAGGGGTTGTGGGTATTGTGGGTGTGTATTTTATATTGGATTGGGTGTGTGGGTGTGGTGTGTGTATGTGTGTCTGGTGTGTGTAGTTTGAATTGTCCAATGTGGTGTAGTTTTGTTAGTGTGTGTGTGTATTTTGAGCGCAGCAGTGTGTACTGCCAATGGTTTACTGCAGTTGAATGACCGCCGCAGTGATTCGTGGGTCATGATGCTGTGTGCGTATTTCTGTTGGCGTAACGGTGTGGGTTTTGGTACCGCCAGTTAATCACTGACCTTTGGGCTGGCAGACTTGTGTGGGTGTCTGTATAGTAGCGGATTTCTCTGTGTGGGTCATAATACCCATAATGGTGTACGGCCGCAGTCACAGTATGTTGGAGGCCATCAGCACGGCGGTCGGCGGCATTTACCTCCAGGGTTGTAATGAGGGCCATAATTTCCTAGCCTTTAGAAAGAAGCTAAAAACTTGGCTCTTTCCACAGTAGCTGTGGTTAATGCTTCCTCTTCTTCACCTATTTTTTTTGGTCTTCTCACTCCTGTTTCTTATCGCTGCAATGCCTTGGCCGGAATGCGCTTTATAAATATGGAATACATACATAAATACAATAAGGTAGCATAGTTATCCCTGGTAAGGCTCTGCTGGTTTGCCAACAAAGCAACAATGGTGCTATTGAGGGTACCCATTAATGCAATGAAGGAGTCAATCTTGCACTCCAGGGAGTATGTCGTATTATGTATGGCCCCCAGCTGCCTGCCAACTTCTCTAGTGTCAGATGTAGAGAACTGTTGTTGTTTCCTGTGCCTCATGTTACCAGAGATGATGGCTAGAGATTTTCAGGGCAACTGGAAGGTGTCTTTATCCATAGGGGGCAGGATAATGTCACCAACAGGTTAGGCATCATGGACAGGCTCATCTACAGGACGTGTTGTTTGTCCCTCTGGTTAGAGATAGGAATATGTTACAAAAACACCATGATGTTAATTTGACATTAATGATTATTGCAACATTCAGATAATTTTTGCAAACAGTTTCTATTACATAGTGATCTGTGGAATATACATTTCTAAAATTAAACAAGGTCATGTAACAGTATTGTTGGTTTCACATGGTTATACCTGTACATTGTTCACACAATCACAATATTGACATGGTGGCCTATTTGTGTCATTTTCAAAATGCAATGCAGCTGGGCAGCTTGCTGGGCTACTCTGCCTGAAAGACTGGGTGCAGGAAAAGGCTGCATTCAACACATTGTGATGCATTTCTGCTTTCCACCTACACAAATTGAAAATGTGATTCTTAACACCACTGTTGAGAACACTGGACCATTTCACAAGTGTGCCTGCATTTGTTCTAGCCTTTTATTTACACCCAGTACTAAATAATAACCAAGATATGTCATACTTTGTTATCTCTCTCATAATCCTGCACTCAGACTTTCCTACAGCATAACACACCATTGTGCCTTGCTGTACTGTCATTCATACAATGTGTGCAATAGTGTGCCTTGGTGGTCATATTTGACACACATCCACGCAATTCTACATAGATAACAAGTTTGCTTTACTGCAGGCAAGGGGGTAGGCATGTATATGCCATGATTTATATTTGTCAAGGGACGTCTGCAATTTCCTAGCATTCACACATTCATCTCCAGACTCCATAACAGTAGACACTCAGCACCATCGCTGAAGGGGACACCCACTGTCACTCTTGGAAGTATACAACAGCAGAAGTTCACTTCATTTCCTCATAACCCAAGGTGCTCATCTGCAGAGTCTGGAAAATCTCTTCAATCATCCCCACTCGCTTGAACTTGTAAATGATTCCTCTGGCACTGATAATTCAGATCCAGTGACTCTAAATCATCTCTTACACTGACACCCAGATCATACAATAACTTTTAGTAGACTCCAACACCACCAACAGTTGATACATTGTGCCATTGACCAACTTAGCTGACTTTAAGTGAGAGTAATGGCTTGGCTCATATACAAGATGATGGTGCTGATATTCTGCAACATGAACTCACCCTGGTTGCCCACATGACTAGGTCTAAACGCCCCATACTCCAACCATCCGAGAAACCTGTCCTTCATGCTGGACACCTACCTCACCATTTAACTTCACAATTCCAGTTTCAACACCTCCTTCCAGATTATTAGCATGGTCAGACATTGTCAGACATTTGTTCATATGGCTTCCTCCTGACACCCGTGAGACCAACACTCAGGCCCTCAACATATGTAGACGGTAGTACACCAATTCCCTGAAAAATGAATGAAACGTAAAAGAGATGCATAAAGCACTCTTAAACTGAAGGTATCAAGATGCTGCAACAAAGAATTCCAGAGCCCTATCAAGGAAACCCAACCCAGACAGACAGAGATCCCACCAGAAACTGGGAAAAATAAAGAGGGAGGAACAAATAATCTATTAAATCCAAAAATACAAGCCTAGGACATGAATAGCAAGGTTTTTAAATGTTGAAACAAAATACTTAAGGCCTGATTACAAGTTCGGTGGTCTGGGGATCACCATTGTGGCTGTTCTACCGCTGCAGTGTTGGCGGTCCGACCACCGTATTATGATACATGTGTTTACATAGATGAAAGACTGCTGCGGTCCGACCCACACTGCCAGCAAATCTAGACAGCAGTGCTGATGAGACAGGCCAATAAGTCTATCAAAGGGCAGACTGCCAGTGGAACTGTTGTCCGAATCACTATGTTGCTTTCCACTGATGTGAGAGTGGCGGACTAACAACCACATTTGAGCTGGCAGAAACAGAGGTATTCAGTGCTGAAACTCACCTGTAGGCAGCCTCACAGATCCTGTGCCACCATGGAGGTGATGCTATATGTCCTGCTGCTGCTTGTGCTGCTCAATGGCGCATAAAATGGATGTTGTCGTGGACACAACTGACGGTAAGCCAAACCCCTAACCATTTCCTCCAACTCCACAGCCACTTGATGGGTGGCCCTTAACCTGGTATGTAGGTTGTGGTCCTTGGCCCAAATATATGTTATTTGCCCCGGTTCCAATCCCAGCCCCATGGTTCCTCCTTTGGCCAGGTCACTGACACTCCAGTGCCACACTCTACTAAACTTGATATGTGTGCACATCCCAGTTTCAGGAATAGTGGTGCCTTTACAATATTGTATCCCACAACAGTAAATCCCCATAAATATCACACCTACAAATTGAAGTGACACCCTCACATTGTTCACATGCCATGATCTGTCCTGACAGAACACATACATCCATATGGATGTGTCATTGAACCCAAACACACCTTCCCTGCAAAATCCTCCTTGTCATGAACTCACACATATCACCCACATTACCACAGAATTTAAAGTAAATGTGATGCAGAATAATTTGTGTGGCAAACATCCAAAGCACACAATGTAAACAATTCCTGAAGAATATGTATGGCGGCATCAGGGGGACCCCAGGAAGGCTGCCACCTTGGGACACATTTCACTTTGCACACGCCTCAAAGACACTATTTGCACAGGAACTGTGGCCTGTCGAATATCAGAGACAACCAAAAGCATAACCAAGTGTCATGTCAATGTTGCAAATGTGTAGGTGCAAGTCTGGAAAGTATACACGCCAGTAACGTCATGGGTCACACATTTAGATAAAGTAGGTGTAAGGTATACACATTTGAATGGACACATGTCTATCCAAATGTATAGAAAGGTAGCCCAATTGAACACCCTCAAACACACCTCTAGGTTGCACACATTGAACAAATGTCCAATCAGGGGGAGAAATGTAACCTAATAGATGTTGACATTGTCCAAGCCAATAAGAAATGCTTACCATATGAAACAACACCCACTACAAAGCCACCCCAAGTGAATTACAACCCACACATCTATCCATCAAACATTTCCACTTATCAAGGGTGACTCCAGAACTGGTTCCAAACCCAGATCCTACCAACCACGTCAAATGGATCATCAATCAGGGTGAAACAGACACAACAGTAGTCATACCTCACAAACTATCTATGAACATCAAAAAGGTAGAAAAGTAATGACAGGACAAGCATGTAGCAAAGCAAACAACTGAACTTAATTTACAACACTCCACAAATGGAGAATAGGCCAATGTCCAGTCATTTGTAAAAGGTGTGCTGAGCACACTGCTGTGCCACACAACTCACAGATCATTGCCACAGGAACCTCCACAAGAAGGAGCATCCAGTGGGCATTCCAGAAACCTCAATGATCACCCTTAGGTGGGGTGGGGTAAGGTTTTGAATGGGTAGATTTGCTTTTGGGAGGGGCGGGCTTCACTTTTGGAGGGATCAGCATCTTTTTGGGTTTGGGCGTTGGTCCAGGTGGTGGTGGGCAGGTGTCACAGGGGAGGACTTGGATGTGGAAGGGATGGTTTTGGGGTGTGGGTGGGGTCCTTTTTGCTTTGGGAAGGAAGGTTCCGCAGGGGTAAGGACAAGGGACAAACATCAAACTTTCTTTGGGGAAATGGGGATGGTGTAAAGGAGGGATTAGGGATTGTGATGTTGAGGAAGTGCTTATGTTAGGTATGGCTTTGGGGGTTGTTGGTGCTGGTGTGTGTATGTCTGAATTATATTTTTGTTTTTTTTATGTCTGTTGCGTGTGTGAGTGTGGGCGTTTGTGTCTCTTGGTGGGCTGTGAAGTGGATGTGATGAGATTGGTGGGAGTGGTGGATATGTCTGTGTAAGTGGGGATGGTGTCTGGAGGTATGGTGTGAGTGGTGACTGTGTCTGTGTGGATGGGGTCTGGAGGTATGAGGATATTGCGGCTGTGTCTGTGGGTGTTGGGGTGATGTCTTGGGATATGGTGGATGTGATGGCTGTGTCTGGTGGTGTTAGGGTGGTGTCTGGAGGTATGATGATAGGGTGACTGTGTCTGTGGGTATTTGGGTGGTATCTGGGGTATGGTGGATGTAGTGGCTGAGTCTGTCAGCTTTGGGGTGGTATCTGAGTGTATGGTGGATGTAGTAGCTGTGCCTGTGAGTGTTGGGGTAATATCTGGGGGTATGGTGGATGTGGTGGGTGCCTGTGGGTGGTGGGGCGGTGTCTGGGGATAGGGTGAATATGGTGGTGTTTGCGAGTCAAATGAATGACCATTGAGTGCTTGCATGCTTGCTTGGCCTATGGAAATTACCTGTTTTGATTGGTACTGCTAAGTACTGGAAAGCAATAGTCCATAGAATGTTGTTGTGGCTCATAGAATCTCCAATATCTGAGTAGGGCCTTTAACATGTTTCTCAATGGGAAGGCACATCTCTGTACCTCATGTCATGCAAATACAGATTCAATTGTATTACTGAGTGTACACAGTCCTATATGATTCCAACATTTCTGCATATCACTCCCTGATGCACGTCAACAGCCGGGTAATACGCCTTTAACAATTGTAACATGCAAAGCACTTAGCCAAATGATTCAACATCAGTGACATGGAAATGCACATTGTGAGCAAGTACTGTAGGTCTACCTGTCATATCCTTAATTGCTTCTGAAATTGTTCATGATAAATCACATGGAGTAACGGGTTCTGGTATGTGTGACCTAACAAACAATACTGGCACATTCCTGAATGTGATACCAGACAAACTGTATACCTATTATATTTAATTATTTCCCAATATAATTTGGCATGCACACATACTGTAAGTGACGGAATGAGACATCATCCCATGAAGACAGGTAGATCATGTATGAAACAGTAGTAGAAATGATACTGCAAAAGTGCAAGGTACATACATGCTAACATGGAGACACACATACTGATACCAAAAGTAATGTTATCCAAATCATTTAGCTATACATTCCCTACTTACCAGGGGAAAGTAGTGCTCAGTGACTGAATACAAAGGACAATATATGCTATGTCACATGGATGATGGCCACCACCACATGAGAGACAGAAATGAGACACCAGCACTTTTGACATACTGAAGACAGGTGGTCTGTTGGGTATAGATGCCAATATACTCTCTTGAACAGACACATGGCTGAGTACAGTGATCTATTACCTCATGTTGTTTGATGTTGAGGCTGATGCACTGAAGACAAGTGGACTGTTGGGTACGAATGACACCCACAACCTGAAACAACACGAGATGATTGGCCACTGAACTCAGCCAAGTAACTACTCAAAAGAGTATATTGGTAGTAGACTGTACTCTGTTGTGTCTCTGGTCACTGGGAGGAAAGGCAAGGTACATCATCATGTACCATCTGCCATTCCTACGCAGACAGTAACTCTTCTTGTGTATCACACATTGACCATCTCCAATATTCAACCTGGCAATGTAACATGTATGAATCTGCACAAGACTCATCCACTTGTAGCTGTTGTGCTCCCCTCAAACACCCATCAAGCTTGCGGTAGGCCACTGCCAGTATGCAGGCCGTCAAGGGGGCCAGGATCAAGTGTGCACCCCACCCATGTTGAAAGGACAGCCCCAGCTGGACCTCTGCATCTCAGATCCTCCTGCCTTTTTCAAAAGTGGACGCTCCGCAGGCCATAGTCCCCCAGAATCCAAATCCCTACCCTCTGATAGGGGTTGACCTGTATGGATACAATAGACAAATGAAGAGGTCACAATTGTACTTTTTTGGGGTAACTGGTTATTTAACACACATGTTGGAAACACCTAGCTCAAGCATTTTTAATTGTGAATACACAACATGTGTAAAGTACATATGGTGCTAAGTACAGGGACATACATAGACACTTTTGGAGTCATCTGGTGACTATGCAAAACCTTGGTAATGGTCTACATTGATAAATCAAGCTCACTAACATCATTTAGCCCAGGGCCAAGCAACATGTACTGCGATGTGAGACACTAGAAAACACTGCACATCACTGTGACCGTCTGAAAGGTAAACTACTTGTGCATGACTGTATAGGCTCCTGTACATCCAGGCACATTGTCTCGCGGCATTTGATCCATACAGGAAGCTACCATGGTACAAACTACACTGTAAGACTTAGGTGAAAATGAAAGGGCTGCCATGGGTGTCACCGAAAGCTTTGTCTCTGTGGATGTGTGAAAATATGGTCTACATAATGTAATCTGATACAACTTCTGAGTGGGTTTGTGTGGTATGTACTGGTATCACAGGAACACCCTCTTACCATATGTGGCACTCCTACAGAGATTACATTCAACATATCAAGGTATGTTTGGGCTGATTGGTTGCATGCAACAAAGCTAGTGATTCACATGTCATGCCCAACCATGCATTAAACAACTATCTGCACTGTGGGATTGTTACTAGGCCTGCACTGTACAAATATGACATCTGGAAAGGTGACAACAGATGTGAAGGTATAAGGGGCCTGTCATTAGGCAATGACACCCATTGACAATGAGGGTCAATGGAAATATGTACCAGGTCAAGTGGTTACCTCAGTCCCCACGTCTAATATACTCAATGTAAAAGCATTATTGCTGCTAAATTTAGCTTCTGAATTCATTTTGGCCACATCCAAAGATCAGAAGATCTACAGGGAGTGGGCCCAGTGCCTCATTGCATAGCCACAGGCACTGTGTACCAGCCTAGTTGCTGTCCCATACTGTAAAAAGGCTTTTGCAAGCCTTGCTCTCTGCAGGCTGAGCATACAGAACCTACATGAACAGCCACACTTGCCAACACATGTTTCGTCTGGGAAATCACCCAAAGACTTCATCAGGGCTGCAATTACATATACATTTCATATTGCATAGCCAACATCCCATGTCTTCAATACCCTTATGCCACTTAATTCACCTCTGTGAAGCCACTGGAAATCACTCATACTGTACATCACCTCCATTATCTTCCTTGTGGATTGAGTGATAATAAAACAATATCTATGTATATCCATATTGTTTATCACTATATTTGTTCAGTCCTAAAAAAAAATATTTTAATAGTTAGATATACTCTCCACGTGTACATGCACACACATGTGAAACTCCCCTAGATTATCCCACTCCCACCAATTAGCTATATTGTATTCTTCACAACTTACCTGTATCTCAGTCTGTACTTCATCAACATATATTCCAGTAATCATCCTTATCTGATGTGCCTCTATCCATAGTATTCCATAACTTTATTCCAGTATTTCTCAGTCTCTAAATCTCATATCCGTATTGTCCCATTCTATCAGAATATTCCTGTAATTGAAAGTCTTATTAATATCTCCCTTCATTATTGTCTTAGTATTCAATACTCATTTGAACACTCCATGTTTTTTCTCTGTGCCCTTTACACTGTCTATTCCTCTCACCCTTGTTTATGTATTCACAATACACTCTAACTCAACTTTCCCTCAATCCGATTCCTTTTAATAATTCTCTCTTGTAGCACTCTTGATTTACATATTTGAGTCGCCATATAACCATTATTTGCACCACATGCTACTTCCTTCCCCCACGCTGTTACCTCACTATTCGTATCCCTCTCCATATCATTATTCCCTTCATATGCCACTGAACTTTATACTTTCAATCTGCAGTCCCCAGAGATCGATCACCTGTGTTGCCGTTAATCACTCGCAAGTACTCTTGTGAATATAAAAATAGTCTGTTCTCTCTCTCTCCTGCGTTTTCTCCTCTCCGGCGCCATTACCCGCACTTCCTTTCAAAGCAACCAGTCCTCTTTCTATATCGTCTTACTTACTATTCCCCTTTCTGTGTGACACAAAAAAGGGACTGTGTTCCCAAACTGTCTCTACTCACTCTCCTTTTGCCCACACTTCAAATAAACCGTTACACTAAGTTTTAAATTTAACACTAAGGGGGTCATTCTGACTTTGGCGGGCGGCGGACGCGCCCGCCAAAGTAACCCCGTCGAAAGACCGCTCCGCGGTCAAAAGACCACGGGGGTCATTTCGACTTTCCCGCTGGGCCCGCGGGTGACCGCCAAAAGTGCGCCCGCCGGCCCAGCGGGAAAGACCCTGCAACAATGAAGCCGGCTCCGAATGGAGCCGGCGGAGTTGCAGGGGTGCGACGGGTGCTGTTGCACCCGTCGCGATTTTTACTGTCTGCAAAGCAGACATTGAAAATCATTATGGGGCCCTGTTAGGGTGCCCCTGCACTGCCCATGCCAGTGGCATGGGCAGTGCAGGGGCCCCCAGGGGCCCCACGACACCCGTTCCCGCCAAACTGTTTCTGGCGGTGTAAACCGCCAGAAACAGGTTGGCGGGAAGGGGGTCGGAATCCCCATGGCGGACGCGCCCGCCAAAGTAACCCCGTCGAAAGACCGCTCCGCGGTCAAAAGACCACGGGGGTCATTTCGACTTTCCCGCTGGGCCCGCGGGTGACCGCCAAAAGTGCGCCCGCCGGCCCAGCGGGAAAGACCCTGCAACAATGAAGCCGGCTCCGAATGGAGCCGGCGGAGTTGCAGGGGTGCGACGGGTGCTGTTGCACCCGTCGCGATTTTTACTGTCTGCAAAGCAGACATTGAAAATCATTATGGGGCCCTGTTAGGGTGCCCCTGCACTGCCCATGCCAGTGGCATGGGCAGTGCAGGGGCCCCCAGGGGCCCCACGACACCCGTTCCCGCCAAACTGTTTCTGGCGGTGTAAACCGCCAGAAACAGGTTGGCGGGAAGGGGGTCGGAATCCCCATGGCGGCGCTGCAAGCAGCGCCGCCATGGAGGATTCTCCGGGCCAGGGGAAATCCGGCGGGAAACCGCTGGATCCCCTTTTCTGACCGCGGCTTTACCGCCGCGGTCAGAATGGCCCTGGAAGCACCGCCAGCCTGTTGGCGGTGCTTCCGTGTCCCTCCACCCTGGGGGTCCATGACCGCCAGGGTTGGAATGAGGGCCTAATTGTCCAAACTCAACGCCGTGAACTCCATTCACCCCCTCTCATTACTGTCCACTCATAGTATAAATTCTAACATTACCTATAAGTATAGATTATTACAATCCATTAACCTCATTACACAATTCCTCGTTTTAGCTTATACTTACTTTCTAACCCTTCAGACAATATCTATTGCTCAGTCATTTACATGTGTGTGCATGTACCACGCTAAACCCCACTAATCAATTTTCTTTTTTCTCCCTTTCTAGTCACATGAAATTTTATCATGCCACACTTTTCTTCAGTCTGAACATTTGTATAATATATATCTCAAAGCCAGATCAGCTAGCTATAAATTTTTTTTTAGGTTCCTAAAAAAATATTCTAATTCATAGTCTGTGTTCCACCCCCTCTTCAACAGCTCGTAATCTCATAATCCATAAAGATTCTCTTCATCTTAAATTCAATTCTCTGATACCCCCTCTGGGGTCCGCAGGCACATATTAAAGTCACAATTTTTTTACATTATATTAAGCATTCTGGTGGTCATTACAACCCTGGCGGACGGTGTTAAAGTGGCGGTAAAACCGCCAACAGGCCGGCGGTAATACATTTGCAATTACGACTGTGGCGGAAACCGCCAACAAAGACAGCCACTTTAACACTCCGACCGCCACGACGGTACAAACAAACAGCGCGGCGGTCACCGCCAACAGACAGGCGGGAGACAATGTACCGCCCACACTATTATGACAGGCCAATCTGCCATCTTTTCCGTGGCGGATTCACCGCGGATAAAAACACGGCGGAAACAGGAATTTCGAAGGGAAAACACTCACCTCTACACACTCCACGAGGAACGAGGACACCATGGACCCGGAACTCCAAATTCTCCCTGCGATAGTCTTCCTGCTCCTCTACCAGGAGCACGAACGCCAGCGGCGAAGACCACGGTGAGTACTGCACCTACGACACAGGGGAGGGGGGAGGGAAAAAACAGGGACACACACACGCAACACCCCCACCCTCACCCACAAATGCATATCAATACATCACAGTAACACCCCCCAGACCCCCCGGAAGAATGCAAAGACAATAGAAAATTAGTGTAACCATTGTAATATATTAAAAACAAGTAGGCAGAAATATATATATACACCATGTACAAAATAAATACCAAGCATAGTAGTCCAGGTAGTGCACTAAGATAGTCCGTGGAACACTGGGACCACACGGTATGGGCGAGGCCCACACAAGATCCCCGACCATGACGGAGAGAACACTGCAGGGGCATCAGAGAGCAACTAAACAGGCACCTCAGGGGGAGGGAAAGGGGGGCACCTCAGCCGGATGAGTGCACAACGCCAAATCCACGAGGGGGCCACATGCCCACTGTTCAGTCCTGGGGAGTGCAAAGCCACAGTCTCTCAAGTCTCTACAGTGGGTGGTCTGCCCACTGTTCAATCCTGGGGAGTGCAAAACCACAGTCTCTCAAGTCTCTACAGTGGGTGGTCTGCCCACTGTTCAATCCTGGGAGTGCAAAGTCACAGTCTCTCAAGTGGATGTCAGTCTCCACTGGTTCTGGAGGGGGCATGGTGCCCAGAGAGCTTCTTCCTGTTAAGGACAGAGGTAGTAGATGTCAGTCTCCACTTGTTCTGGAAGGGGCATGGTGCCCAGAGTGCTTCATCCTGTGAAGGACAGAGGTAGTGGATGACAGTCTCCACTGGTTCTGGTGCCCAGAGTGCATCATTCACCCAGTGACCGACTCAGTTGCGTCAGTGCCCCTGCCGCTCATGGGCTAGCGGTGCTTCTGATGGCGGTGCCCCGTTCAGCGGTGCTTCTGATGGCGGTGCCCTGTTCAGCGGTGCATCTGATGGTGGTGCCCTGCTCAGCGGTGCTTCTGATGGTGGTGCCCTGTTCAGCGGTGCTTCAGATGGCGGTCTCCATTGCAGGGTCTCAGCTGCTGGCGGTCCTTCATGTCCCAGCGGGCCTTTTGCTGGCAGTCCTTCATGGCCCAGCTGGGCTTGTGCTGGCGGTGGCCTCCTGGGCAGCTGGGTTGGTGCTGGCGGTGGCCTCTTGGGCAGCTGGGCTTGTGCTGGCAGTGGCCTCCTGGGCAGCTGGGCTTGTGCTAGCGGTGGCCTCCTGGGCAGCTGGGCTGGTGCTGGCGGTGGCCTCCTGGGCAGCTGGGCTGATGCTGGCGGTGGCCTCCTGGGCAGCTGGGCTTGTGCTGGCGGTGGCCTCCTGGGCAGCTGGGCTTGTGCTGGCGGTGGCCTCCTGGGCAGCTGGGCTGGTGCTGGCGGTGGCCTCCTGGGCAGCTGGGCTGGTGCTGGTGGTGGCCTCCTGGGCAGCGGGGATGATGGCAGTCTTCTCCGCCGTGCAGCTCTTCCCAGACTTGTCGGGTTTCTTGTGGCCCTTACCCACCTTGGAAGGTGTCCCAGCTGAGTCCACACTCCCAACGGGACCCCTTGTAGCGGCTTTGGTGGCTGGAGTCTTCACCCTCTCCCGCTGGGCACTGGCCAACTTATGATGCTTCACAGGTGGGGGACTGTCTGTGCTGTGGCTCCGTCCATCACTGGCTGCCGTGGTGGCCGGTGCACTCCACATTCCCGTGACTACAGGCACCACTGGTCCTCAGGTTGTGGCTGATGTGTGCTAGTTCGGGACCTAGGAGACGGACGGGGTGAGGGAGGTGTGGGAAAGAGGTCAAGGGTGGGCAGGAAAAGTTTTTTGGACACACTGGGACAGGTAGCTGGAGGGGGTTTGGGAGTGGAGGAAGAGGTGGTTGTAGGAGGTGTACGTTTGGTGACTTTGGGTGAAGGTGCATGCGCTGGAGGCTGTCGTGAGGTGGATGGCTGTTGGGTGGGTGTGTGCCTTCGTCTGTGTATCTTGGGAGGGGGTGTCACAGGGGAGAGGACACAGGGGACGTGTAAATGGTAGTGGGGGTGGTGACTGCACATGAGCGGGGTGTGGTGGTGGGTGTGCTGGAGAGGGACGTAGTGGCTGTAGAGGTAGTGCATGCAGGTGTGAGTGTAGATGAGACTGGGAGGGGGAAGGGAGATGAGGAGGAGGGGGACACAGTGGAGTCAGTGGATGTTGGTGTGTCTGCATGTGTGTGATGCTTGCGTGAGTGCCTGTGGGATGTGTGGTGCTTATGTTTGCCTGAGCTTCCCTTGTGTGTTGACGTGTGTGCATGTTGGTCTGTAGGTGTGCTTGGGATAGGCTGAGGTACAGGGGATTGGGTCGGGGTGGAGGAAGTTGGAGGGGGGAGGCTAGAGACGGGGACAATGGCTGCCATCAGTGCTGAGGCCAGAGTCTGAAAAGCTCGGTGAAGGGCCGACTGACCAGAATGAATGCCCTCCAGGAATGCATTGGTTAGTTGCAACTGCCTCTCTACACCCTGGATGGCATTTAAAATGGTAGACTGCCCAACAGTGAGGGACCTGAGGAGGTCAATGGCCTCCTCGCTGGGGGCAGCTGGGGTGACTGGGGCAGGGCCTGAGGTGCCTGTGGCGAAGATGATGCCCACCCTCCTGGGTGAGCGGGCACGGGGCAAAGGCTGAGGAGCTGCTGGGAGGGCGGTGCTGGTAGGCGGGGGTGGCGGCTGTACCCGTAGATGCGTGGGGCAAAGATGTTGCGGCCACCACAAGGGAGCTCCCATCAGAGGACGAGTCCGTGTCGCTGGTGTCAGCTCCTGTCCCCGCTGTGGAGCTCCCCTCACCCTCCGTCCCACTGGTGAATTCAGACTCCGTAGTGTCGCCCTCCAGGGCCATGTGGGATGCAGGTCCCGCGTGCTCCGTTGCCACTGCTCCTCCGCCTGATGATGCTAATGCACACAAAAACAGGGAGACCACAAAAAGGGGGGAACGACAGAAGAAAGTCATGTTGAGTGCATGCATTACCGCTACCGTTGGCGGACACGACAGACACAGAAGCCCCCTGCACTATGCTGCGCTCTTGGGCTCCACTGTTCAGTTTATGGGATATGGCCTACAAGGCTATGGACGACATCTGCACACATAGATGACACAGGGGCATGACTAGCTGTACTTGGCACTCTACAGAGGTGGGCTGGGGTGCCACATGGCCTGACAAACGGAGGTGCCTTGCCTACGGAACTCGCCCTGGCCTAGGGAAACCCACAGCCCTCCTCCCCCACCCAGACATCTCCAATGCACGCAAAGTCAGCAGAATGAGAGTGTACTCACCCCTTTGTGTCTGCTGTGATGCCCTCAAGCGCCCATCGAACTCCGGGTAGGCTGCCGCCAGGATCCTGAACATCAGGGGGGTCTTGGTGCGACGGGCACCCCTCCC
Organism: Pleurodeles waltl; assembly: GCF_031143425.1. Lineage (NCBI taxonomy): Eukaryota > Metazoa > Chordata > Amphibia > Caudata > Salamandridae > Pleurodeles > Pleurodeles waltl. Next base: position 583,334,215 of record NC_090442.1, read on the forward strand.
ACGTTGGGAGGCCATCCCCAGCTGAGCCTCCGCAGTCTTCTTGCTCCAGCGGCGAATGTCCTCCCATCTTTTCTGGCAGTGGGTGGTCCGTCTGTGGTAGACCTCCAGGGTCCGGACGTCCTTGGCAATGACACGCCAAATATATTTCTTCTGGTGGGCGCTGACCTACATGAAATGTACGGGGCAAAAAGAGAAGTTATTACCAACTGCACCGTCAAAATGATTGGGCCCCATCCCTACCCTTGCCATGTGGCACATGCATTCACCGTCTTTCATGCATGCAGTACTCTCCCCCCTTCCTTCTTACATCCAGCCCTCTCCACACAGGCATAGCCCATACAGCATGCTCCCAGTGTACTTACCTGTTTGTCTGGAGGACCGTAGAGTAGCGTGTACTGGGGGAGGACCCTATCCACGAGTTTCTCCAACTCCTCCGATGTGAAGGCAGGGGCCCTTTCCCCAGATGCATGAGCCATTGTCTCTTCCAGACCGAGGTCACAGCAGCACTTGCAGTGTAGGTCCTTTCCTGTCGAAGATCAGGTATCGAGTGATTGAACAGATAGAAAATGGTGGTCACGTCCGCGGCGGTGCGTACCATCACTGCCGGCGTACATCGCCATTGGGTCCTGGTACCCATAGGGTTCAATGTTAACCAATGCAGCATTGCGCCGCGGTCTTCGACCCCCTACCGCAACGGTGTACAACGTCAGTGCAGTTACCTCACATCCCATTGTCCGACTTTACAGGTCAGGCAGCCGCCATTTCAGGGGCCCACATGGCTTCATTTCCAACTGCGTCACTCATACCTAGGCCTAGACTCAACACACATACAGGCCACCTTTTGTGTATGATATGTGTTCTGTGTAAACTGTGGGTACGTACCTCTGAGTTGTTTGACTCTGTGCTCGCTGTTGTCCTTCATAGGCACCGTCCACTGGGACATGTGAGGAGATGGCGGCATCCTCCGGTGTACCGACCGTTGGTGTACCTGTCGACAATGAAGGAGCGACATTTGATTATCACATACAGGCTTGACCGTGCCACAGTCCAGGAACTGTGTACCCAGTTGGAGCCAGACCTGATGTCAGCAATCCGCCATCCCACAGGAATCCCCCCTCTAGTGCAGGTGCTGTCAGTGCTCCATTTCCTTGCACGCAGTTCCTTTCAGACAACAGTGGCCATGGCATCAGGGATGTCCCAGCCTATGTTTTCCAACGTATTGTCCAGAGTGTTGTCTGCCCTTCTGAAACACATGCGGAGCTACATTGTTTTCCCTCAGGTGGAGGATTTGCCTACAGTGAAAGGGGATTTCTATGCCCTGGGACACATCCCCAACATCATAGGTGCCATTGATAGGACCCATGTGGCTTTGGTCCCCCCCCCACAGGAGTGAACAGGTGTACAGAAACCGGAAGAGTTATCATTCTATGAATGTACAGATGGTATGTTTGGCAGACCAGTATATCTCCCATGTGAATGCCAAGTTCCCTGGCTCAGTGCATGACCCCTACATCCTGCGGAATAGCAGCATCCCTTATGTGATAGGTCAACTCCAGAGGCACCGTGTGTGGCTATTAGGGGAGCACCGGGAAGCAAGTCAGTGGGAATGGTTGTCTGGGTCTGGGGATATCCCTCCAGGTTAGTGCGTGTCTAACAGTTGTCCCTCACCATTTGCAGGTGACTCTGGTTACCCCAACCTGTCATGGCTACTGACCCCAGTGAGGAATCCCAGGACAAGGGGAGAGGAATGCTACAATGAGGCCCATGGTTGAACTAGGAGGGTGATTGAGCGGACCTTCGGCCTCCTGAAGGCCAGGTTCAGGTGCCTCCATATGACAGGTGGATCCCTATTCTACTCACCAAAGAAGGTGTGCCAGATCATCGTGGCCTGCTGTATGCTTCATAACTTGGCTTTGCAACAACAGGTGCCTTTTCTGCAGGAGTATGGTCCAGATGGCGGTGTTGTTGCAGCTGTGGAGCCTGTGGACAGTGAAGACGAGGAAGCAGGGGAAGAAGACAATGACAACAGGGACTCAGTGATCCAGCAATGTTGCCAGTGAGACACAGGTAAGAATACAAACCTGCCTACTACATGTACTTTAACACTACTACCTCTCTACTGTGTGTCGTTTTCACCCAGTGTATGGTCACTGAGTTGTCACTTTCCCTTACGATTTCACAGATGTGGGTCCCACTGTGTGACATCTGCTTAGATTCCTCATGGACTAGAGCTGTGTGACATAGGTATGCTGACACTGAACTTGAAAGAGCATTTTGGCACTGTAATTGCTAACACACTATTTCGAAATCACAGAGACTCCAGATTGTTTTGCGCTTTAAGTGTGTTTATTTAAGTGCTCAATATTGGAGGGGGTAGTAAAATGGTGAGGGGTGATGGCGGAGGAATGTCCATGGCAGAGTCCAGTCTATTAGTCTCACAGGTGCATTGCCCATATGGGAATGGGAAGTGGAGCTGGGGCAGTTTCGGTATGGACAGGGTGACAAAGTGGGACTGTAGGATGACAATCAGGGTGGTCTCATATCTTGGTGGGGGTCTTGGCATCGTTCTCTGTCTTTGTCCTGGATCTCAGGGACCGTTTGCGGGGTGTTCTCCCTCTGCAGGGGGTGGGGTGCTGGTGTGGTGGTCCTGTGGCGGGGCATCCTGTCCACTAGCGCCGGCGGAGGTGGTGGGCAGTTCATTGTCCATGCTAGTGTCAGGGGCACCTTGTAGTGCCACAGTGTCCCTCCTGGTGTTGAGTACTTCCTTCAGCACCCCTACGATGGTACCCAGGGTGGAGCTGATGGTTCTGAGTTCCTCTCTGAAACCCATATACTATTCCCACTTGTTGGAAAATGGGTTATTGGTAAGGGCAGGTAGGTACCTACACTTAGCAATAGACCACTAACCTCCACTTAGGTCCAGTTAGGTCTCAGTAAATTAAACCCAGCTCAACCCTTGGTAGCTTGGCAACGAGCGTCAAGACTTAACTTAGGATACAGAGTGTAAAGCATTCAAATATCACAAAACAGTAATTGAATAAAACACAGGAAACAGTTTAAAAATCCAAAACCAATTTATAAAAATAGATTATATTTTTATCTTTAAAATGACACAAAAACGAATACAATCGGATAAGGGGAACCGGAGATATGAATTTTTAAAGAATTATTGTCTTTTAGCGCCTAGAAACAAAAAGCGCCAATCGGGTCATCTGGTTGCACCTCGACCGGGGCAAAGTCAAAGTTTAAGGCCGACCGCGATGGAGCCCCGCTTGGCTACAGGCCGCGGGAGGCCTCGGTTAAAAGTTTACCTTCACACTTAGGCGGTCATTCTGACTTTGGCGGGCGGCAGAGGCCGCCCTCCAAAGTCCCGCCGTCAGAATACCGCTGCGCGGTCAGAAGACCACCAGAAGGCCGCCCGCCAGCCCAGCGGGAAACCCCCTTCCATGAGGATGCCGGCTCCGAATGGAGCCGGCGGAGTGGAAGGGGTGCGACGGGTGCAGTTGCACTCGTCGCGATTTTCAGTGTCTGCTTAGCAGACATTGAAAATCTTGGTGGGGCCCTGTTATGGGGCCCCTCGACACCCGTTACCGCCAGCCAGGTTCTGGCGGTCAAAACCGCCAGAGCCAGGCTTGCGGTAAGGGGGTCGGAATCCCTTATGCAGCCATGGAGGATTCCCCAGGGCAGCGGGAAACCGGCGGGACACCGCCGGTTTTCCGTTTCTGACCGCGGCGGTACAATGTCCATGGGAGCACCGCCAGTCTGTTGGCGGTGCTCCCGCGGTCGTTGGCCCTGGCGGTCCATGACCGCCAGGGTCAGAATGACCCCCTTAGTCTCTTTTTCAAAGATTTTCTTCAGCGGGACGAACCTTCCAGTCCAATCCGACCTCCTGGAGCCCTTCTCCGGATACGCGATGCAGGAATCCTCGGTGGAGATTTTTACCTTCGGACTTAGTCGTTTTTTCGAGGTGAAAATCCTTCGACCAGGGTAAACCTGGATCTTGATCCGACGTCCCTGGAGCCCTCCTCGGATACGCTGGCTGGGAGGTCCCGGTCAACTTTTTACCTTCGGACTTTCTTTACCGGGACGAACCAGCAAATCAGGCCGGGTCGCGGTTGAGGCAAGCCGGCTAGAGTTAATACGGCGGGTCGGTCCCTCTATGGAGCTTTTTTACAAAAGTTCTCCAAACTTCTGGGGCTTCTCCCAGATGGCCTTTTAAGGTTCTTTTGAGGTCCACAGCTCACCCCAAGGGTCCAGAAGTTTGGACTACAACTCCCAGAATGCACATGGTGCAAACTCCTTTTTGGCCACTGGACAGTGGTCAGCTGGTCGCTTTCTTCAGGAGTTGGTGCAGGGGACTCTGATTAGCAATTATTCACCTGTAGCAAACAGGGAGTCCCTCCTTGAACCAGTTGAAGCCAAGCAAAGTCCTTCTTGAGGTGAAGCCCAGGTGTGCATGACTCATTGTGGCACTTATGTCTCGTTACGAAAAAAGAGGCTCAGCATATCCCAGCGATCCTTATTTGTTAAAACCACTGAGAAAGTGTGCTCCAATGATACCCATGGAAGAACACAGCGGTCAGTTGAGTGGGCTTTTATGCTCCTGAAGGCCAGATGTTGCTATCTGGACAAGACTGGGGAGCCCTCCTCTACTAACCCAGGAAGGTGTGTCAAATCATAGTGGCTTGCTGCATGCTCCATAACATCGCCCTGTGAAGGGATATCCCTTACATCCCAGAGGAATGGGAGCCTGCGATGCCACCGGGTAAGGGTTCCAGAAATACCAAATAAAGATGGCAGTGGAGAAGAGGAAGGAGCTGACTTGCAACAAGATCTCATTGATAGCTTCTTCTCATGAGTGAAAGTATGTCATGAGATGCCCTGACTTTGTAAAATTAACTCTTGTTGTGATGATGTGAGGAGTATATTTGTTGGAAAAGTTTTGAAGCTGAAGCTCTGGCAAATATTGGCAGCATGTCTGATGAGGAAGCTTTTCACACAATCACATTTTGGAGATGGTGCTTTGTTTGTGTGAGATGTATAACATGGATTGCTTACTCCAGATATTTGTTATGTGAATTTTGTCATGTTTGGTTTCATAATTATACTCCTTGTTGTTGCTGTTGTTCAGGTACCTTTACCATGACATCTTCGTTGGGACATTTCTGAGTTGTGACAATAGCAGGCATATGACGCTGTTCAGACATACAAAGTGGACAAGGGTTGTTCCTTGGAATGTAGGTCACATACTTTGGGTGTACAAGACCTGTGCCAAGACAGCTTGCACAGTGATAGGATAGAAGTTAAGAAGGCTCCTTTGGACTTGTTCTTCGTCATGTGGTGGCCCCGGTGCATTGTGTGTCATCATATTGTCAGAAAATATGTAGTCCTAGACCGAATTCATGTTAGTTTCCCTTCACATTAGCTAACCACTCTTTTTGTGTGAACTGTATGTAGCTATTGATGTGTTTCATCATTGTAGGCCAAAGTACCTGTGGCACATCACTGACATTTGTTTGTGTTGTAGTGAATCCTAGTTTGTTTTAATGGGATAACAGGAGTTAGCTTAGCCTTTGGCTTGCAGACTCGTGCCCCCGTCACCTAGTGACTTTTAACCTACTTAGCTTGCTCTGTCTTAGCCCATTTATGTAATTAATTCTTCAAAGATGGCTGCCTTGTTTATAGTTAGGCCATTTTGTTTAGCTTTATGTTATCAGTGCCACTGCGCTAAGGCGTCAACTCATGCGACAAAGACAAACAAACTGTAGGTGTTCACATTAGGTACTTTCCCTCATCACGCTTGTGAGGGAATTGTTTATATTAATTACCGTCCCAAGCATGCTGTGTTATCTATTATTTGAGAACAACCTACGTTAGGGGTCCAAGTAGATCTGTATAAATACATCACATTTTAGACTGATAATCAGAGGGATTCCGACCAGATGCCATCGCTGCTATCGATGCTGCACGTCGCCTTGACGCTGACCCGGACTTAATGTTCATACGGAGTCTGAGCTCGAGACCTCATTCCAAGGTAACAAAGGTTGGGGGCTCCTTCCAGGGACATGGCATTGGCAGATTAGGTTTAACATACCCAGCTCTCCTCTAGGTAGCAGGTTAGGCCTATTATGATAGGATACTAGAACATATTATACACTCTGGGGGTTATTCTAACTTTGGAGGAGTGTTAATCCGTCCCAAAAGTGACGGTAAAGTGACGGATATACCACCAGCCGTATTACGAGTTCCATAGGATATAATGGACTCATAATACGGCTGGTGGTAAATCCGTCACTTTTCCGTCACTTTTGGGACGGATTAACACCTCCTCCAAAGTTAGAATAACCCCCTCTATGTCTTCTTATGTGACTGCAAGATGGTGGGGTTCTTCATAATCATGACTCTTGTCTTTACCATTATATTTCTTGCACTGTTCATTATCCTAATCACTGCAGCCCATGCAATTTACTGTAGATTGCAGATTGTGTTAAATAAAAACCTTTAAAACCTTACTGCATCTTCGTTACTGCCTTTGTGTGGTTGAGACATGATGTATCTGTGAGAAAGGGGGAATCTCTGTTTAACCACAACACTCCCTGAGATGTCATATTTCTGAGTCCATGCGTAAAGGCTGCCACAAATCACCTTTAACTGGGCTTTTGGTGAGGTACTGCTAGTCGGCCGGAAGGGTTGGCACTACTGTTACAACTTGTTGTAGGATAGGCATAGTCACCTACAAACATAAGTACTCTCATCCTTAAACCAGCAGTCTTGCCCAGAGCAAGAGTCCTACTACGACAGTGTCATACCACCAGATGCAAAAGCACTGGATTGTAATGACCTTGAGATCAGAAACTGTTGTACTTCTATCTCTCTGTAGTGCATTATGTGATGTTGGATTCCTTTTGTGAGATAGGTGATATGGCTCCAGCTGATGACATCAACGAATTTCATGTTTGCCTATTCTACAGGACAAAGTCTGATATATGCCTTCCTTCAATGGTCTGGAGGTCTGTACCTGTAAGTTTGATCATTTACCCAGTACGATTCAATCATGTATGATTTGCTATTTTTCAGACATATTGACAGCCTATGAGCTGAACAATGTAATAAAATGTCATCCTTGACAAGACACTTCTTTGTATGTGTTTCAGTTGAATGATTATAATCCTGAGCTGGACACTGTGTACATGCAACACATCCCTGCTTCCACAAGTAGCTTGTTTTTTAATTGTATGGTTCACATGTTCTTACATATCTACATTGCTAAATGTGAAATTTAAGACAGCAAACAATGTGTTTGTGACTTGTGCGTTTATGACAGTGCTAAGGGTGATAACAAACTTGTGGCAAAAAGTAACATAAATGATAAGTGAAGGGGTCAGTCATGGTGAATGAAATCATAAAAGTAGATTCCACACCATCGGAAGTCAGGAAGTCGAGAGTAGTCCTCCCATCAGAAATGGATTATGGTTCAGGATCAGTCTACAGAGTGAATTGTTAACACACAAAGGAGGACATTAAAGATTAGGGCTCTTGCTGGCAGTGGTGGGTGTCTTGACATCTGCACTTTCTAGATTTTGACATGGATGTCCCTGCAGAGGCAGGGGTGTCTGAGGATGGTTGGTCCCCTAGCAGGGCCTCCCTTCTTGTGTCTGCTACAGATGTACTTGGCCATGATGTAGTTGGCCCACAGGAAGGGGTAGATGATGGGGTAAAAGCCCTGCTCAGGGTTGTATACATGTCCCTCAACACCCCTGTTAGGGTGCCCATGTTGGAGTTATGGGACTCCATGTGTTGGTTTATGTCCCTCTGCAGCTGCTTGATTTCCTGGAGTTCCGTTTGCACCTGGCCCATTACGCCATAGGACTCATGATAGACCCCCAAGACTCGGCTGATGATATCCTGATTGTGAGTGACCCCAAATGCCTCACTTTGTCGGCCCACAGCATCCCTTTCAAGGACCCTACCTCCACAAGTGTGTGCCCTTGGCACAGGGCTCCCTCTTCAACTGGGCCCTGGATCCTCAATGTCAGGATTGTTGTTTTGCACCTCAGGATCCAGGACTGGGGGGGTCCTGGATCCTTAGTTGCACAAAATGGTAACAACTGTGCTAGGTACACAGGTTGGTGGACATGTTGTTGTCTGTAATGTTGAAGCAACTGGGGTGGGGGGTGTTCTGTTAAACACAGTGAGACTCACTGTTGCTGTCTGACCAGGCTGCCCAGATGGGCCAGGACCATCATCCATATCCACATGTCCAGGAGTGTCATCATCACTGAGGGCTTCATCCAGAGGTGGGTTGGGAATCTTGTTGGTGGGCAATGTCGGCCAGGTGCTGTGCCAGCTCAACCTGTTGAGAAATAGAGTAGATTGTTGTTGGTTGAAGTGTGGAATCTCCATCTAAACGTTTTGTGTCACTGTAAGTAGAGATCTTGAACACTCTTATGTGGTAGGTTTGCTGATTGTGCCATGCTACCATGGTATTGACGTTGTTGACATGACATGTGAGGCTTGCTGAAACTATTGGACTGAAGCAGCTCATTAGATGCGCTGATCAGTTGCACTTTAGATAAGTAAATGAACATGACATCTTAGAAACATTTAAGCCAACATAGTAGAGTAGAGACATTTGTATTTGATGATTCCAAGGCCTAGTTGTGTAAAATACAGGCGAACACACACATTTGTGGTAAATGTTGCTGTGGCCATCATATGAGCAGTGCTGAGTCATGTGTTAACTGCCACTACCAATCTGATGAAGCAGCTTAATGCCTTAGGAATACTTGAGGTACAAACTTGGTAAAGTGTCATTCCTGTCCTCAATAGTTTCCTTTTGAGATACCAGGATAAGAGCAATCTAGGTTGACAGACATGTCTATGAGTTGAGCATGATATGTAGATTGCTCACTCTCATGCGAGTGAATATCATTTGAGAGATGACACACAGGTGTATTGGAACAAGTGCAGAAAGGATTGTTTGTTTGAGGTACAGAAACAGGGCCTCCTGGTAGTTGTAGTCATGTCACTTGCTGACTCCCCACACTACACAAATGTTAAACTCCCAGGGGAGAGCACATTATTTAAGAGATACCACACAGATGCATTTGGACAAGGGCAGAAAGCCCTGTTGGTTTGAGGTAAAGGAACAATACCTTCTGGTAGGTGTAGTCATGTCACTTGCTGGATCTCCACACAACACAAATGCTGACCTCCCAGGGGAGGGTACATCATTTGAGAAGTGGTACTCAAGTGTATTTGGACAAGTGCAGGAAGGTCTGTTAGTTTAAGGGACAGAAACAGGATTTGTGAAATTTTTTGCATTGTAACTTACCAGACTCCACTCCCTCAGCTATTCCTGTCAAACCCACAGGATGTGGGATGGCCAAAACCTTATTTTCCCAGGGAAAGAGTTATAATAGAGCACTGGGAGGACCACCACCAGCCTTATTGGTCTCCATGTGTTTCCTGGAGGCCAGGGAACGCACCTTCCCCACAGGTCATTCCACCTCTTCCCAATGTCCTCTTTGTGCATAGGGTGGTGCCTACAGCATTCACTCAGTCTACTATCTTTTGCCACAGTTCAATTTTCCTACTGAGTGGAGTGTGCTGGAATTGTACTCCAAAGAATTGTGTCTCTACTCTTATGATTTCATTCACCAGGACTCTCAACTCATCTTCAGAAAAATGAGATTTTTGGGACGTGGCATGTATGTAAATAGACGTTGGTGACAGGGACTTACTTAACAAAAAAAGTGATATTGGGAGTAAATCGTCAAAAATGTGTGTAAGGTGTTGAATAGGACGGTGAAACAAAGGGGGCTTTATCTATCAATGAGTTTTTGTGATGGGTTCGGGAGTTCCACGCTGCCATGATAGCGATGAAGTATGCACCACAAAGATTGCAGGCCGCCATGCAGGTCGCCGGCAACCATTTGTATTGGTGGTCTGCAGTTTAGCTTCATACATTGAAGACCACCGGTTCAGCAGTTTTGGGGACCTCCACCTTGATCGCCTGATGGTCCAACCACCAAACTCATAATCAGGCCCTCAGTCTCAGCAATGTACCCTGGCAGGGTATGCCATAATTTAGCAGCTGCCACAGAGAAGGAGCGTGTGCCCCATTTTGCCTTTTGAAATGTATTAACTACAACTTTCTGGCTGGAGACTGATTTTAAGTGCCTGGTTGGCCTATGCCAATGAAAGGAAGACCTTATGGCCCGTGATCCTTTGCCATGGAGGCCTAGGTATACTACACTGAGCATCTTGAAAATCACTCGCTTATTAATTGGTAGCCAGTGCAGGTTTCGAAGGCCTCCTTTCACTGAAAGATATTTTGGCATGTTAAGAATGAGATGTGCAGCCACATTTTGCAGTATCTAGAGTTTGTTCAAGGAATAACTTTTTGATATTAAGATACATAGCATTACAATAATCTAACCACAAGGTGATCTACGTGATTGCCACTGATTGTGAAGTTCCTAAGGAATAAAAGGGAGAATCTTCCTGAGGGAGCGGATAATGAGAAAGCAACTGGTCATGGTAACGTTTACTTGTAAGTTGAAATTAAGAGAGTTATCTAGTAAGACTCCACGATTCTTAACTCAATATGTTGGGGTGGCTCCAGCAACCATAGCTCCAGAATGCTGGACTCCAAAGACCATAACTTTTTTCTTGTCAGCATTAAGTTTAAGCAAAATATCCTTTCCCCATCAGCTCACACCAGTCATACAGAGCTTACATTTCTCAGCTGTTTCAGGAAAATTATCAGTGAAAGACAATAATTTGTGTGGTATCAGCCTATGACAAAACCTGGAGACCAAAAGATCTCACCAAGGCAGGCAAAGACGAGACATACAGGTTAAAAAGTATGGGACTGCCGGCAGGTCCATTAGGACAAGAACAGCAGTCCCACCCTGGCCCACCTGCATTCTCATCACGTCAGTGGCAGCGATAAGAGCTGACTTCATACTGTGACCACTTCTGAAGCCATTTTGGGAGGGGTCCAAGGGATCCCTCTTCCGCAGTCTGTCTGTACAGCTGCTACACAAGAGAAAGACTAACCAACACACCACTGCCAGACTATTACTCAGCCTACCATAGACCACACACATCACACCTAACCTCATTAAAATACAATGCCTCTCCATTCAGACACACTAGCAGTTCAAAATGCTCTGCCACACCTACAAGGCACTACACTACCAAGGACTCACCTAGCTCACACATCATCTACGTGTGCGTCTGCATGTGTGTGTGTGTGAATGGGGAGGTGTGGATGTAGGGGTGGGAGGGTGTCTGGGGAGTGTTTTGGGGAAGGGGGCCTCCTATCAGTGACAGGGAATGTCATAATGTGGTGGTAATTACCGCCAGCCTGTTGCCGGTACTACCACCACATTAGTTCCGACCGCTGGGGTCATAATGACCCCCATAGTGTGCACAGAGTCCAGGGGTTCTCAACAAAGGCTATAGTAGATAATACTAATGCTTTCTTTTTCTACACACTCACAGTCAAGAAATGGGGCACACACTCAATGACTAACTCCAGGCCAATGTATTTATATGGGAAAAATATATTTGCTAACTTTATTTCTAAAACCAAAAGATTCTTGTTTCAGGTAAGTACTGTTGTAAGTATGTATCAAGCATATGTATCAATTGTGCTTTGTTGAAGTTTGGTAAATAAAACAGTTTACAGTGAAGTAACACTTTTCACTTTCAAAAGTTGACACTGCAATTTTCAGAACAGTCCTGGGGGGGGGTAAGTGTTAGTGCAGTTTTGAGGTAAGTTCTAAACTTAAAGTTCCAGTCTCTGGGGGTTAGAATGTCCACTGGTCAAGGTTCAAGATGGCCCTAAACATACACCACCAGCAACACGGGGCCGGCTGGGTGCAGAGGTCAAAGTTGGTGTTAGATTTAGAATGGGATCCTAAGGAGACTGGGGGCACTCAGAAACAGATCTGCTGGCAGGTAAGTACCCATGACTTCGAAGGGCAGATCTGGGGAGTTTAGGGAAATGCCAAGGGGGGCACAGGTTAGCACTAAACACACACTCTCAGTGGGAAAGGGGTGGCTGGGTGCAGGGTGCAGGGTGCAAACATAGCATCGGGCTCCCAATGCTTCTTAATTAAGGGACCCTGGAGGTCCCAAAGGTGCTGCAGGCTGGGTCCGGTGGGTCGTTTCTGGCAAACCTAAGGCTGGACAAGGAGGAAGGCCACTTGCTGTATGTTGCTGGACCGTTGGTCGGATTCCCCAAGGCCAGGGGGCTGCGGGCGCATGGGTTCCTTTCGGCATCGGCTATCTCTGTCCGGTTCTCTCGCTGTCAGAGGGGTCCTCTGGATTTAGGCTGCAGGTGTCGTCGCGATGGACCGGGGGAGGTCAACCTTGGGTGGACAGGTGGTCAAAATCACCTGGGGACCCGTGGGCTGCTCTGGACCAGTGGAACACCTGGACTTGGGCCTTGGACATCTGGTGCAGAGTGAGCAGGAGTTGCAGATCTGGGGCGGTTCTGGAGTCCTTTTTGGAGTTTCTAGTGGACAGGGCCACTGTCCTAGAGAGATCTTGGTCCTCTTGTGGGCAGGCAGTCCTCTGGGGGTTCGGAGAGGTTGCTGGTCCTGCAGGATGTGTCGTCTTTTTGTAGCAGGGCTTCTGAAGCTGCAGACAGGCTCATAGAGCTGGGGCCAACTCATCTGGTGTCTGGAGTCTTCTCTGCTGGGGTCATCTTAGCAGTCCTTCTTGTTTCTTTCTTTTTTTCTTCTTGAGGTCACTAGGTTCAGAGATGTCCCTAAATACTAGATTTAGTGGTGTTAATGAGGTCAAAGGGCAGTAGCCAATGGCTACTGTCCCTAAGGGTGGCTACACCCTTATGTGTACACTACTTTTGGGGAGGGGGCACATTCCTAACCTTTTGGTCTCTGTCCTCCAAACCAAGATGGAGGATTCTGCCGGGAGGGGGTCACTTCAACTCTGACACCTTACGGGTGGTCCCAGCTGGAGTAGTCACTCCTCCCTGTTTTACCTAATTTTCCTGCCGGACTTGCCACCAAAAGTGGGGCTTCGTTCGGGGGACAGGTATCTCCACTAGTTGGAGTGCCCTGGGGCACTGTAACTGGAGGCCTGAGCCTTTGAGGCTCACCGCTAAGTGTTGCATTTCCTGCAGAAGGGAGGTGTGAAGTACCTCAACCCAGAGCAGGCTTTGTTTCTGACTCCAAAGGTCCTCACCCCATGGGGTCAAGAACTAGTCTTTTAGTGGCAGGCTGGCACAGACTGGTCAGCCTTATTTTAAAAGGTTGGTTAAAATACAGGAGAATTTCTAAGATGCCTTCTGGGTGCATTGTACAATAAATCCAATACTGGCATCAGTGTGGGTTTATTGTGCTGAGAATTTGATACCAGAATTCCCAGCCTTCAGTGAAGCCATCAGGGATCTGTGGAGTTCGTAGTGACTAACTCCCAGCCCATGCACTTATTATGGCCACACTGCACTTACAATACCTAAAATGGAATTAGATTCTGTTGGGGCATATTGCTCATGCAGCTATGCCCTCACCTGTGGTATAGTGCACCATTCCTTAGGGCTTTAAGGCCTGCTAGAGGGGTGACTTACTTAAGTCTCAGGCAGCGGTTGGTGGGCATGGCACCCTGAAAAGGATGCCATGTCAACTTTACCTCTTTCTCCCCACCAGCACACACAATCTGCATTGGCAGTGTGCATGTGCTTGGTGAGATGTCTTTTAGGGTGGCACAATACATGCTGCAGGCCTTAGGAACCCTCCCTAGTCACAAAGCCATTGGTGCCACTGGTACCTTTTACAAGGGACTTACCTGTATGCCAGGGGTGTGCCAATTGTGGGAGGAATTATACAGATTTAGGGAAAGAACACTGGTGCTGAGGCAGGGTTTGCAGTCAGGTCTGCATCAATAACAGGCAAAACGTGGGGGAGGGGTAACCATGCTAAAAGGGGCACTTTCTTACACAACCCCTTCCCAAACGAAAGAGGATATGACTAATCTTTCCCAAGAGAGTGTTCATTGTTTAAGTGGGAAAACCTGGAAAGCCCATCTACATTGGCATGGGCAGTCCCAAATCTATGTTCCACTGAAGAGTCCATTCCCTGTAGGGAGATGGACCACCTCAAAAGTTTAAGGTTCTCACCTTTCATTTGCATTAGACATCTGAGAGCTCAGTGGTCAGTTTGCACAATGAAGTGAGTACCAAACAAGCATGGTCCCAATGTTTTCTGGGACCAAACCACAGCAAAGGCCTCACTCTCAATGGCAATCCAACGCTGTACTCTGGAGAGTGACCTCCTGCTAATGAAAGCAACAGGCTGGTCATGGCCATCATCATTTGTCTGAGACAGGACTGCTCCTATCCCAAGTTCAGAGGTGACATCTGTCTGCACAATGAACTGCTTAGAGTAGTCTGGAGCTTTGAGAACCTGTGCTGAGCACTTTGCCTCTTTCAGGGTATCAACGGCCGTTTGACAGTCAAGAGTCCAGTTTACCTTTTTGTGCATCTTTTTAGAGGTAAGTTCTGTGAAAGGGATCACAATGGACCCATACCCCTTCACAAACCTCCTGTAATAACCAGTCAAGCCAAGGGACGCCCTGACCTGAGGCTGGGTTTTTGGAACTTCCCAGTCTAGAATTGGAATTGTCTGGATCTTGGGTGGTAAAGGTTGCGCTTGGCCTCCACCTACAAGGTGGCCCATGTATACAACAGTGCTGCCTTATCTGGCATATTGATGCCTTGATAGTGAGGCCTGCTGATTGCAGAGCCTGAAAAATCTTCCCTAGGCGTATCAGGTGATCCTGCCAGAAGGAGCTAAAGACAGCAATAGCATCTAGGTATGTTGCACTAAAGGACTCCAAGCTAGCAAGGACTTGATTCACCAACCTTTGGAAGGTGGCAGGGGCATTCTTTAAACCAAAGAACATAACTGTCAACTGATAATGTCCATCAGGTGTAGAAAATGCAAACTTTTATTTTGATCTTGGTACCATGCAGATTTGCCAATACTCTGCAGTTAAGTCAAAGGTCCTGAGGAATTTTGCTACACCTAACTTATCTATCAGCTCATCTGCCCTTGGAATAGGGTGAACATCTGTCTTGGTGACAGAGATGAGACCTCTGTAGTCCACACAGATCCTCACTTCTTTCCTTCCAGCCTTGGAATGAGTTTTGGGGACCAGGGACTGTCAGAGGATTCAATAACCCCTAACTCCAGCCTCTTGTTGACTTCAATTTTCATTCTCTCCTTAACTTGGTCAGACTGTCTATAGATTTTGTTTTTGACAGGCAAGCTGTCTGCTGTGTCCACATCATGAGTGCACAGGTGTGTCTGTCCAAGAGTTCAGGATAAGAGCTAAGCATACTGCTGCAAGACTTGCCTACAGTCAGCCTCCTGTTGGGTAGAGAGGGTGTCTGAGTAGACAACTCCATCAACTGACCCATCTTTACGGTTGTGTGAGAGGAGGGCAGGGAGAGGTTAAATCTCTGCTTCCTGATCCTCATCAGTAACCATCACCATGGTTACATCAGCCCTGTCACAGTAGAGTTTCAGGCAGTTCACATGGATCACCATTTTTGCTGTCCTGCTATCGCCCAGGTCTACCTAAGTCTTCTTTTCCAGGATAGGGTAAGGACCACTCCTTTTGTCCTGAAGTGCACTGGGAGCCACAGGCTCCAGAACCTTTACATTCTGCCCTGGTTGGAACACCACCAGTGCAGCCTTTTGGAAATACCACTGCTTCTGTAGCACTTGGCTGAACTCAAGGTTTTTGGATGTCTTTTCCATGTACTCACCCATCCTACAGCAAACGTCTACCACATCTTTATTAGGCTCATGGAGAGGTCTCTCCCAACCTTCCTTCACAAGTGCAAGTGGTCTCCTAACAGGGTGACCAAACAGAAGTTCAAGGAGGGGAACTCTCTTCTGAGGTGCCTCTCTAGGCGAAAAGCAAGCATGGCAGGAGGACATTCCATCTCCTTTTGAGTTTTTCAGGGAGCCCCATGATCATGACCTTCAGCGCCTTGTTGAATCTTTCAAGTCCATTGGTTTGTGGATGGTTTGGTGTGGTGGACTTGTAGGTGTAGAAAAGTAGCCTCTTTCTAGCATGGTAACCCAACTTTTGGCCTGTTTGTCAGTGTGCTTGACTGTGTCTATCGGGATCCTGCCAATCAGGACCCCAGTAGTTATGCTCTCTCCCTTAAATTATGGTTGTAGGATACTGGTAATCCAGTATTTCACCCATAATTGGCGTACTGGTGCCCCCGTATAAGTCCCTAGTATATTGCAGCATTTCTTTTGCCACCCATAGGAAGCCCATGCAAAGGCTTCTACAGGACTGCCATTGCAGCCTGTGTGAAATGGTGCATACACCCTTTCACTGCTATTTATACTGCACCAGGTCATTTATAAGTCATCACTTATAAGTCACCTTTTTTGCAGGCCTTCCAGCCCTGAAAGTAGGGTGCAAAGTACCTGTGTGTGAGGGCACCCCTGCACTAGCAGAGGTGCCCCCACGACCTCCAGGACCATTTTCCTGGACTTCGTGAGTGCGGGGATGCCATTTTATGCATAGGTCACTACCTATGTCCAGCTTCACAATGGTAACTCCAAATATGGCCATGTTTGGTATCAAACATGTTGGAATCATACCCCAAGGCTTTTACAAGCATTGGTTGTATTATTCCATGCACTCTGGGGGCTCCTTAGAAGACCCCCAGTACTTTCATTACAGCCTTCTGAGGTTTTCCAGGCAGCCCCAGCTGCTGCCACCTCACAGACTGGTTCTGCCCTCCTGTTGCTCAAGCAGCTTGAGCCCAGGAAGGCAGAACAAAGCATTTCCATTAGAAGAGGGGTGTTACACCCTCTCCCTTTGTAAATAGGTGTTACAGGCGTGGGAGGGGTAGCCTCCCAGAGCCTCTGGAAATGCTTTGAAGGGCACATAAGGTACCCTCCTTGCATAATCCTGTGCACATCAGTTCAGGGACCCTCAGTACCTGCTCTGGCATGAAACTGGACAAAGAAAAGGGGAGTGACCACTCACCTGTCCATCACCACCCCAGGGGCCAGATGTAGATAGCTAAAAAAATGCGAATCAGAAATAGCGACTCAATGCGAATCGCTATTTCCGACTCGCAAAATCAAATTCATGAAATAATTGCGATACCTGTTTGTGAGTCGCATAGGTGTTGCACCGCAATTTGCGACCTCCTCTTTTAGCGGGGTCGCAATTTGCGACCTCGCTAAAAGCGAGGTCGCAAATTGTGAGACGGATGTCGCAAATTGCGACTGACTCGCAAATTGCCTGCAGGTGCTGTACAACAGTTTGAAAAACCACTTCCTGGCTCTTGGTGATGACATCAGAACCAGGAAGTCATCAAATACACCTGGGAGGAGGGAGGACCACACTCTTTCCAAACTGCTGTGCCACACCCAGGAGAGAGGAGCTGCTGCTACAATGGAGGAGACAGGCAGTGCTGGCAGGAGAAGGAAGGTGAAATTCTCAGATTAAGAGCTGGAGGTGCTGACAGAAGAATGCTGCCTGCACCACGACCAACTATTTGGGAAGGCAGCCATGAGTGTCCCAGACACTCAAAAGAAAATGATATGGAAGCAGATCCAGGAAAGGATAAATACCATAGGGGTGAGCCACCGCAGTCTTGAGGAAATCAGGAAACAGTGGTATGACATGCGCTCTAGGACGAAGGAGAGGGTTGCAGAGCAGCTGAGAGAGATGAGGAGCACCGGAAGAGGCCCATCCACCGTCCCACCACCCACAGCCATGGAAGCAATGGTCGAGCAGACCCTGGAGCCAGAGGCCGTCATTGGAATGGGAGAAGTGGAAAGTTCAGCGCCAGGGACATCCCAAAGTGAATACCATGAGATATGCTTTGACACCCACAAATGCAGTATACACACTCTCCCAGTACACAGCAGCAGGCACCACCAGAGTAACTCCATTCCAGTCTAGCAACCTCTAGAATAGTGCATTATGGGAAATGTAGTACAGTAGTCAGAATATAGGCAAATGTTTATTATGAGGCATAAAACAGATGTGTGAGACTGACAGTGTATCCCCTATGTCCCACAGGTCTCCCACAAGACACCCCTAGCAGCGACACCAGGCAGGGAGGAGAGCAAGCGCCAGAGACACTGCAGGAGGCTGCTGATGAAATTCCTGGGCCCAGCAGGACACCACCAGTGTCCATTGAGGATCATGCACAGGAAATGGGGACATCTGACACAACCCAGAGTCAATCAGAGCCACAGCAGGACGAATGCGCAGACGCTGGTGCAGAGTTCTGGCGGTGCCCCAGGAGGAGGTAGAGGAAGCAGGCTTTGTAGGATTGGAGGCATCCCTCATCAATGGTCAGCGCCTGCAAAATAGACCATTAAGGACAATATCAAGAACCCAAAACAGGATGCAGAGCAGCATGACTAGTGGGCTGGCTAATGTGAACAGTCAGTTCAAAAGGAAGAATGATCATTTGGGGGATCTCACACAGGCCATCCGCCAACTGGTGACTGAACTAGTGGCAGACCGACAATATGCGAGGCGCAGTGAGCGCCACACAGTGGCACGATTTGACCGCAAGGCTGCATCCATTGGGCGTCTTGCAACCAACACAAGTGGCCTCTCTAGACGGACAGTAAGCCTACAAGTGGAACTTGGCCACTTTGCTGGCGATGTGGCGCGTGGACTTGGCCGCATCAGCCACGCTGTGGACCTGATGGAAAGTAGGCAGGTTGCAAGGGGCACAGGGGAGACCCCTCAGGGCAGGGAGGAGGGGTCTACAATCAGTAGCGTGTCTGCCAGTGAGTCCTGTGTGCTACGGAGTGGTAGTGCACGTCAGGAGTCAGGGGACCCACCAGGGATGAGCCATGCTGGCAGCTCAAGGAGGAGGGTGTGAGCCACCATACAGCACGGTTCATGAGGCACATGATGTATAATGTGTCCTCATCACATAAGGACAAATACAGACTGTGACAGACAGCACTTTTCTTTCCCCATATAGTTTAGAAATAAAAATGTTTTGTTTGTTTCACTACACAACTGGGCTATGTGTGTCTGACATTAGTGAGTGTGGTGACGGTTGCCACGTACTTGCCAAAGTATTGGGTTGCAATGTGGTTCCGTCTCTGTATGCCTTGATTTGCAATGCTTCTATCCCCAGGCTGTGGGTGTGGTAGCTCTTGTTCCTCATCCTCTGAATCTGTGTCTTCAGGGGTGAGATGTAGCCCACGTCTCGTGGCAATGTTGTGTAGGATTGTACAGGCGGCGACAATCTTGAATGCTGTTTCTGGGGCATACTGGAGTGCGCCTCCACTTTTGTGGAGGCACCTGAATCTTGCTTTAACATGCCAAAGGTCCGCTGGATGACAGTTCTGGTCCGCCGATGGGCACTGTTATAACACCTCTCGTTCTCATTGCCAGGTGTTAGGTACGGGGTAAGTATCCATGGTCTTAGAGCATATGCACTGTCACCTGTTTGCCAAAAATAAGTAATGTTAGCAGGGCATGAATGGTTTCCACAGTGACCTGTATGTAAGGCTTCAGGGTGTAGTCAACAATACCTAGTAGATATCGGTCTCCAAACTCCCCACGTTCTAGGCATTGGTGTATCCCACTGTGCCTGAATATGTATGAGTCATGTGTACTCCCTGGAAATTTAGCTACAATGTCAGTAATGACATTATGGGCGTCACATACCACCTGGATGTTTAGTGAGTGGGTACATTTCCTATTGTGGAACACATATTCCAGATTTTCAGGAGGGCATATTTGTATATGTGTCCCGTCCACACACCCTATTACATGTGGGAAGTTGGCAATTCTGTAGAAGTCAAACTTGGTGCTGTTAATTTCTGCCTCATTCCTGGGTAGGTGTATATATCTGGACATGTGTGTGAGTATGGCATCTAGGAATGATGTGAGGAATCGTGAGAGTGAACTCTGGGATACTCCACCTGCCACAGCAATCACCCCCTGATAGCTACCCGAGGCCAAGAGGTGCAGTGAGCATAGCACTTGCACATGTGTAGAGATGGCGCTGCAGCGCATTGTCTGTGGTTCAAGCTGCGGATTAAGTAGTTCAATTAATTCTAAAATTGCTGCACTGCTCAGTCTATATTTGTCATAAATCTCCTCCTCAGTTTGTTGGAATAGGGTCTGCCTGGTTCGGTATATCCTCTCCTGTCTCTACCTCCTCCTCCTCCTCTGCTGGGTGGCGTGGACTCTCCTCCTCCATGCTATCACGTACAGTTCAGCCATTTTGAGTAACCCAGATGCCTTCTGGGTCTCCTTTTATACTTTGGTTCTGGTTACCACCTGCTCTGAATCAGTGGTAATCTGGATGTGCAAAATGGGCTTTTTGCGACTTGTCACAATATGCGACTGGCTTTTGCATATGGTTTGCGACTCGCAAATTGCGACTTCCTATTGGCAGTCGCAAAATCAGGTTGCAAATTTTGCGAGTCGGTAATGGCTCGCATCGCTATTTGCATTTCGAAAATGGGATTTTTGCATCCCATTTCAGATTTAGCGAGGTCGCAAATAGCGATTCGGGCCATTTCCGACTCGCAAATGTTTGCTACATCTGGCCCCAGGGGTGGTGCCCAGAACTCCTCCAGAGTGTCCCTGGGTTTTGCCATCTTGGATTCCAAGGTGGTGGGGCACCCTAGAAGCATCTGAGTTGCCTGTGCCAGCAGGTGACGTCAGAGCCCTCCCCTGATAGTTGCTCACCTGTGTAGCAGACCAATCCCCCTTTCAGGGCTAGTTAGGGTCTCTACCCCTAAGGGAGTATAGTCTCTAAGGTATTTTTGGCATTTGTGTCACCAAATTAAAGTACCTTTATTTTTGTAACACTGAGTATTTTCTTTCATGTGGCTACAGTGGTATTGCATGAGCTTTGCATGTCTCCTAGATAAGCCTTGGCTGCTCAGCTACAGCTACCCCTAGACGGCCTGTCTTCTAGACCCCGACTATATTTAACTAATAAGGGATAACTGGGTATAAGGTGTAAGAACCTTTGGTACCCACTACAAACCAGGCCAGCCTCCTACAGTAGCAACATGGTATTGGAAGATAACTGGAAGGACCAGACATCAAATTCAAATTGGCTCTGTAACTATGGGAAAATAATTTGCCAACAATAGATCCTGAGAATAAGTGGCAAATATTTATGTCCACTCTTAATATCACAATTACATTTGCTGCTCTCAGGAAAAATCATCTGTTTATCCTACATAGGGTATTTGGGACCCCATTGAAGATCATACAATTGGGAAGGTATAAAGGCAATAAGTGTTACAAATGCAGAGCTGAGAAAGCAGGAGAGCTACATGCTTGACAATTGCCCTAAAATAGAACAGTTTTGGCCAAAAATTAAGTCATAAACTATGAATCAGGAAGTAAAAGTAAGCCCTTTTTTGTTTACATTTAGGTATGCTTGAAGAAAAAGACGTGTTACTTCATTGACAATTCAAAGGACGATGCTGTTCTATTTGGTATTGCTGGTGAGAACGGACAAATGTAGAAACTGGATTAGGAAAACATTGCTGCAATGTGTAGATTGGTTGGATTATGTGATCCATCTCCAAGATCTTGAGTTAAAATTTTCTAACAAGAACAAAGCGAAGATATGACAACTGGTTGAACATTGGTTGGCCAAGTTGATGGTCCTTAATAGGTGAGATGCCCAATGTCCAATGTTTATACCTCAGAAGGCTGAAGGAAAGATCCCTGATTGGATGAATGGGGTTGATATTTCAAGTGAACACTTCAAGAGAGTGAGAGCATAAAAGTCTGAGGTAATTTGAGTAATGAAAAAAGACTTTTAACTTCACCAATGACTAAAACTAGGAATGTAGAGTAAATTGAATTTGCAAATCATTGGCGATGTTAAGGGGCATATTTAATAAAAAATCATGCAAAGCAGCAAGTCCCCTTACTGAGCTGCATTGCGTGATACGGAAAGGCAGGATTGTGTCATACTTAACATTGACACTGCATTCCTCTCTTATCCCAGTGCTAGTGAACAATGTGCTGCCTAGCACCAACACAAGCACCCTTGTACTGTAAAGCAATGGTGACTGCATTGTAAGTAGGATTGTCTTTATGCAGGAAGGGGCACATCCATGAACAAAAACAATCCTGAGAGGCCTTTTTCTCTTTCAATAATCTTTCTCTTTCTGCAGAATGCTTCATGCAAAGAAAGAGTAAGTGAAACAGAGAAATAAAGATTTTTCTCCTCATTATTCATCACCTTGGGAGACATTGCATTTCCACACATTTCCAGGTCTACCAGTAATGGAAAATTTGGGAATCTGCCAACATCCATGGGTGGATGCTTGAGAACACCCACGCTCCACCCATGGAACACCTTCTCCAGGCAGAGTATTGCAATGCATCAAGTTGCACTGTGTTCTAGATTCATCAAGCAAGGAAATGGGCCGTGCATAGCTAAAAATTGTGTTTCTCTTGTTCCACATTGCGTGGTGCAACGGTTACACAAGCCTTCAATAAATATTCCCCTGAGTTTTTTTGTTGAATTTTTGTCTGTTTTTTGGGCTAGTGGCACTTGTGTTTTTCAGCCTTCTTTCTTCCTGACCTGACCAAAGTGAGTATTAGATATGAATTCCTCTTTACCTGTGAATAGGATGTTGTAGTAAAGGATTACAACCTGACTAACCTTCATGGAAAAATAAAATCCATTTCTTAAGGCACAACAGGACAAAATTGTCTCGTTGCTTGGTGGGAGGATTGGATTTATTCAATGGGAAGGGAATTGTTCAAAGCCTAGTTTTTGTGTTCTAACATCTTTAGTATTCCAGTCCATAAGGACAAATATTGTGGGTCTGCTCTTTAGAAACTGTAGTGCATTCTAAATCACTAACGTTCTACAAAGCATTGGAACATATCTCTCTTGGAAACATTCAATTATATGACAACACAAACCGGGAAATTCAACAATTAATCTTGCAAAGTCAAGGATGGGCTAGCCTGGAAAAATAAAGCAACAATTTGAGTGCTCAAATTTCCCAACTTGAACTGTAACATAGGTCCTCATTATGTCTGGCGGTTTTAAGACAGCCAGATTTGCGGTGGCGGTCAGACGGCGGTAGTTGCGGTAGTCCGACCACCACATTACGACTGTGGCGGAGCCGCCATGGTCAGACCACTGACATTGCCAGGTTGACACTAGAGATTTGTAATAAATATATTTCTAATTTTGTTTTACTATGTGGTGCTATGACCCTTTTAATTACACTCAAATTGCTTGAGAAAATGCAGCATTTTGATGCCCCTGTAGTTCTGAATTTAAAAAAAATGTTTGATGAAAGCTCCATCATTTTCACAATGCAAGGATGCGCCGTATTTATTTGAATACGGCGCACCCTGTGTTGTCCCCTGCTCTGGTGCTAAATTTTTCTGGTGCAAGGATGTCTACGTTGAGGGGTGTGATTTTTCATGTGCGGGAAGGTGTCTCTTCTTGCACATAAACAATCATTAATGATGGTTTGGCACTTCTGTGTGTGCTGCAGAATGCAGCACACACAGAAGAGCCAAAGCGTCATTTTCAAATGATTGTTTATGTGCAGGAAGGGACTTCTCGCATATAAACAATAATTTTCAGCATTTTGCCCCTTTCTATGCATGCTGTAGAATACAGCACACATAGAAAAAGGCAAAAGCAAGGAGGAATAAAAGTATTCGTCCTCGTTAGCACCTTGCTAATGCCCTAGGGTGGTGTTAGATTTTGGCGCATCCTCGGGTTTATGAAAACTCGTAAATCTAAGGCAGCATCAAATGCAATGGGTGTTGCTGTGGCACACCCACAGCAACACCCATTGCACGCCCCTTCCACGCAAAGGGCTGTGTGTGAAGGGTTTGTATTTACAAGGTGGCATTAAGCCACAAAAAGTGCCACTTTGTAAATACGGCGCAGGGCATAATTCCACCAAAGAGTCATGAAAAGTGACACTCTGGTGGTGCTAGGGGCTCATAACTATGTCCCAAAGTTTGATCACTTTGTCTATAGAATGGCAGTTTTCTGCATATCTTGAGTGATGGGGTGAAAGAATTCCATGTGACCATACAATTATGCTGTTGAAGCCTGGTTGTTCTGAGTTAGATACAGAAAGGGTTTAGTTAGATGCTTCCTCGTTGCCATGATTTATTAGGAGAAATAGGAGGCTTCAATGAGGAGATGGGATGCTGTATTATCTAGTCTCAATGACTGAAAATCAGAAAGTTTGACTAAGATTGTATGTCCCAATGCCAAAAGACACTTTGAAACTTGTTGAGAAGAAAAATCCTTCCTGAGTTGGCTGTGGCTAAAATTGTAGTTTCTGCTGTAGCAACAAAGTCCTGACACTTGAAGCTTTGAAGATTTCTTCCAGAAAATGTTTCTAGTCCCAACACAGAATAAGGCTTACTTATTTGTTTGGAGGTGCGGGATGTCTCGGTCAGAACACAGCTAAAATTCAGTCTCTGCCTTGGAAATGCCAGAAAGTTACTTTTTTGAGCAGGTACCCCTTAAGCTCTGGAGCAAACATGCTTAAAGTTTCCAAACTTTCTTCTGGTGTCTAAACACTCACATGGGTACTTTTCTAAAGTTACCAGGACCTCAGAAAAGAGTACCTAGAAACTCTACGGGTATCACACAGAGGCCAAAAGCAAAGTCTAGTACAGATCCAGTTGCCACTGCTCAGATGGGCATTTCCAGGAAAACACCTCTTGCAGCTTCTTATGTCTCTGTAGCCATATAGGTCAGCCAGTTGACCCTTGGATGCCACTTCTTTGTCCTGCATGCCACTATGATGTCCTGCTACAATACGCAGTGCAGGGGATCACTCTGTAGAAATACCACTCTACTTTAGTAAGAATGAAGAAAAGAATCTTTATACTATAGAGATGAGACTGAACTCTCAATGCATTGGAGGGAAATGATATTAAGAAAAGATCAAGAACTAGTGCTGTGAAGAAATGCTGTTGTATCTGGAATGAAACGTATTGGCTGTGTTCTATATTAATGTTACAACAGTAAAATAAAGATCAACACTTTTTTAATAAACTGCCATTGTGTTTTGGGACTATATATGAACAGCCAGGGGTGAATTTCTGCACAATATGTTATGGCCTTGTAGGAATGTTAAATGTGCCAATCAGGTTTTAAGCCAATTTACCATGTTTTAGGGGTCAAGAGCACAGACACTGGCATTAGGTAGCTGTGTCTCAGTGCTTGAATTCAAGATTACTAACAAGCGAGATCAAATGATAATGAAAAAACTATGGGTGATCTCTCAAAAAGGCATCACTTTGTATCAATGCACAGGACTGATAACATGTTACATTATGTCAATTCACTTAAATACAACCAAATTCATTTTAGGCACTTAGGGTGAATTCCGCCCCAAGTTTGGAGATTCTGCCCGAGGGCGGATGTAAAGATATGACTCATATCTTACCTTTCTGAATACCGAAAAGTTGTAAAGTTAGACTTTTGGCCTAAACTTATACCAAAAGTCTACTTTCATCTTTGTGAACTTGGCCCGTAGTTTCTAGATTGAGCATACCATGAGCCAGAATCCAGACCAGTAAGTTTCCCGAAATTAGTTGTTCCTACAATCATTTGTGAACATTTCATAATTTCTAAATGGGTTCAAAACTGCATAGTCAGAGCTTACTGATTTTACACTACGCAGAGATTGAGATCTTCTGATTTTGAGTACTAAGCCTGATGCCCTAACAGCTCTTCAAATATGTCTTGCAGTTTAGAGGGCACATTTCCTTAAAAGCTGGAATGCTAATAAACATAATGTTGAGCATTAAAATTTTTTCATCCTACTCCTTTGCCATGATCTCTATTAAAAATAATCAATTAGAACTTAGGAGAAGGATGGTCTATCGGGAGATGGGTGAAGGTACCAGGATGATATGTATGTATGTTTAATTTAAATGGAATACTTTCTACAATGTTTAAAATTTGCACTGAAGGATCACTGTCCGTCATGAAGGAGTAGCATTCTTTAGCCAACCGTCAATACTCACTTGTGGTTTTCCCAGTCGACCATTGACATGTAAAACTCCATGAACCTTGGTATGGCATACATTTGTATTTAGTTGTCCCCTTCCAGACTGGAATGAGGATAATTATGACAGACTAAAACGCCCAGGGCATTGAGGTTCCAGGAGATCCTTATGGCTGCAGCATTTCTTTTGCCACCCATACGGAGCTCAGACAAACCCTTGCACAGGCCTCATCCAAGAGTGCTGTCTTAAAAACATTGTAATTATCTGAATCATCTTCTCTGTCAGTAAGGAGTCTGTCTCTCCCCTTGCCAGAGACGGACAACAACAGAATAGCAGCCCACTGCATCTGAGGGACCCTCTGAACTTTACAGGCCCTCTCAAGTGCAGCAAACCACTTGTAGATGTCACCCCCCTCCTTGTAAGGGGGGACAAAACTTATGCAAATTTCTAGATTCAAATGTGTTCTTGCTAACACCATGGGCCAGATGTATCAAGCGTTTTTGCATTTGCCAATGGTGCGAATGGCTGTTTGCAAATGCAAAAATGCCTTTTGTGATGTACGAAAGGCATCTGCAGTGCGAAAATAAGGAATCACTAAAATAGCGATTTTTTGTGAATGAGACATGATTTTGCGTGTCGCAAACAGCATATCGCAAATAATGATATGAATTACCAAATCACTAATTGTGATACGCAAATGGCGACATCGATTTGCGAATTGCAGATAGCGATCCGCAAAATCAGGACGCTATTTGCGATACGCTGATTGCGACACGCAAAAACCAATTCGCAATTCGATGCATCAAAAATTCACAAATTGCGAATATTCACAGAATGGCCTTTTGCACATGCAATTTACCATGAATTGAAATAATTTGATAACCAGGTGCAACCTTTATAAAGAGGTCCAGAATGACTCAGCCTCTTTTCCACAATGGCTGCACTCTACATGATGGCGCGGAGAATGAGGATCTTGGCAGGTTTGAGGAGAGGGAGGATGAGACAGGAGTGCATTTTCAGAGTGCGCATAACCCTTTTTGACCAGTCTGAGAATGAAATTTATGAGAAGTACAGGTTAAGATCAGCCATGATACTTGACCTGATAGCTGAGCAACAACCCAGGCTGCAGCGCACAACACACAGGACCAATAGTATACCCACCCATGTGCAGGAATTATGCTCCCCTGCACCTACTAGCCTCAGGGAGCTATCAAGGGGTCATAGCAGCAGCTGGAGGGGTATCACATAGTGCCCTCTCTAAATTTTTCAGTGCATTCCTCAATGCCATGCTGAGCAGAATACAACAGTACATAAGATTCACCAACACCCCACATACAACAAACTAAAATCAGTTTCTACCAAATAGCACAGTTCCCACATGTCATAGGTGCCATCGATAGGACACATGTAGCAATCTGTCCACCATTGGCCACTGAGTATGTGTATCGCAACCAAAAAATCCATCATTCTATGAACATAAAGGTGATATGCAATGCCTCCTACATCATTACCGATCTCGTGGCCTGATACCCAGGGAGCACACATGACTCATACATCTTTCGCCACAGTGGTGTTCACACAAGACTGCTAGCTGGGGAGTTTGGTGAAGGATATCTACTAGGTAATTTGATAGCTCACAATGTTGCATTGATGTAAGTGTGACGTCAGATATCACAAGTACTCATTTTACTCTCTGTACATTCAGGAGACAGTGCCTACGCTGTGCACACCTATATGCTGATGCTCTCCCTGAGCCCGGCAGCTCCAGCAGAGGGGAGGTACAAGGCTGCACACAGGGCAACCCGCATTGTGGTGGAGCTCACTTTCGGGCTGCTGAAGAGCTGCTTCAGGTGCCTCCATAAGAGTGGAGGTGCACTACAGTACAGCCCAGATTCGACATGCACAATTGTGGCCACATGTGCTATCTTGTACAACATAGAAACCACCAGGGGCATACAAGTGGAAATCACAGAGCCGGACTCAGATGAGGATGATGATCCCTTACCACCCCTTCAACCAGCATACTGGAGCAGTGCAGCAGAGGTCAGGCAAAGATGTGCTTCCATCACGTGCAACCATTTCTGATGTAAGTAATGACAACTCCACTTCAATAATATGTATTTCTATAGTTAGCATCTTTATTACCTTGACTTCAGGTAACAAATGTGTCATTAGGACATAGTTCTGCACTATAGGCAGACATGAACGATTACCATTATACTATTAGCATCATAGTATAACTGTATTGCTACATGTTAAGGTAGTCCCCTGTAGCCCTCAACATCACTTCTTACGTTCACACACTCCACTTGAGTGTTCAGTGCTCTCGATGGCACCTCTTGTAGCGGGTTCACAGGCAGTGCTGTGTCTGGCACTGTGAGGCCTAGGATTCATCACAGGGGCTGTAAGACTGCTTAAGCTAGAGAACTCCTCACTATCCCCAACACCCAGTTCGCTGGTTGTAGCACTGCACGCTGTCTGTATTGCATCCAGAACGTTGGTTATTTGCACCAATCCCTGTTCAACGTCCCGACTGCAATGTGCCATCTCTATCTGTACGGTCACAGCACGCTGTGATATCAAGGCAGTTGAACTAGCGAGCCGATTGACGGATCTGCAGAACCCATTAAACCTTCCCATTAATTGGTGATGGGGCCTGCGGTGGCTGACACGCTCCTGCTTAATCTCAGTGCAGAGTACCCTAATGGCGTTTGTCAACTCCTTTGTGTTTTCTGCTGCTTGTTGCTGTCCCTCATTCAGAGACTCCAACTGCTTGTGCTGTACTCCCATATTGTCATTGTGAGACTCCAAATGTTTGTGCAGTACTCCCATATTGTCATTGTGAGACTCAAACTGCTTGTGCAGTACTCCCATATTGTCATAGTGAGACTCAAACTGCCTGTGCATTGCCCCCATGTTATGATCAATTGACACCAACTACCTGTGCATTAACCTAATTTTGCATTGCATTGCAGGCGCTGCACTTTCAGCATGGAAGCTTCAAGGCCGCCAAAGATTGATGGGCCCTCTCCTTCATCTGTGCACTGTCTGCCTGCTTCGTGATGCCTTCTGAGGGGAGTTGACTGACGCTGAGGCAGGGACTGCTGTCTTCCTGTGGATATAGCTTCTGGGGGTGGTGTAGGTACTTCATCTGGCATTTCATTAGAGTCCAGGTTATACTCTGGGAGAGGTAACACCCTTGCCCTGCGTCTAGTTGGTGCAATACTGAAAGACTCACTGGTGTTTGAGTCAGACTGTGCCTGTGTTTCAACATCCCCCACATTTCCACATTCTGCTGCAGCAGGGCCTGAGACATCTGGAACGACAATGGGCAGCATGTCATTTATGAGTGTATCACAAAATGTTGCACAATAGTAATAAATGTACACTGACATCGTATCACTGTGAGTTGTGTGTGTTGTTCCTCTGTTTGGCTGTACACTTACTTGCTATCTATGTGGTATTTGCAGGTTAGGGTTTTGGACTACCACTCCCATAAGGCATTGTTGTGTTGTATGTAAGATGTGGCATGGACTACTTATCACACTGCATCACACCAAAAACTATTTTCTAAGGGGCATTTGTACATGCACATATGGGGATACATATCATTACTGGCCTTACCTTTGCTGGTGCTGGGTGTACCTGAGGTGTCAATGTCAGTGACCCCATTGACAGCTTCAGGGAGCAGTGTGGACTCCACCATGTCCTCCAGTGGTGTAGATGGTGTCTGGGTGGGTGGTCCTCCTCTGGTGCTCCTTGCCTCCATCAGCCAGCTGGCTACCCTTTCCTTGGCACGGGAACGCAAGTCGTACCATCTCTTTCTTAAAAATTGCTATTTGAGAATCGCAAACTGGAATCTTGATATATCTGGCCCCATAGCTCCTAAAACTGCTATTGCTGCTGCCACCATGGGGAACTAACCCCAACCCCTGTCTTTCCCTTTCCACAGCTAGGGATTCTTTATCTAAGGCCAACTGTTGGCATTGCAGCCCCAGTCTAGCCTCCTCCAATCTCAGCTTTCTGAATTCCCTATGTAGGGAGTTATCCTCAGGATTGGATGTGTGGGACACTTCTGAGACTGAAGTAACATGGGAATGAGCAGAGGCAGATCTTTCCCTGGCTTGTGTCACGTTGGTAACCTGGCCTCTAGGTGTGAAGGGAGCTCTACTTGTGTGTGACCCCCTCCCACTGCCAGCTACACTAGCTGGTTTACCATGGGGAAGATCTTAGGAAGGACCCTCCCCTGCATCCTCAGAACCCTCTCCTGATGATACCTAGTCAGAATCCCCCTCTCTCTCCTCTACCTGGTTACCAGATTGCTTCTGGTCATCCTGGAGAAGGAGATTTAAAAGAAAGTCCTGGTAAGAGTTCTTCCCAATCCCTAGGCTTCTCTCTAAGGAAAGCCCCCTCAAACTTTTAAAGTTTAGGTTCTCATAAGTAGTTTTGATAACCCTGGCGGTCGCCTCAGAGGAACATACAGTGATAGAAAAGTTAGAGTAAAGTGAAGGGAAAGAAGAGATCTACTTTATCTAACTTTTAGAATTTTAAAATGCAAGTGAAACTACTAGGTATACTGTTGTTCCGGAGACAGAGTGATAAGGCAATTGCAAGTACTTATCCCACCGCTGCACCAACAGTATATGAGGTTGGCCTGGTTTGTAGTGGGTACCAAAGGTACTTACACTTTATTCCAGGGCCAGATATCCCTTATTAGTAAAATGTAGTCAGTGTCTAGAAGCCAGGCTGTCTAGGGGTAGCTGTAGGCAGAGCAGCCAATGCTCAACTAGGAGACATGCAAAGCTCTTGCAATACGACTGCAGTCACACAGTACTCACACACATGAAAGGCAATACTCAGTGTTACAAAAATAAAGCTACTTTATTTTAGTGACAACATGCCAAAAATACCTTAGAGATTATATGCCCTTAGGAGGTAAGTATTTTACACAATATATAAACTAGTAACCAAAAGCCGGTAAGTACACAGTCAGAAAACAGTACAAATACTGAAAATCACAATATGTTGGAATGGGCCTACGGGGAACACAAACCATACACTAAAATAGTGGAATGCGAAAGTCGGTCTTCTACCTAGCCAAGTGTAGTGTGTAGAGGGGTGCTGGAAGTGTAGGATAACACCAAAGGAAAGTAACAGACCCCACCCCAGAGCCCAGGAAAACAGGAGTAAGTTTCTTGAAACACACAAGAAGTCACCGGTCATCACTGCAGAGTGGTGCCTGCTGAAGCAGGGAAGTGAATCTGTCACTCCACAGGAGATTCTTTTGGTTCGTCTGGTGGAGGCTGAAGACAGGCATTCCTGGGAGGATGCACCACCTGGAAACTGTTGCAGTTGCTGGCAGGACCTGAAGTTACAATGTTGCAGAACTCGTCTTTGCTTCTTTGTTGGAGTTTTGTAGAGTTCCTGGAGCGGTCAGCAGCTGTTCCGTGGGTAGAAGATGAAGTAAAGGATGCGGAGGATCCCTGCTGGAGTCTTGCAATCTTAATCTACAAAAACACCCAGAGGAGAGACCGTTAATAGCCCTGAGGGGGAATTGGTCACCTAACCAGGTAAGAACCTACCAGGAGGGGTCTCTGACATCACCTGCTGGTACTGGCCACTCAAATGCTCCCAGAGTCCCCCACCACCTTGGAATCCAAGATTGCAAAACCCAGGACACTCTGGAGGAGCTCTGGGCACCTCCCCTGTGGTGGTGATGGACAGGGGAGTGGTCAGTCCCCTTTCCTTTGTCCAGTTTTGCACCAGAGCAGGACTGGGGGTGCCTGAACCGGTGTAGACTGGATGATGCAAGGAGGGCACCATCTGTGCCCTTCAAAGCATTTCCAGAGCCTTGGGAAGGCTACCCCTCCCGTTGCCTGTGACACCTATTTCCAAAGGGAGAGGGTGTAATACCCCTCTCCCAAAGGAAATCTTTTGTTCTCCCTTCTTGGGCTTGAGCTGCTCAAGCAACAGGAGGGCAGAAACCTGTCTGTGAGGTGGCAACAGCTAGGGCTGCCTGGAAAACTTCAGAAGGCTGGTATGGCAGTACTGGGGGTCCATTGTGGAGCCCCCAGAGTACACGGGATTGTGCAACCAATACTAGAATCAATATTGGGGTACAATTCCCAGTTGTTAGACACCTTACATATTCAGGGTTACCATTGTGAAGCTGAACACAGGTATTGACCTTTGTCCAGTGCACGCGTAAAATTGCATCCCCGCGCTCACGAAGTCTGGGAAAAAGGGCCTGGATGATGTGGGGGCACCTCTGCTAGTGCAGAGGTGCTCTCACACACAGGTACTTTTGCACCCAGCCTTCAGGGTTGGAAGACCTGACATGTAGGTGAGTTATACGCGACGTGGTGCAGTGAAAATGGCTGGGAAATAGTGCATGCACCATTTCACACAGGCTGCAATGGCTCTCCTGTAGAATCCTTTGCATGGGCTCCCTACAGGTGGCAAAAGTAATGCTGCAGCCCATAGACATCCCTGGAGCCCCAATGCCCAGGGTACCTAAGTACCATATTCTAGGGACCTATAAGCGTATGTCAATTTGGGATGAAATACTGGGTTTCCAGTATGTGAGGACAAATTTGGAACCAGAGGGAGCATGAGAACTGGGGTCCTGGTTAGCAGGACTCCAGTGACACAGTCAAGCATACTGACAAAAACAGTGACCCATACTGACAAGTAGGCCACAAACGATAAGCACTGGGGTCCTTGCTAAAAGAATCCTAGTGACACAGTCAAACAGGCCAAAAATAGGGGTAACCGTGCTAAAAAGGGGCTACTTTCTCACAGTGATCTATGCTGGAGTTTGTCTGGCTGACCTGCTGGAGGATTTTGAGCTCAATTAAAATGACAAAGTTGGAAGTTAAAACATTTAACCTATATGAACCCACTTACTTTATCTGACCAGTGCTCTTAAGTAGTTGACCTAAAATGGCACTTAGAAATAGCTTCTAGTTCTGAGTCTAATGTTTTCATAGACTATCATTGACACATTGAACCTCTTGGGCACTATTTTAATTAAAAGTTGCTAAAAATAAATGGTTCCCCCTAGAGGATTTTTAATTTTGTGGCATTTTAAAAAGAACACATATATACATAATAACTTTCGTTAGCATTTAGTATTTTTACTTCTTTACTGTTTAACTGTTTAGAAAGTGCAATCAAGTATAAACCTTGGGCCTAGTTTAGATTCTGGCGGAGGAGATTATGCTGTCACAAACATGATGAATATCCTGTGCCCCATATTACAATCAAATAATAGCTCATGGAGAGTGTAATAAGGCAGGCAGGATATCTGTCACATTTGTGACGAAGTAATCTCTCCACCAGGATCTAAATCAGGCCCATTGTCTCATAAGCTCTGTGTCCTGCCTACAAGGAATTATTAAATAATTTGTACTTTTCATTGTATTTGTGAGAAAACTGGGCTGATTGCAGAGGTCCCGTAACATTTTGCCCCCATTTTTCACTTTTTGCTGGTGTTTTCATGACTCCGATGGTGCCCTGGGTACTGCTAACCAGCCCCAGGGCATGTGCTCTGTGTAAAATGAGTATGCAAATTAAGCTGATTATAATTGGCTATGTCAACCTACCTATAAGTCCCTAGTCTATGGTAGGGCATGTAGGTTTAGGGACCCCAGCATAGGTGGTGCACCCAATGGTGCACTGCTGAGGTGCCCAGTGTCATTTTTAAGGCAGGCCTGCTTTTAAATTGAAGTTACATGAAAATTTGACTTTGGAATTATATGTACTTCCAAAGTCTTAAAGTACCTTAATTTTACAAATGTCAACCCTAAGGTGTGCCCTAGGTTCCCCCAGGGTTGGGTGCAGTGTAACTATACACTGGGACCTTATTAAATATGTTTTATAGGCCCTAGGGAGGAAAATACCCAAATTAGTTTTTCCCACATTGTAGTAAATAGGCTCCATAGGCTTAAATGGGGATGGGTAGACTTTATTTTGATTAATAAAGTCTCTAAAGGAGCTAGACTGTCAAGTTTAGTATCAAACGTAATGTTATAATAAATAAAAAAAATTGTCACTGTTGAATTTAATATAACTTTCACTTAGAAAGAGTTTTTGAACTCTTCCTAAAAGTTACCAGTTTCAGCTCTGTAGTGCCCTTCTCTGATTGGCCGGCCGCTGGCAGCCTAGCCAGGCTGCCTTGATGAGGTGTGAAGTGGCCTGGGCTGAACACAAAGGAAATGCCTGAGGAGATCTGCCTCAGCAGATGGTGAAACAGGATGGGGGAGAGCAGCCAAACTGGCCTTCAAAGGAGAGAGGGACATTTGGAGCAGCCCAGGACCTCTCCCATTTCCTGAAAACTCAGACAACCAGGTGCCCTCTTGATTAGATTAGGAGAGGGCAGGAAAGGGGTGTATTAAGGATTTTTAGCCACACCAGTGGGTGGGCTCAGCCAGACTTAACCTCCAAAATCTTTAAAGAATGTTGCTCCCCGGGATTGATTTTAGCAACACATCCCATTAAGTGGTCCTCCAAGAGAGTAGTGGCCTGCCTGTGACTGGATAGTTGCCTCCCAATCCCCGCTTTTCACCCCAGAAGCAAGGATAAATATGGCAGAGCTGCACCCACACCTCATATCCCTACAAGGAACAACAACAGAAGAAGAAGGACTGCCCTGCTGGACCCCTGACCTACAACTGGACGCTGCACTCTAAAGGACTGAACCAGCTGTACACTTGTCCTTCTCCACTAAAAGGACTTTGCCTGTCTTTAACTGGTTTAAGAAGAGACTCCCTGCTTGCTACAGGTGAAAACTAGCTAGCCAGAGTGCCCTGCATCAAAACCTGAAGGAACTGACCAGCTAACCAGTGGCTAGAGGTCATTTGGGAATTTGAACCAGGTGCATTCTGGGAGTTGGATTCCTAACCCTCAAGGAGCAACTCAGAGCTTCTGGAACCTTGGGGTGCGCTGCGGACTCCTAAAGGACCTTCAAAGACCTTCTGGAAGAAGATCCAGAAGTTTGGAGAAGTTTGGAGAACTTTTGGAAAAAAGCTCCATAAAGGGACGGACTCACTCAAGGCAGCTTACCTCAACTGCGACCCAGTCTGACTTGCAGATTCATCCCGCTGAAAATCTCTGGAGCCTCAGACTTCCTGGATTTCACTGGGGGCTCCTGGAAAGGTGATCCGAACACCTCGCATTGAAATTGCCTTGCTGTGGAGGGTCGACCTCCACCAGAAGGGAAAAGCTCTGAAAAAGTGATAAAGTCTGAACGTGAAAAGCGTGTCCAAGGAGGGCTCCAGGGACATCGGATCAAGATTCAGCTTTGGCCTGGATGAAGATTTTCATCCTAAAAAATCACTTAAGTCCGAAGGTAGAATTCTTCACCAAGGTCTCCTGCGACGGGTATCCTAAGAGGGCTCCAGGAAGGTTGGATTGGATTGGTGACTTTGTCCGGCTAAAGAAAATCTTCAAGGAAAAGACTAAGTCCAAAGGTAAACTTTTGACTGAGGCCTCCCACTTGCTGTAGCCGAGCAGGGATCAATCGCGGCTGGCCTCACACTTTGACTTTGCCCTGGTCTAGTGCGACCAGATATCTAGATTGCCGCTTTTAGTTTGTATGCACTAGAAAACATTAATTCCTTATAAATTCATATCTCCAGTTTCCCTTATCTGATTACAATTGTTTTGGTGTCATTTTAAAGATACAAATATACTCTATATTTATAAATTGGTGTTGGGTTTTTGTTGTGGTTTACTTATTTACTGTTTTGTGATTTTTAAATGCTTTACTTACCGGTCCCCTAAATTAAGCCTTGCCGCTCGTTGCCAAGCTACCAAGGGTTAAGCTGAGTTTAATTTATTGAGACCTAAGAGGGGGGTTAGTAGCCTGTTACTAAGTGTAGGTACCAATAATCCACTTTCCAGCATTTTTGGTGTGCATTGGTGGGATCCAGTACTTGTGTTTAATATCACACTACAGTTTTACGTGAAGTAAGTTAAACGTTGTCTAAATTGACCTAGAGCAAAGTATTTTTGATTTTTCACATTTGGCCTAATGTTTTTATTACTGCATTTTTGATTTTTCTAAATTGTTCCGATCAATTGTTGGCAAATGTTTTTTAAGTGACACATGACTCAAGGGAGACCATGGAGCTTGATCTAGCTAACCTACCCACACTCACTGCAGGTGAGCTTAGGGTGTTGTTTTGCATAAAGAGTGGGCTACCTGCTGCTAACAACAGAAGGGAGGCTGTGATGATCAAGTCCCTTGAAGCCTGGGTAGTGCTAATGGAGGCAGAGAAAGCCTCAGCGGTAGGAACCTCCAAGAGGAGGAGGATGATCACCTGTTGGTGACATCAATAGTTAAGGCCCCATCCAGAGCTGGGGAGGGGTAGGGGAGGGTCTGTGGCATGGGACCAAGAAGAAGCAGAAGTGGACCTCAGGGAGAGCGAACTTGAGGCCCAGGTAGCCCTCATAGCTTTGGAGGCAGAGAAGGTGGCCCTAGAGAAGAAGACATGGTCAAAGATTGAACAGAGTGATGGTGGCAGCATCAGAGAAGTTGAGGTGTCCATGGGTGGTATATTCTGCCCCAGATTAGTTGTTCCTGCTTATGTAGAGAAGAATAACATAGGCAGGTGTTTGGAGGTCTTTGAGAGGGCTCTGTGATTCACTCCTATAGGAGTTGGTCCCAAAATCTGTGAGGGATAGGCTCCTGACCCTAGGAGGGGGAGGAAGCAGTTTCCAATCCGAGTCTGAAGAGGTGTTTAACCAAGAAGCTTGGCCTGACCCCAGAACAGTACAGAATGAAGCTCAAGGATACCCAGAAGGTCACTACCCAGTCTTGGGTTGACTTTGTAGACACCTCACTTAAGGTACTAGAGGGCTGGATACATGCTAACTGAGTCAGAGTAAATACTTTTGAGAGGTTATACCATTTGATCATGAGGGAGTACATCTTGGCCAATTATATCCAAGAGAGGTTATGCCAGGATCTAGTGGACTCTTAGCTGACCAATCCCAGAGAGCTGGGGAGGCAGCTGATGAGTGATTGAGAACCAGGGTGGTTGTCAAGTCCGAGGGGAAGACTCTAAGAAGGTGGGGATCAGGTCCCCAAAAACCTAAGGAGGAAGGTGGTAAGACCACCACAGAGACTCCCTCTGTAGCTAGAGCTCTAAGAAGGAGGGGATTAAATCCAACTTTCACTCTGACAAGCAGAGGCAGGGAGACCCAGGGTTAAAGAAGCTCTGTCGATGGATACAAAAGCAGCGGCCTGGGCGAACATGCAAGAGTTTTGTCAGTCAACCCCCCATACTTTCAATGAGACGGACAGACTTCTATGGTGGGAGATTGTTTCACAGAAGGTTTTTGGCATGCCGCACACATAGCGGTGGTCGCCGCAAATCTCAAAAGGATGGTGGGGGTGGGGTGGGGTGGGGAATGGCAGGGACAGGGGATATAATAAAAATTAAATAACTCTTACTGTTCCCGTTGCCTGCAGCGTTGCTCCTCTTCTCTTTTGGTGTCCCAGCATTCACTGGGACACCAGCACAGGCCCCCCCAGCAATCCTAAGGCTGCTCTCATGCTAAACATAGCATGAGAGTAG
Source organism: Pleurodeles waltl (assembly GCF_031143425.1). Classification (NCBI taxonomy): domain Eukaryota; kingdom Metazoa; phylum Chordata; class Amphibia; order Caudata; family Salamandridae; genus Pleurodeles; species Pleurodeles waltl. The sequence continues at coordinate 583,371,843 of NC_090442.1, forward strand.
CATCAGGATTGATCTGAGCGACTTCTTCTGCCACTTAGACAGCGCACTGGAGCCTGTGCAGTTTCTTTAACCAGCCATGTAACACAGCTGGGTTGGAGAAACCTAACTGTGCATGTGTGTTTGGCCGGCCTGAGACAGTCAGCCAAACACACATCACCACTTATGTGCGCAGATTTCACTCTCCTCTTCCCCTTCCATGGCCCAGCCCAGCCCCGTTCCGCCCCTCCTTGCACTTGCTGCTGGCTGAGTCAGCAGCTGTAAAATAAAACGATAATAAAGTATCATTTTATTTTACAGCTCTTGGCTCTTAGCCAGGAAGAGGATGCTCCTCCGCCATTGCGAAAGAACCGCCCTTGCACACATCTACCAAAATCTGAATTGGGCTAACAGTGACATGAATCTATTTCACATACTGTACACACAATGTGAATGGTTTTTTACCATTATTTTAAAATGCAAATTTAAAATTAAAATCTTTTTTGTTTATTTAATTAAAATCAATTACACATACATACTTCCAAAGATTAACATCACTTTTAAAATTAAATACCTCATTGAAAAGGTTTATCCTACACCACGTTTCGTTTACAATCTAAGCCTCTTAAAATCATGCATTTGTCAGAACACAGTTCCTTCCGCCTAATATTGTGTACAAATAGAAATATTTCTGGATTCCAGTGAACTGGTGGTGTGTTCCAGCATCATGGCCTCCCATGTTTATAGATTCTTCCTTAAAGGGCGGCCTGCTCCATCATGCGCGTTTTCCTTATCAGGATTGGATCTCAACACATAAAGAACAAACACTTTCAATCGCAATGCTGGCATTTAAGTCTTTTTTTTTATGTTATTCGACTCATTTGGAAGTTACTACCTTTCGATATATTTTGAAGCGTAGAGGATGGATCTCTAACTCTACAACAAAGTACTAGGTTCAGACACTTTTTGTTTGCCAAGTGACAATTTTCATGTTTGACACATGCCGCCAGTTCTGGTATTTTAGCCATCAAAACCTTGTTGTCTGGCACATGTAGTTTCGCTTTTTAACAAATAAAAATATAGGTTAAAAAGTCTAGCAAGCATAATGCTGCAGGCTTAAACAACCAGGGCGTGCTGAAGATGTTACATGTGAGGTAGGGCTCAAATTTTGCTCAGCAGTACATCTTTTTTTTTTCATTAAAATCAGAATCTATATTTACATAAAATGTCCTCCTTGTTTCGTTTATGTTGCACAAATGAAGAAAAATCAAATGAAGAAACCTAAACATACCTACATAAGCCGAGTATAATCCTATATATGAGAATATTTTAGTATATTATTCATAATATGGTCTTTTAACATGCGCGACGCAAATAATCACTGTACTACAAGAGTTAACATGCAGTAGATGTGCTCTACTTTAACCTAGATGTATGCCATTTCTAGTTAGAATTCTACAAGCCAGAGGCTAATTATCTCAGAAGGTTTTCTACACATGTTCATTGTTCCCACTACCAAACAGCCTGCAGAACATGTTGAACAATCAATTATACTCTGACACCATTAATTAGGATTTGTTTTAAACAAAAGGTGTCTGCAATTAACGGACAAGAACTCTTTATAGTTAAAACACTACAGTTCATGAGCATATTAATCAGAAAATTGTAGACTTTTGGTTTTATTATCAACTGGCTTGAGCTTACAAAAATAGGCCAACCAGCGTTGTAAAACATTTATGCATAATTGTGAAAAGCTGAATTTCCCTCTAGCCAGTGCACGCATTTCAAGACAATTGAATTTACATGAAATGCTGTCCCCTGACAGTCACAGCAGTTTGACCATAAATCACTTTGCAAAGTATCTCTGCTATCGTTCTGAGAACCATGCATGCTGAACTGCAGCTGTTTTCATAGAGCATTTTGTTACACCAGTAGGTTGCAAATTACATCTGCCTTTTCGAATTCTTTACAAATTCAATCAACTAGGAATCAACGAGGTCATTAGAAAGTTTGTTGGGGCAGATTAGCATATAATTCACCTATCAACTGAACAAAGCTGTCAGTGTTTTTATTTTTTAAGGTCCGTGTCTGTCTACATGATGCGCATTTGTGCCTGGCCTTGAGAAAAGAAAACGTATTACATATTTTGTTATGATGCAGACAATTTATATGGAGACATTGAGGCCCTCATTCCAACCCTGGCGGTCGGTGTTAAAGCAGCGGCTAACCCGCCAACAGGCTGGCGGTTAAAAAAATGGAATTCTGACCCTGGCGGAAACCGCCAACAGAGACCGCCACTTCAACACTCCGACCGCCACGGCGGGACAAACAAACAGCGCGGCGGTCACCGCCAACAGACAGGCGGGAGACAATGTACCACCCACCCTATCACAACCAACCAATCCGCCACCTTTTCCGGGGCGGGAGCCCGCCGATAAAAACTCGGCGGAAACAGACATTTCAAACCATAAACGCTCACCTCCAAACACCCCACGAGGAATCTGGACAGCATGGAACCCGAATTACACATCCTACCAGCTATTGTATTCCTGCTCCTCTACCAGGAGCACGAACGCCGGCGCAGAAGACAGCGGTGAGTACTGCACCTACGACACAGGGGAGGGGGAGGAGAAAATATTACGGGGACACACATACGCGACACACCCACCCCCACCCACTACAACACACACACCAATGCATAGCAATACATCACTGTTACAACCCCTAAGCCCCCCCGAAAGAATGCAAAGACAAAAGGAATAGATCATAAACAGTCAAATATATTGGATCATTGCCTTATAAAAATATCACACATTTAAAACTAATATATACATAAATATTAAAAGTCCGATAATTCTAGCTGTCATTGTCCGTGGACCACTGGGCCCAAATCACATGGGCAAGGCCCACACAAGATACCTGACCTAAACGGAGAGAACACTGCAGGGGCATCAGATAGAAAAACTACAGGCACCTCAGGGGGAAGGGAAGGGGGGGCACCTCAGCCACATGAGTACACAACGCCAGATCCACGAGGGGCCTCCATGGCCACTGTCCCATCCTGGGGAGTGCAAAGCCACAGTCTCACAAGTCTCTACAGCGGGTGGGTTGCCCACTGTTCCATCCTGGGGAGTGCAAACCCACAGTCTCTCAAGTCTCTACAGTGGGTGGCTTGCCCACTGCCATATCCTGGGGAGTGCAAAGCCACAGTCTCTCAAGTCTCTACAGTGGGTGGCTTGCCCACTGTCCCATCCTGGGGAGTGCAAAGCCACAGTCTCACAAGTCTCTACAGTGGGTGGCTTGCCCACTGCCATATCCTGGGGAGTGCAAAGCCCCAGTCTCTCAAGTCTCTACAGTGGGTGGCTTGCCCACTGTCCAATCCTGGGGTGTGCAAAGCCACAGTCTCTCAAGTGGATAACAGTCTCCACTGGTACTGGAGGGGGACTAGTGCCCAGAGTGCTTTGTGCAGCCCTGCCCGACACAGACGCGGGCCTGCCCCTTCCGCCAATGGGCCAGCGGTGCTTGAGATGAAGGGCCCAGCGGAGCGGTGCTTGAGATGAAGGGAACAATTCAGCGGTGCTTGAGATGAAGGGCCCAGTTCAGCGGTGCTTGATTGAAAGGGCCCAGTTCAGCAGTGCTTGAGACGGCGGTGCCCTGTTCAGCGGTGCTTGAGACGGCGGTGCCCTGTTCAGCGGTGCTTGAGACGGCGGTGCCCAGTTCAGCGGTGCTTGAGATGAAGGTGCCCTGATCAGCGGTGCTTGAGACGGTAGTGCCCAGCGGAGCGGTGCTTGAGATGAAGGGCCCAGTGGAGCGGTGCTTGAGATGAAGGGCCCAGTGCAGCGGTGCTTGAGATGAAGGGCCCAGTTCAGCGGTGCTTGATTGAAAGGGCCCAGTTCAGCGGTGCTTGAGACAGCGGTGCCCTGTTCAGTGGTGCTTGAGACGGCGGTGCCCAGTTCAGCGGTGCTTGAGATGAAGGTGCCCTGTTCAGCGGTGCTTGAGACGGCGGGCCCAATTCAGCGGTACTTGTGATGAAGGTGCCCAGTTCAGCGGTGCTTGAGACGGCGGTGCCCTGTTCAGCGGTGCTTGAGACGGCGGGGCCCAGTTCAGCGGTGCCTGAGACGGCGGTGCCCAGTTCTGCAGTGCTTGAGACGGCGGTGCCCAGTTCAGCGGTGCTTGAGACGGCGGTGCCCTGTTCAGCGGTGCTTGAGACGGCGGTGCCCAGCGGACCGGTGCTTGAGATGAAGGGCCCAGTTCAGCGGTGCTTGAGATGGCGGTGCCCTGTTCAGCGGTGCTTGAGACGGCGGTGCCCAGCGGAGCGGTGCTTGAGATGAAGGGCCCAGCGGAGCGGTGCTTGAGATGAAGGGCCCAGTTCAGTGGTGCTTGAGATGAAGGGCCCAGTTCAGCGGTGCTTGATTGAAAGGGCCCAGTTCAGCGGTGCTTGAGACGGCGGTGCCCTGTTCAGCGGTGCTTGAGACGGCGGGCCCAGTTCAGCGGTGCTTGAGACGGCGGTGCCCAGTTCTGCGGTGCTTGAGACGGCGGTGCCCAGTTCAGCGGTGCTTGAGACGGCGGTGCCCTGTTCAGCGGTGCTTTTGACCGCGGTGCCCTGTTCAGCAGTGCTTGAGACGGCGGTGCCCAGCGGAGCGGTGCTTGAGATGAAGGGCCCAGTTCAGCGGTGCTTGAGATGAAGGGCCCAGTTCAGCGGTGCTTGAGACGGCGGTGCCCTGTTCAGCGGTGCTTGAGACGGCGGTGCCCAGCGGAGCGGTGCTTGAGATGAAGGGCCCAGTTCATCGGTGCTTGAGATGAAGGGCCCAGTTCAGCGGTGCTTGATTGAAAGGGCCAAGTTCAGCGGTGCTTGATTGAAAGGGCCCAGTTCAGCGGTGCTTGAGACGGCGGTGCCCTGTTCAGCGGTGCTTGAGACGGCGGTGCCCTGTTCAGCGGTGCCCTGTTCAGCGGTGCTTGAGGCGGCGGGGCCCAGTTCAGTGGTGCTTGAGACGGCGGTGCCCTGTTCAGCGGTACTTGAGATGGCGGTTCCCTGTTCAGCGGTGCTTGAGACGGCGGTGCCCTGTTCAGCGGTGCTTGAGACGGCGGTGCCCAGTGGAGCGGTGCTTGAGATGAAGGGCCCAGCGGAGCGGTGCTTGAGATGAAGGGCCCAGTTCAGCGGTGCTTGAGACGGCGGTGCCCTGTTCAGTGGTGCTTGAGATGGCGGGGCCCAGTTCAGCGGTGCTTGAGACGGCGGTGCCCAGTTCTGCGGTGCTTGAGACGGCGGTGCCCAGTTCTGCGGTGCTTGAGACGGCGGTGCCCAGTTCAGCGGTGCTTGAGACGGCGGTGCCCTGTTCAGCGTTGCTTGAGACGGCGGTGCCCAGCGGAGCGTTGCTTGAGATGAAGGGCCCAGTTCAGCGGTGCTTGAGACGGCGGTGCCCTGTTCAGCGGTGCTTGAGACGGCGGTGCTCAGCGGAGCGGTGCTTGAGATGAAGGGCCCAGCGGAGTGGTGCTTGAGATGAAGGGCCCAGTTCAGCGGTGCTTGAGATGAAGGGCCCAGTTCAGCGGTGCTTGATTGAAAGGGCCCAGTTCAGCGGTGCTTGAGACGGCGGTGCCCTGTTCAGCGGTGCTTGAGACGGCGGGCCCAGTTCAGCGGTGCTTGAGACGGCAGTGCCCAGTTCTGCGGTGCTTGAGACGGCGGTGCCCAGTTCAGCGGTGTTTGAGACGGCGGTGCCCTGTTCAGCGGTGCTTGAGACGGCGGTGCCCTGTTCAGCGGTGCTTGAGACGGCGGTGCCCAGCGGAGCGGTGCTTGAGATGAAGGGCCAAGTTCAGCGGTGCTTGATTGAAATGGCCCAGTTCAGCGGTGCTTGAGACGGCGGTGCCCTGTTCAGCGGTGCTTGAGACGGCGGGGCCCAGTTCAGCGGTGCTTGAGACGGCGGTGCCCAGTTCTGCGGTGCTTGAGACGGCGGTGCCCAGTTCAGCGGTGCTTGAGACGGCGGTGCCCTGTTCAGTGGTGCTTGAGACGGCGGTGCCCAGCGGAGCGGTGCTTGAGATGAAGGGCCCAGTTCAGCGGTGCTTGATTGAAATGGCCCAGTTCAGCGGTGCTTGAGACGGCGGTGCCCTGTTCAGCGGTGCTTGAGACGGCAGGGCCCAGTTCAGCGGTGCTTGAGACGGCGGTACCCAGTTCTGCGGTGCTTGAGACGGCGGTGCCCAGTTCAGCGGTGCTTGAGACGGTGGTGCCCTGTTCAGCGGTGCTTGAGACGGCGGTGCCCAGCGGAGCAGTGCTTGAGATGAAGGGCCCAGTTCAGCGGTGCTTGAGATGAAGGGCCCAGTTCAGCGGTGCTTGAGACGGCGGTGCCCTGTTCAGCGGTGCTTGAGACGGCGGTGCCCAGCGGAGCGGTGCTTGAGATGAAGGGCCCAGTTCATCGGTGCTTGAGATGAAGGGCCCAGTTCAGCGGTGCTTGATTGAAAGGGCCCAGTTCAGCGGTGCTTGATTGAAAGGGCCCAGTTCAGCGCTGCTTGAGACGGCGGTGCCCTGTTCAGCGGTGCTTGAGACGGCGGTGCCCTGTTCAGCCGTGCTTGAGACGGCGGGGCCCAGTTCAGCGGTGCTTGAGACGGCGGTGCCCTCTTCAGCGGTGCTTGAGACGGCGATGCCCTGTTCAGCGGTGCTTGAAACGGCGGGCCCAGTTCTGCGGTGCTTGAGACGGCGGTGCCCTGTTCAGCGGTGCTTGAGATGGCGGTGCCCAGCGGAGCGGTGCTTGAGATGAAGGGCCCAGCGGAGCGGTGCTTGAGATGAAGGGCCCAGTTCAGCGGTGCTTGAGACGGCGGTGCCCTGTTCAGCGGTGCTTGAGACGGCGGTGCCCTGTTCAGCGGTGCTTGAGACGGCGGTGCCTTGTTCAGCGGTGCTTGAGACGGCGGTGCCCAGCGGAGCGGTGCTTGAGATGAAGGGCCCAGTTCAGCGGTGCTTGATTGAAATGGCCCAGTTCAGCGGTGCTTGAGACGGCGGTGCCCTGTTCAGCGGTGCTTGAGACGGCGGGCCCAGTTCAACGGTGCTTGAGACGGCGGTGCCCAGTTCTGCGGTGCTTGAGACGGCAGTGCCCAGTTCAGCGGTGCTTGAGACGGCGGTGCCCTGTTCAGCGGTGCTTGAGACGGCGGTGCCCTGTTCAGCGGTGCTTGAGACGGCGGTGCCCAGCGGAACGGTGCTTGAGATGAAGGGCCCAGTTCAGCGGTGCTTGATTGAAATGGCCCAGTTCAGCGGTGCTTGAGACGGCGGTGCCCTGTTCAGCGGTGCTTGAGACAGCGGGGCCCAGTTCAGCGGTGCTTGAGACGGCGGTGCCCAGTTCTGCGGTGCTAGAGACGGCGGTGCCTAGTTCAGCAGTGCTTGAGACGGCGGTGCCCTGTTCAGCGGTGCTTGAGACGGCGGTGCCCAGCGGAGCGGTGCTTGAGATGAAGGGCCCAGTTCAGCGGTGCTTGAGATGAAGGGCCCAGTTCAGCGGTGCTTGAGACGGCGGTGCCCTGTTCAGCGGTGCTTGAGACGGCGGTGCCCAGCGGAGCGGTGCTTGAGATGAAGGGCCCAGTTCATCGGTGCTTGAGATGAAGGGCCCAGTTCAGCGGTGCTTGATTGAAAGGGCCCAGTTCAGCAGTGCTTGATTGAAAGGGCCCAGTTCAGCGCTGCTTGAGACGGCGGTGCCCTGTTCAGCGGTGCTTGAGACGGCGGTGCCCTGTTCAGCGGTGCTTGAGACGGCGGGGCCCAGTTCAGCGGTGCTTGAGACGGCGGTGCCCTGTTCAGCGGTGCTTGAGACGGCGGTGCCCTGTTCAGCGGTGCTTGAAACTGCGGGGCCCAGTTCAGCGGTGCTTGAGACGGCGGTGTCCTGTTCAGCGATGCTTGAGACGGCGGTGCCCAGCGGAGCGGTGCTTGAGATGAAGGGCCCAGCGGAGCGGTGCTTGAGATGAAGGGCCCAGTTCAGCGGTGCTTGAGACGGCGGTGCCCTGTTCAGCGGTGCTTGAGAAGGCGGGCCCAGTTAAGCGGTGCTTGAGTCGGCGGTGCCCAGTTCTGCGGTGCTTGAGACGGCGGTGCCCAGTTCTGCGGTGCTTGAGACGGCGGTGCCCAGTTCAGCGGTGCTTGAGACGGCGGTGCCCAGCGGAGCGGTGCTTAAGGTGAAGAGCCCAGTTCAGCGGTGCTTGAGACGGCGGTGCCCTATTCAGCGGTGCTTGAGACGGCGGTGCCCAGCGGAGCTGTGCTTGAGATGAAGGGCCCAGCGGAGTGGTGCTTGAGATGAAGGGCCCAGTTCAGCGGTGCTTGAGATGAAGGGCCCAGTTCAGCGGTGCTTGATTGAAAGGGCCCAGTTCAGCGGTGCTTGAGACGGCGGTGCCCTGTTCAGCGGTGCTTGAGACGGCGGGGCCCAGTTCAGCGGTGCTTGAGACGGCGGTGCCCAGTTCTGCGGTGCTTGAGACGGCGGTGCCCAGTTCAGCGGTGCTTGAGACGGCGGTGCCCTGTTCAGCGGTGCTTGAGACGGCGGTTTCCTGTTCAGCGGTGCTTGAGACGGCGGTGCCCAGCGGAGCGGTGCTTGAGATGAAGGGCCCAGTTCATCGGTGCTTGAGATGAAGGGCCCAGTTCAGCGGTGCTTGATTGAAAGGGCCCAGTTCAGCGGTGCTTGATTGAAAGGGCCCAGTTCAGCGCTGCTTGAGACGGCGGTGCCCTGTTCAGCGGTGCTTGAGACGGCGGTGCCCTGTTCAGCGGTGCTTGAGACGGCGGGGCCCAGTTCAGCGGTGCTTGAGACGGCGGTGCCCTGTTCAGCGGTGCTTGAGACGGCGATGCCCTGTTCAGCGCTGCTTGAAACGGCGGGGCCCAGTTCTGCGGTGCTTGAGACGGCGGTGCCCTGTTCAGCGGTGCTTGAGATGGCGGTGCCCAGCGGAGCGGTGCTTGAGATGAAGGGCCCAGCGGAGCGGTGCTTGAGATGAAGGGCCCAGTTCAGCGGTGCTTGAGACGGCGGTGCCCTGTTCAGCGGTGCTTGAGACGGCGGTGCCCTGTTCAGCGGTGCTTGAGACGGCGGTGCCTTGTTCAGCGGTGCTTGAGACGGCGGTGCCCAGCGGAGCGGTGCTTGAGATGAAGGGCCCAGTTCAGCAGTGCTTGATTGAAATGGCCCAGTTCAGCGGTGCTTGAGACGGCGGTGCCCTGTTCAGCGGTGCTTGAGACGGCGGGCCCAGTTCAACGGTGCTTGAGACGGCGGTGCCCAGTTCTGCGGTGCTTGAGACGGCGGTGCCCAGTTCAGCGGTGCTTGAGACGGCGGTGCCCTGTTCAGCGGTGCTTGAGACGGCGGTGCCCTGTTCAGCGGTGCTTGAGACGGCGGTGCCCAGCGGAACGGTGCTTGAGATGAAGGGCCCAGTTCAGCGGTGCTTGATTGAAATGGCCCAGTTCAGCGGTGCTTGAGACGGCGGTGCCCTGTTCAGCGGTGCTTGAGACGGCGGGGCCCAGTTCAGCGGTGCTTGAGACGGCGGTGCCCAGTTCTGCGGTGCTAGAGACGGCGGTGCCTAGTTCAGCAGTGCTTGAGACGGCGGTGCCCTGTTCAGCGGTGCTTGAGACGGCGGTGCCCAGCGGAGCGGTGCTTGAGATGAAGGGCCCAGTTCAGCGGTGCTTGAGATGAAGGGCCCAGTTCAGCGGTGCTTGAGACGGCGGTGCCCTGTTCAGCGGTGCTTGAGACGGCGGTGCCCAGCGGAGCGGTGCTTGAGATGAAGGGCCCAGTTCATCGGTGCTTGAGATGAAGGGCCCAGTTCAGCGGTGCTTGATTGAAAGGGCCCAGTTCAGCAGTGCTTGATTGAAATGGCCCAGTTCAGCGCTGCTTGAGACGGCGGTGCCCTGTTCAGCGGTGCTTGAGACGGCGGTGCCCTGTTCAGCGGTGCTTGAGACGGCGGGGCCCAGTTCAGCGGTGCTTGAGACGGCGGTGCCCTGTTCAGCGGTGTTTGAGACGGCGGTGCCCTGTTCAGCGGTGCTTGAAACTGCGGGGCCCAGTTCAGCGGTGCTTGAGACGGCGGTGTCCTGATCAGCGATGCTTGAGACGGCGGTGCCCAGCGGAGCGGTGCTTGAGATGAAGGGGCCAGCGGAGCGGTGCTTGAGATGAAGGGCCCAGTTCAGCGGTGCTTGAGACGGCGGTGCCCTGTTCAGCGGTGCTTGAGAAGGCGGGCCCAGTTAAGCGGTGCTTGAGTCGGCGGTGCCCAGTTCTGCGGTGCTTGAGACGGCGGTGCCCAGTTCTGCGGTGCTTGAGACGGCGGTGCCCAGTTCAGCGGTGCTTGAGACGGCGGTGCCCAGCGGAGCGGTGCTTAAGGTGAAGAGCCCAGTTCAGCGGTGCTTGAGACGGCGGTGCCCTATTCAGCGGTGCTTGAGACGGCGGTGCCCAGCGGAGCTGTGCTTGAGATGAAGGGACCAGCGGAGTGGTGCTTGAGATGAAGGGCCCAGTTCAGCGGTGCTTGAGATGAAGGGCCCAGTTCAGCGGTGCTTGATTGAAAGGGCCCAGTTCAGCGGTGCTTGAGACGGCGGTGCCCTGTTCAGCGGTGCTTGAGACGGCGGGGCCCAGTTCAGCGGTGCTTGAGACGGCGGTGCCCAGTTCTGCGGTGCTTGAGACGGCGGTGCCCAGTTCAGCGGTGCTTGAGACGGCGGTGCCCTGTTCAGCGGTGCTTGAGACGGCGGTTTCCTGTTCAGCGGTGCTTGAGACGGCGGTGCCCAGCGGAGCGGTGCTTGAGATGAAGGGCCCAGTTCAGCGGTGCTTGATTGAAATGGCCCAGTTCAGCGGTGCTTGAGACGGCGGTGCCCTGTTCAGCGGTGCTTGAGACGGCGGGCCCAGTTCAGCGGTGCTTGAGACGGCGGTGCCCTGTTCAGCGGTGCTTGAGACGGCGGTGCCCTGTTCAGCGGTGCTTGAAACGGCGGGGCCCAGTTCAGCGGTGCTTGAGACGGCGGTGTCCTGTTCAGCGGTGTTTGAGACGGCGGTGCCCAGCGGAGCGGTGCTTGAGATGAAGGGCCCAGCGGAGCGGTGCTTGAGATGAAGGGCCCAGTTCAGCGGTGCTTGAGACGGCGGTGCCCTGTTCAGCGGTGCTTGAGATGGCGGGCCCAGTTAAGCGGTGCTTGAGTCGGCGGTGCCCAGTTCTGCGGTGCTTGAGACGGCGGTGCCCAGTTCTGCGGTGCTTGAGACGGCGGTGCCCTGTTCAGTGGTGCTTGAGACGGCGGTGCCCAGCGGAGCGGTGCTTGAGATGAAGGGCCCAGTTCAGCGGTGCTTGATTGAAATGGCCCAGTTCAGCGGTGCTTGAGACGGCGGTGCCCTGTTCAGCGGTGCTTGAGACGGCGGGGCCCAGTTCAGCGGTGCTTGAGACGGCGGTGCCCAGTTCTGCGGTGCTTGAGACGGCGGTGCCCAGTTCAGCGGTGCTTGAGACGGCGGTGCCCTGTTCAGCGGTGCTTGAGACGGCGGTGCCCTGTTCAGCGGTGCTTGAGACGGCGGTGCCCAGCTGAGCGGTGCTTGAGATGAAGGGCCCAGTTCAGCGGTGCTTGAGATGAAGGGCCCAGTTCAGCGGTGCTTGAGACGGCGGTGCCCTGTTCAGCGGTGCTTGAGACGGCGGTGCCCAGCGGAGCGGTGCTTGAGATGAAGGGCCCAGTTCATCGGTGCTTGAGATGAAGGGCCCAGTTCAGCGGTGCTTGATTGAAAGGGCCCAGTTCAGCGGTGCTTGATTGAAAGGGCCCAGTTCAGCGCTGCTTGAGACGGCGGTGCCCTGTTCAGCGGTGCTTGAGACGGCGGTGCCCTGTTCAGCGGTGCTTGAGACGGCGGTGCCCAGCTGAGCGGTGCTTGAGATGAAGGGCCCAGTTCAGCGGTGCTTGAGATGAAGGGCCCAGTTCAGCGGTGCTTGAGACGGCGGTGCCCTGTTCAGCGGTGCTTGAGACGGCGGTGCCCAGCGGAGCGGTGCTTGAGATGAAGGGCCCAGTTCATCGGTGCTTGAGATGAAGGGCCCAGTTCAGCGGTGCTTGATTGAAAGGGCCCAGTTCAGCGGTGCTTGATTGAAAGTGCCCAGTTCAGCGCTGCTTGAGACGGCGGTGCCCTGTTCAGCGGTGCTTGAGACGGCGGTGCCCTGTTCAGCGGTGCTTGAGACGGCGGGGCCCAGTTCAGCGGTGCTTGAGACGGCGGTGCCCTGTTCAGTGGTGCTTGAGACGGCGGTGCCCTGTTCAGCGGTGCTTGAAACGGCGGGGCCCAGTTCAGCGGTGCTTGAGACGGCGGTGTCCTGTTCAGCGGTGCTTGAGACGGCGGTGCCCAGCGGAGTGGTGCTTGAGATGAAGGGCCCAGCGGAGCGGTGCTTGAGATGAAGGGCCCAGTTCAGCGGTGCTTGAGACGGCGGTGCCCTGTTCAGCGGTGCTTGAGATGGCGGGCCCAGTTCAGCGGTGCTTGAGTCGGCGGTGCCCAGTTCTGCGGTGCTTGAGACGGCGGTGCCCAGTTCTGCGGTGCTTGAGACGGCGGTGCCCAGTTCAGCAGTGCTTGAGACGGCGGTGCCCAGCGGAGCGGTGCTTGAGATGAAGGGCCCAGTTCAGCGGTGCTTGAGACGGCGGTGCCCTGTTCAGCGGTGCTTGAGACGGCGGTGCCCAGCGGAGCGGTGCTTGAGATGAAGGGCCCAGCTGAGTGGTGCTTGAGATGAAGGGCCCAGTTTAGCGGTGCTTGATTGAAAGGGCCCAGTTCAGCGGTGCTTGAGACGGCGGTGCCCTGTTCAGTGGTGCTTGAGACGGCGGGGCCCAGTTCAGCGGTGCTTGAGACGGCGGTGCCCAGTTCTGCGGTGCTTGAGACGGCGGTGCCCAGTTCAGCGGTGCTTGAGACGGCGGTGCCCTGTTCAGCGGTGCTTGAGACAGCGGTTTCCTGTTCAGCGGTGCTTGAGACGGCGGTGCCCAGCGGAGCGGTGCTTGAGATGAAGGGCCCAGTTCAGCGGTGCTTGATTGAAATGGCCCAGTTCAGCGGTGCTTGAGACGGCGGTGCCCTGTTCAGCGGTGCTTGAGACGGCGGGGCCCAGTTCAGCGGTGCTTGAGACGGCGGTGCCCAGTTCTGCGGTGCTTGAGACGGCGGTGCCCAGTTCAGCTGTGCTTGAGACGGTGGTGCCCTGTTCAGCGGTGCTTGAGACGGCGGTGCCCAGCGGAGCGGTGCTTGAGATGAAGGGCCCAGTTCAGCGGTGCTTGAGATGAAGGGTCCAGTTCAGCGGTGCTTGAGACGGCGGTGCCCTGTTCAGCGGTGCTTGAGACGGCGGTGCCCAGCGGAGCGGTGCTTGAGATGAAGGGCCCAGTTCATCGGTGCTTGAGATGAAGGGCCCAGTTCAGCGGTGCTTGATTGAAAGGGCCCAGTTCAGCGGTGCTTGATTGAAAGGGCCCAGTTCAGCGCTGCTTGAGACGGCAGTGCCCTGTTCAGCGCTGCTTGAGACGGCGGTGCCCTGTTCAGCGGAGCTTGAGACGGCAGGGCCCAGTTCAGCGGTGCTTGAGACGGCAGTGCCCTGTTCAGCGGTGCTTGAGACGGCGGTGCCCTGTTCAGCGGTGCTTGAGACGGCGGTGCCTTGTTCAGCGGTGCTTGAGACGGCGGTGCCCAGCGGAGCGGTGCTTGAGATGAAGGGCCCAGTTCAGCAGTGCTTGATTGAAATGGCCCAGTTCAGCGGTGCTTGAGACGGCGGTGCCCTGTTCAGCGGTGCTTGAGACGGCGGGCCCAGTTCAACGGTGCTTGAGACGGCGGTGCCCAGATCTGCGGTGCTTGAGACGGCGGTGCCCAGTTCAGCGGTGCTTGAGACGGCGGTGCCCTGTTCAGCGGTGCTTGAGACGGCGGTGCCCTGTTCAGCGGTGCTTGAGACGGCGGTGCCCAGCGGAACGGTGCTTGAGATGAAGGGCCCAGTTCAGCGGTGCTTGATTGAAATGGCCCAGTTCAGCGGTGCTTGAGACGGCGGTGCCCTGTTCAGCGGTGCTTGAGACGGCGGGGCCCAGTTCAGCGGTGCTTGAGACGGCGGTGCCCAGTTCTGCGGTGCTAGAGACGGCGGTGCCTAGTTCAGCAGTGCTTGAGACGGCGGTGCCCTGTTCAGCGGTGCTTGAGACGGCGGTGCCCAGCGGAGCGGTGCTTGAGATGAAGGGCCCAGTTCAGCGGTGCTTGAGATGAAGGGCCCAGTTCAGCGGTGCTTGAGACGGCGGTGCCCTGTTCAGCGGTGCTTGAGACGGCGGTGCCCAGCGGAGCGGTGCTTGAGATGAAGGGCCCAGTTCATCGGTGCTTGAGATTAAGGGCCCAGTTCAGCGGTGCTTGATTGAAAGGGCCCAGTTCAGCAGTGCTTGATTGAAAGGGCCCAGTTCAGCGCTGCTTGAGACGGCGGTGCCCTGTTCAGCGGTGCTTGAGACGGCGGTGCCCTGTTCAGCGGTGCTTGAGACGGCGGGGCCCAGTTCAGCGGTGCTTGAGACGGCGGTGCCCTGTTCAGCGGTGCTTGAGACGGCGGTGCCCTGTTCAGCGGTGCTTGAAACTGCGGGGCCCAGTTCAGCGGTGCTTGAGACGGCGGTGTCCTGTTCAGCGGTGCTTGAGGCGGCGGTGCCCAGCGGAGCGGTGCTTGAGATGAAGGGCCCAGCGGAGCGGTGCTTGAGATGAAGGGCCCAGTTCAGCGGTGCTTGAGACGGCGGTGCCCTGTTCAGCGGTGCTTGAGAAGGCGGGCCCAGTTAAGCGGTGCTTGAGTCGGCGGTGCCCAGTTCTGCGGTGCTTGAGACGCCGGTGCCCAGTTCTGCGGTGCTTGAGACGGCGGTGCCCAGTTCAGCGGTGCTTGAGACGCCGGTGCCCAGCGGAGCGGTGCTTAAGGTGAAGAGCCCAGTTCAGCGGTGCTTGAGACGGCGGTGCCCTATTCAGCGGTGCTTGAGACGGCGGTGCCCAGCGGAGCTGTGCTTGAGATGAAGGGACCAGCGGAGTGGTGCTTGAGATGAAGGGCCCAGTTCAGCGGTGCTTGAGATGAAGGGCCCAGTTCAGCGGTGCTTGATTGAAAGGGCCCAGTTCAGCGGTGCTTGAGACGGCGGTGCCCTGTTCAGCGGTGCTTGAGACGGCGGGGCCCAGTTCAGCGGTGCTTGAGACGGCGGTGCCCAGTTCTGCGGTGCTTGAGACGGCGGTGCCCAGTTCAGCGGTGCTTGAGACGGCGGTGCCCTGTTCAGCGGTGCTTGAGACGGCGGTTTCCTGTTCAGCGGTGCTTGAGACGGCGGTGCCCAGCGGAGCGGTGCTTGAGATGAAGGGCCCAGTTCAGCGGTGCTTGATTGAAATGGCCCAGTTCAGCGGTGCTTGAGACGGCGGTGCCCTGTTCAGCGGTGCTTGAGACGGCGGGGCCCAGTTCAGCGGTGCTTGAGACGGCGGTGCCCTGTTCAGCGGTGCCTGAGACGGCGGTGCCCTGTTCAGCGGTGCTTGAGACGGCGGTGCCCAGCGGAGCCGTGCTTGAGATGAAGGGCCCAGTTCAGCGCTGCTTGAGACGGCGGTGCCCTGTTCAGCGATGCTTGAGACGGCGGTGCCCTGTTCAGCGGTGCTTGAGACGGCGGGCCCAGTTCAGCGGTGCTTGAGACGGCGGTGCCCTGTTCAGCGGTGCTTCAGACGGCGGTGCCCTGTTCAGCGGTGCTTGAAACGGCGGGGCCCAGTTCAGCGGTGCTTGAGACGGCGGTGTCCTGTTCAGCGGTGTTTGAGACGGCGGTGCCCAGCGGAGCGGTGCTTGAGATGAAGGGCCCAGCGGAGCGGTGCTTGAGATGAAGGGCCCAGTTCAGCGGTGCTTGAGACGGCGGTGCCCTGTTCAGCGGTGCTTGTGATGGCGGGCCCAGTTAAGCGGTGCTTGAGTCGGCGGTGCCCAGTTCTGCGGTGCTTGAGACGGCGGTGCCCAGTTCTGCGGTGCTTGAGACGGCGGTGCCCTGTTCAGTGGTGCTTGAGACGGCGGTGCCCAGCGGAGCGGTGCTTGAGATGAAGGGCCCAGTTCAGCGGTGCTTGATTGAAATGGCCCAGTTCAGCGGTGCTTGAGACGGCGGTGCCCTGTTCAGCGGTGCTTGAGACGGCGGAGCCCAGTTCAGCGGTGCTTGAGACGGCGGTGCCCAGTTCTGCGGTGCTTGAGACGGCGGTGCCCAGTTCAGCGGTGCTTGAGACGGCGGTGCCCTGTTCAGCGGTGCTTGAGACGGCGGTGCCCTGTTCAGCGGTGCTTGAGACGGCGGTGCCCAGCTGAGCGGTGCTTGAGATGAAGGGCCCAGTTCAGCGGTGCTTGAGATGAAGGGCCCAGTTCAGCGGTGCTTGAGACGGCGGTGCCCTGTTCAGCGGTGCTTGAGACGGCGGTGCCCAGCGGAGCGGTGCTTGAGATGAAGGGCCCAGTTCATCGGTGCTTGAGATGAAGGGCCCAGTTCAGCGGTGCTTGATTGAAAGGGCCCAGTTCAGCGGTGCTTGATTGAAAGGGCCCAGTTCAGCGCTGCTTGAGACGGCGGTGCCCTGTTCAGCGGTGCTTGAGACGGTGGTGCCCTGTTCAGCGGTGCTTGAGACGGCGGTGCCCAGCTGAGCGGTGCTTGAGATGAAGGGCCCAGTTCAGCGGTGCTTGAGATGAAGGGCCCAGTTCAGCGGTGCTTGAGACGGCGGTGCCCTGTTCAGCGGTGCTTGAGACGGCGGTGCCCAGCGGAGCGGTGCTTGAGATGAAGGGCCCAGTTCATCGGTGCTTGAGATGAAGGGCCCAGTTCAGCGGTGCTTGATTGAAAGGGCCCAGTTCAGCGGTGCTTGATTGAAAGTGCCCAGTTCAGCGCTGCTTGAGACGGCGGTGCCCTGTTCAGCGGTGCTTGAGACGGCGGTGCCCTGTTCAGCGGTGCTTGAGACGGCGGGGCCCAGTTCAGCGGTGCTTGAGACGGCGGTGCCCTGTTCAGTGGTGCTTGAGACGGCGGTGCCCTGTTCAGCGGTGCTTGAAACGGCGGGGCCCAGTTCAGCGGTGCTTGAGACGGCGGTGTCCTGTTCAGCGGTGCTTGAGACGGCGGTGCCCAGCGGAGTGGTGCTTGAGATGAAGGGCCCAGCGGAGCGGTGCTTGAGATGAAGGGCCCAGTTCAGCGGTGCTTGAGACGGCGGTGCCCTGTTCAGCGGTGCTTGAGATGGCGGGCCCAGTTCAGCGGTGCTTGAGTCGGCGGTGCCCAGTTCTGCGGTGCTTGAGACGGCGGTGCCCAGTTCTGCGGTGCTTGAGACGGCGGTGCCCAGTTCAGCGGTGCTTCAGACGGCGGTGCCCAGCGGAGCGGTGCTTGAGATGAAGGGCCCAGTTCAGCGGTGCTTGAGACGGCGGTGCCCTGTTCAGCGGTGCTTGAGACGGCGGTGCCCAGCGGAGCGGTGCTTGAGATGAAGGGCCCAGCGGAGTGGTGCTTGAGATGAAGGGCCCAGTTTAGCGGTGCTTGATTGAAAGGGCCCAGTTCAGCGGTGCTTGAGACGGCGGTGCCCTGTTCAGTGGTGCTTGAGACGGCGGGGCCCAGTTCAGCGGTGCTTGAGACGGCGGTGCCCAGTTCTGCGATGCTTGAGACGGCGGTGCCCAGTTCAGCGGTGCTTGAGACGGCGGTGCCCTGTTCAGCGGTGCTTGAGACAGCGGTTTCCTGTTCAGCGGTGCTTGAGACGGCGGTGCCCAGCGGAGCGGTGCTTGAGATGAAGGGCCCAGTTCAGCGGTGCTTGATTGAAATGGCCCAGTTCAGCGGTGCTTGAGACGGCGGTGCCCTGTTCAGCGGTGCTTGAGACGGCGGGGCCCAGTTCAGCGGTGCTTGAGACGGCGGTGCCCAGTTCTGCGGTGCTTGAGACGGCGGTGCCCAGTTCAGCTGTGCTTGAGACGGTGGTGCCCTGTTCAGCGGTGCTTGAGACGGCGGTGCCCAGCGGAGCGGTGCTTGAGATGAAGTGCCCAGTTCAGCGGTGCTTGAGATGAAGGGTCCAGTTCAGCGGTGCTTGAGACGGCGGTGCCCTGTTCAGCGGTGCTTGAGACGGCGGTGCCCAGCGGAGCGGTGCTTGAGATGAAGGGCCCAGTTCATCGGTGCTTGAGATGAAGGGCCCAGTTCAGCGGTGCTTGATTGAAAGGGCCCAGTTCAGCGGTGCTTGATTGAAAGGGCCCAGTTCAGCGCTGCTTGAGACGGCAGTGCCCTGTTCAGCGGTGCTTGAGACGGCGGTGCCCTGTTCAGCGGAGCTTGAGACGGCAGGGCCCAGTTCAGCGGTGCTTGAGACGGCGGTGCCCTGTTCAGCGGTGCTTGAGACGGCGGTGCCCTGTTCAGCGGTGCTTGAAACGGCGGGGCCCAGTTCAGCGGTGCTTGAGACGGCGGTGCCCAGTTCAGCGGTGCTTGAGACGGCGGTGCCCAGCGGAGCGGTGCTTGAGATGAAGGGCCCAGCGGAGCGGTGCTTGAGATGAAGGGCCCAGTTCAGCGGTGCTTGAGACGGCGGTGCCCTGTTCAGCGGTGCTTGAGACGGCGGTGCCCTGTTCAGCGGTGCTTGAGACGGCAGTGCCCAGCGGAGCGGTGCTTGAGATGAAGGGCCCAGTTCAGCGGTGCTTGATTGAAATGGCCCAGTTCAGCGGTGCTTGAGACGGCGGTGCCCTGTTCAGCGGTGCTTGAGACGGCGGTGCCCTGTTCAGCGGTGCTTGAGACGGCGGTGCCCTGTTCAGCGGTGCTTGAGATGGCGGTGCCCAGCGGAGCGGTGCTTGAGATGAAGGGCCCAGTTCAGCGGTGCTTGATTGAAATGGCCCAGTTCAGCGGTGCATGAGACGGCGGTGCCCTGTTCACCGGTGCTTGAGACGGCGGGGCCCAGTTCAGCGGTGCTTGAGACGGCGGTGCCCTGTTCAGCGGTGCTTGAGACGGCGGTGCCCTGTTCAGCGGTGCTTGAAACGGCGGGGCCCAGTTCAGCGGTGCTTGAGACGGCGGTGCCCTGTTCAGCGGTGCTTGAGACGGCGGTGCCCAGCGGAGCGGTCCTTGAGATGAAGGGCCCAGCGGAGCGGTGCTTGAGATGAAGGGCCCAGTTCAGCGGTGCTTGAGACGGCGGTGCCCTGTTCAGCGGTGCTTGAGACGGCGGTGCCCTGTTCAGCGGTGCTTGAGACGGCGGTGCCCTGTTCAGCGGTGCTTGAGACGGCGGTGCCCAGCGGAGCGGTGCTTGAGATGAAGGGCCCAGTTCAGCGGTGCTTGATTGAAATGGCCCAGTTCAGCGGTGCTTGAGACGGCGGTGCCCTGTTCAGCGGTGCTTGAGACGGCGGGCCCAGTCCAGCGGTGCTTGAGACGGCGGTGCCCAGTTCTGCAGTGCTTGAGACGGCGGTGCCCAGTTCAGCGGTGCTTGAGACGGCGGTGCCCTGTTCAGCGGTGCTTGAGACGGCGGTGCCCTGTTCAGCGGTGCTTGAGACGGCGGTGCCCAGCTGAGCGGTGCTTGATATGAAGGGCCCAGTTCAGCGGTGCTTGAGATGAAGGGCCCAGTTCAGCGGTGCTTGAGACGGCGGTGCCCTGTTCTGCGGTGCTTGAGACGGCGGTGCCCAGTGGAGCGGTGCTTGAGATGAAGGGCCCAGTTCATCGGTGCTTGAGACGGCGGGGCCCAGTTCAGCGGTGCTTGAGACGGCGGTGCCCTGTTCAGTGGTGCTTGAGACGGCGGTGCCCTGTTCAGCGGTGCTTGAAACGGAGGGGCCCAGTTCAGCGGTGCTTGAGACGGCGGTGTCCTGTTCAGCGGTGCTTGAGACGGCGGTGCCCAGCGGAGTGGTGCTTGAGATGAAGGGCCCAGCGGAGCGGTGCTTGAGATGAAGGGCCCAGTTCAGCGGTGCTTGAGACGGCGGTGCCCTGTTCAGCGGTGCTTGAGATGGCGGGCCCAGTTCAGCGGTGCTTGAGACGGCGGGGCCCAGTTCAGCGGTGCTTGAGACAGCGGTGCCCAGTTCTGCGGTGCTTGAGACGGCAGTGCCCAGTTCAGCGGTGCTTCAGACGGCGGTGCCCAGCGGAGCGGTGCTTGAGACGGTGGTGCCCTGTTCAGCGGTGCTTGAGATGGCGGGCCCAGTTCAGCGGTGCTTGAGACGGCGGGGCCCAGTTCAGCGGTGCTTGAGACGGCGGT
The DNA here is from genome assembly GCF_031143425.1 of Pleurodeles waltl. Classification (NCBI taxonomy): domain Eukaryota; kingdom Metazoa; phylum Chordata; class Amphibia; order Caudata; family Salamandridae; genus Pleurodeles; species Pleurodeles waltl. The sequence continues at coordinate 583,391,855 of NC_090442.1, forward strand.
GCCCAGTTCTGCGGTGCTTGAGACGGCGGTGCCCAGTTCAGCGGTGCTTGAGACGGCGGTGCCCTGTTCAGCGGTGCTTGAGACGGCGGTGCCCTGTTCAGCGGTGCTTGAGACGGCGGTGCCCAGCTGAGCGGTGCTTGAGATGAAGGGCCCAGTTCAGCGGTGCTTGAGATGAAGGGCCCAGTTCAGCGGTGCTTGAGACGGCGGTGCCCTGTTCAGCGGTGCTTGAGACGGCGGTGCCCAGCGGAGCGGTGCTTGAGATGAAGGGCCCAGTTCAGCGGTGCTTGAGACGGCGGGGCCCAGTTCAGCGGTGCTTGAGACGGCGGTGCCCTGTTCAGTGGTGCTTGAGACGGCGGTGCCCTGTTCAGCGGTGCTTGAAACGGCGGGGCCCAGTTCAGCGGTGCTTGAGACAGCGGTGTCCTGTTCAGCGGTGCTTGAGACGGCGGTGCCCAGCGGAGTGGTGCTTGAGATGAAGGGCCCAGCGGAGCGGTGCTTGAGATGAAGGGCCCAGTTCAGCGGTGCTTGAGACGGCGGTGCCCTGTTCAGCGGTGCTCGAGATGGCGGGCCCAGTTCAGCGGTGCTTGAGTCGGCGGTGCCCAGTTCTGCGGTGCTTGAGACGGCGGTGCCCAGTTCTGCGGTGCTTGAGACGGTGGTGCCCAGTTCAGCTGTGCTTCAGACGGCGGTGCCCAGCGGAGCGGTGCTTGAGATGAAGGGCCCAGTTCAGCGGTGCTTGAGACGGCGGTGCCCTGTTCAGCGGTGCTTGAGACGGCGGTGCCCAGCGGAGCGGTGCTTGAGATGAAGGGCCCAGCGGAGTGGTGCTTGAGATGAAGGGCCCAGTTCAGCGGTGCTTGATTGAAAGGGCCCAGTTCAGCGGTGCTTGAGACGGCGGTGCCCTGTTCAGTGGTGCTTGAGACGGCGGGGCCCAGTTCAGCGGTGCTTGAGACGGCGGTGCCCAGTTCTGCGGTGCTTGAGACGGCGGTGCCCAGTTCAGCGGTGCTTGAGACGGCGGTGCCCTGTTCAGCGGTGCTTGAGACAGCGGTTTCCTGTTCAGCGGTGCTTGAGACGGCGGTGCCCAGCGGAGCGGTGCTTGAGATGAAGGGCCCAGTTCAGCGGTGCTTGATTGAAATGGCCCAGTTCAGCGGTGCTTGAGACGGCAGTGCCCTGTTCAGCGGTGCTTGAGACGGCAGTGCCCTGTTCAGCGGTGCTTGAGACGGCGGGGCCCAGTTCAGCGGTGCTTGAGACGGCGGTGCCCAGTTCTGCGGTGCTTGAGACGGCGGTGCCCAGTTCAGCGGTGCTTGAGACGGTGGTGCCCTGTTCAGCGGTGCTTGAGACGGCGGTGCCCAGCGGAGCGGTGCTTGAGATGAAGGGCCCAGTTCATCGGTGCTTGAGATGAAGGGCCCAGTTCAGCGGTGCTTGATTGAAAGGGCCCAGTTCAGCGGTGCTTGATTGAAAGGGCCCAGTTCAGCGCTGCCTGAGACGGCAGTGCCCTGTTCAGCGGTGCTTGAGACGGCGGTGCCCTGTTCAGCGGAGCTTGAGACGGCGGGGCCCAGTTCAGCGGTGCTTGAGACGGCGGTGCCCTGTTCAGCGGTGCTTGAGACGGCGGTGCCCTGTTCAGCGGTGCTTGAAACGGCGGGGCCCAGTTCAGCGGTGCTTGAGACGACGGTGCCCTGTTCAGCGGTGCTTGAGACGGCGGTGCCCAGCGGAGCGGTGCTTGAGATGAAGGGCCCAGCGGAGCGGTGCTTGAGATGAAGGGCCCAGTTCAGCGGTGCTTGAGACGGCGGTGCCCTGTTCAGCGGTGCTTGAGACGGCGGTGCCCTGTTCAGCGGTGCTTGAGACGGCAGTGCCCAGCGGAGCGGTGCTTGAGATGAAGGGCCCAGTTCAGCGGTGCTTGATTGAAATGGCCCAGTTCAGCGGTGCTTGAGACGGCGGTGCCCTGTTCAGCGGTGCTTGAGACGGCGGGCCCAGTTCAGCGGTGCTTGAGACGGCGGTGCCCAGTTCTGCGGTGCTTGAGACGGCGGTGCCCAGTTCAGCGGTGCTTGAGACGGCGGTGCCCTGTTCAGCGGTGCTTGAGACGGCGGTGCCCTGTTCAGCGGTGCTTGAGACGGCGGTGCCCAGCGGAGCGGTGCTTGAGATGAAGGGCCCAGTTCAGCGGTGCTTGATTGAAATGGCCCAGTTCAGCGGTGCTTGAGACGGCGGGGCCCAGTTCAGCGGTGCTTGAGACGGCGGTGCCCAGTTCTGCGGTGCTTGAGACGGCGGTGCCCAGTTCAGCGGTGCTTGAGACGGTGGTGCCCTGTTCAGCGGTGCTTGAGACGGCGGTGCCCAGCGGAGCGGTGCTTGAGATGAAGGGCCCAGTTCAGCGGTGCTTGAGATGAAGGGCCCAGTTCAGCGGTGCTTGAGACGGCGGTGCCCTGTTCAGTGGTGCTTGAGACGGCGGTGCCCAGCGGAGCGGTGCTTGAGATGAAGGGCCCAGTTCATCGGTGCTTGAGATGAAGGGCCCTGTTCAGCGGTGCTTGATTGAAAGGGCCCAGTTCAGCGGTGCTTGATTGAAAGGGCCCAGTTCAGCGCTGCTTGAGACGGCAGTGCCCTGTTCAGCGGTGCTTGAGACTGCGGTGCCCTGTTCAGCGGAGCTTGAGACAGCGGGGCCCAGTTCAGAGGTGCTTGAGACGGCGGTGCCCTGTTCAGCGGTGCTTGAGACGGCGGTGCTTGAAACGGCGGGGCCCAGTTCAGCGGTGCTTGAGACAGCGGTGCCCTGTTCAGCGGTGCTTGAGACGGCGGTGCCCAGCGGAGCGGTGCTTGAGATGAAGGGCCCAGCGGAGCGGTGCTTGAGATGAAGGGCCCAGTTCAGCGGTGCTTGAGACGGCGGTGCCCTGTTCAGCGGTGCTAGAGACGGCGGTGCCCTGTTCAGCGGTGCTTGAGACGGCAGTGCCCAGCGGAGCGGTGCTTGAGATGAAGGGCCCAGTTCAGCGGTGCTTGATTGAAATGGCCCAGTTCAGCGGTGCTTGAGACGGCGGTGCCCTGTTCAGCGGTGCTTGATACGGCGGGCCCAGTTCAGCGGTGCTTGAGACGGCGGTGCCCAGTTCTGCGGTGCTTGAGACGGCGGTGCCCAGTTCAGCGGTGCTTGAGACGGCGGTGCCCTGTTCAGCGGTGCTTGAGACGGCGGTGCCCTGTTCAGCGGTGCTTGAGACGGCGGTGCCCAGCGGAGCGGTGCTTGAGATGAAGGGCCCAGTTCAGCGGTGCTTGATTGAAATGGCCCAGTTCAGCGGTGCTTGAGACGGCGGTGCCCTGTTCAGCGGTGCTTGAGACGGCGGGGCCCAGTTCAGCGGTGCTTGAGACGGCGGTGCCCAGTTCTGCGGTGCTTGAGACGGCGGTGCCCAGTTCAGCGGTGCTTGAGACGCCGGTGCCCTGTTCAGCGGTGCTTGAGACGGCGGTGCCCAGCGGAGCGGTGCTTGAGATGAAGGGCCCAGTTCAGCGGTGCTTGAGATGAAGGGCCCAGTTCAGCGGTGCTTGAGACGGCGGTGCCCTGTTCAGCGGTGCTTGAGACGGCGGTGCCCAGCGGAGCGGTGCTTGAGATGAAGGGCCCAGTTCATCGGTGCTTGAGATGAAGGGCCCAGTTCAGCGGTGCTTGATTGAAAGGGCCCAGTTCAGCGGTGCTTGATTGAAAGGGCCCAGTTCAGCGCTGCTTGAGACGGCGGTGCCCTGTTCAGCGGTGCTTGAGACGGCGGTGCCCTGTTCAGCGATGTTTGAGACGGCGGGGCCCAGTTCAGCGGTGCTTGAGACGGCGGTGCTCTGTTCAGCGGTGCTTGAGACGGCGGTGCCCTGTTCAGCGATGCTTGAGACAGCGGTGCCCAGCGGAGCGGTGCTTGAGATGAAGGGCCCAGTTCAGCGGTGCTTGAGATGAAGGGCCCAGTTCAGCGGTGCTTGAGACGGCGGTGCCCTGTTCAGCGGTGCTTGAGACGGCGGTGCCCAGCGGAGTGGTGCTTGAGATGAAGGGCCCAGTTCAGCGGTGCTTGAGACGGCGGTGCCCAGCGGAGCGGTGCTTGAGATGAAGGGCCCAGTTCAGCGGTGCTTGAGACGGCGGTGCCCTGTTCAGCGGTGCTTGAGACGGCGGTGCCCAGCGGAGCGGTGCTTGAGATGAAGGGCCCAGTGGAGCGGTGCTTGAGATGAAGGGCCCAGTTCAGCGGTGCTTGAGATGAAGGGCCCAGTTCAGCGGTGCTTGACTGAAAGGGCCCAGTTCAGCGGTGCTTGAGACGGCGGTGCCCTGTTCAGCGGTGCTTGAGACGGCGGTGCCCTGTTCAGCTGTGCTTGAGACGGTGGGGCCCAATTCAGCGGTGCTTGTGATGAAGGTGCCCTGTTCAGCGGTGCTTGATTGAAAGGGCCCAGTTCAGCGGTGCTTGTTTGAAAGGGCCCAGTTCAGTGGTTCCGGCCCCGGCATGGGTGTCACTCGCCACCTGGCATGTAGCTGGCAGGGCCTTCCTGCCCATCTGTCCGTTGGCTTGCGGGGCCCTCATGGGCTGCCGTACCGGGCTTCTGGGCGTTCTCCTGCACACCTGGGAGGGGGCTGGTGGGGCACTCCTGGGCAGCTGGCCTGCTGCCGGACTTGTCGGGCGTGTTGCCCTTCCCACCCTTCCCTGGTCGTCTGTGGCCCTTTGACCCCTTTGACGGTGTGCCAGGTGGCACCCCACTTCCAGACGGAGCCAGGGTAGGGATTTTGGTCCCTGGTGTCCGTGGCCTCTCAAACCGGGCACTGCTCACTTTTGGCTGCTTTTCCGGGGGTGGGCTGGGCGTGCCTTGGCTCCTCGCCGGAGTTGTTGCCCTTGAGGGTGGGGGACTCCACAGTCCTTGGACAACAGTCCTGATAGGTCCTGGTTTTGTGGTAGCTGAGGTGCTGATTGCAGTCTTATGAGATGGACGGGGTGGGGGAGTTGTTGGAAAGAGGTTAAGGTTGGCAAGGAAAAGCAATTTGGAAAGAGAGTGATCGGGAAGGTGTAGTGGGTATGGGAGTGGAGGAAGAGGATGTGGTTGTAGGAGTGTGAAGTCTGGTGTCTTTGGGTGCAGGTGCTTGGGCTGGAGGCTGTCGTGAGGTGGATGGCTGTTGGGTGGGTGGCTGCTTGCGTTTGTGTGGTTTGGAAGAGGGGGTGACAGACACACTGGGAGAGGACACAGGGGACGTGTACATGGTAGTGGGATTGGTGACTGCACGTGTGCGGAGTGTTCTGGTGGGTGTGCTGGTGATGGACGTAGTGGCTGAAGATGTTGTGCATGCAAGTGTGAGTGGAGACATCACAGGGAGGGAGGAGGGAGACGAGGAGGAGGGGGACACAGTGGAGGCAGTGGCTGTTGGTATGTCTGCATGTGGATGTTGCTTGTGTGAATGCTTGTGTGATGTGTGGTGCTTATGTCTGGATGAGCTTCCCTTGGGTGTTGAGGTGTGTGCAGGCTGGTCTGTAGGTGTGTCTGGGATAGGCAGAGGTAAAGGGGATTGGGTCTGGGTGGAGGAAGTTGGAGGGGGGAGGCTAGAGACAGGGACAATTGCTGCCGTCAGTGCTGAGGCCAGAGCGTTGAACGATCGCTGATGGGCAGCCTGACCCGAATGAATGCCCTCCAGGTATGCATTACTCCGGTGCACCTCCCTTTCTACACCCTGGATGGCATTCAAAAGGGTAGACTGCCCAACAATGAGCGTCCTCAGGAGGTCAATGACCTCCTCACTGAGGGCAGCAGGGGTGACTGGGGCAGGGCCTGAGGTGCCTGGGGCGAAGGAGATGCCCACCTTCCTGGGTGAGCGGGCACGGGGCGAAGGCTGAGGGGCTGCTGGGAGGGCGGTGCTGGTGCGCTGGGTGGCGGCTGTACCTGTTGTTGAGGGGGGCACGGATGTTGCCGCCACAAGGGAGCTCCCTTCAGAGGACAAGTCGCTGCCACTGACATCAGCACGAGTCCCCGCTGTGGAGCTCCCCTCGCCCTCCATCTCACTGTTGAAATCCGACTCAGTTGCATGGCCCGCCATGGCCATGTGAGATGCTGCTCCCTCGTGCTCCGATGCCACTTCTCCTCCGCCTGATGATGCTGATGCACACATGAACAGGAAGACCACAAAAAAGGGGGGGGAGAAATGAAAACATGTTGAGTGCATGGATTACCGCTACCGTTGGCAGACAAGACAGACACAGAAGCCCCCTGCACTACGCCGCGCACTTGGGGTCCACTACTCAATCCGTGAGACATGGCCTACAAGCCTATCGACGACAACTGCACACATAGATGAGACAGGGCCATGGATACCTGAACTTGGCACCCTACAGAGGTGGGGGGCGGGGGCACAGGGCCATGCCTTACGGAGGGGCCTAGCCTACAGAATTCGCCCTGGCCTAGGGAGACCCACAGCCCTCCTCCCCCACCAAGACACCTACACTGCGCGCAAAGTCACCAGAATGAGGCTGTACTCACCCCCTTGTGTCTGCTGTGATGTCCTCACGAGCCCATCCAAATCGGGGTCGGCCACCGCCAGGATCCGGGACATCAGGGGGGTCAATTGACGACTGGCACCCCTCCTACGTTGGGAGGCCATCCCCAGCAGAGCCTCGGCCGTCTTCCTGCTCCCGCGGCGGATGTCCTCCCACCTCTTCCGGCAGTGGGTGCCCCGTCTGTTGTGGACCCCCAGGGTCCGGACGTCCTTGGCGATGGCACGCCAAAGCGCGATTTTCTGGTGGGCGCTGACCTATGTGACATGTACAGGGAGAGATAAATTGTCATCACCTTCTGCATGCTCAATGTGAGTGGCCCCCCATCCCCACCCTTGCCATGTGGCACATGCTCTCATCTGTCGTCTGATGCATGACTCAATCGCTCCCCTCCCCACCATCTTTCATCCACCCGACTCAAGCCAGGCATTGCCCACAAAGCATGGTCCCAGTGTACTTACCTGTTGGTCTGGAGGACCGTAGAGTAGCGCATACTGGGGGAGGACCCCATCCACGAGTTTCTCCAATTCTTCAGAAGTGAAGGCAGGAGCCCTTTCCCCAGTCGCAGCAGCCATTGTCTCTTCCAGACCGAGGTCACAGCAGCACTTGCAGTGTAGGTCCTCTCCTGTGGAAGATCAGGTATCGAGTGATTAAGCTGATAGAAAATGGCGGTCACGCCCGCGGCGGTGCGTACCGCGGCGGTGCGTACCGCGACCGCCGGCGCACATAGGATTCAATGTGAACCAATGCAGCTTTGCGCCGCGGTCTTCGACCGCCTACCGCCACGGTGTGCCACGCCAGCGCATTGACCTCACATCCCAGTGTCACACTTCACAGGTCAGGCAGCCGCCATTTCAAGGGCCCACATGGCTTAATTTCTACTGCGTCACACATACCTAGGCCTTTCCTCAACACTCATTCAATGCATAGTGAATCGTGTTGTGTGCAAGCTGTGGGAACGTACCTGTGGATTGATTGACTCTGTGCTCGCTGTTGTCCTTCCTAGGCACCGTCCGCTTGGCAATGCGAGGAGATGGAGGAATCTTCCCGTGTACCGACCGCTGGTGGACCTGTCGACAATGGAGGAACGACATGTCATTCTGACATACAGGCTTGACCGAGCCACTATATATGAACTGTGTGCCCAGCTGGAGGCAGACCTGATGTCACACATCCGCCAACCCACAGGGATCCCCCCTCTAGTGCAGGTGCTGTCAGTACTCCATTTCTTAGCAAGTGGGTCATTTCAAACAACAGTGGCCATATCATCAGGGATGTCTCAACCTATGTTTTCCACGGTGTTGTCCAGAGTGTTGTCTGCCCTGCTCAAACACATGCGGAGCTACATCGTTTTCCCTGAGGTGGGGGATTTGCCTACAGTGAAGGGTGACTTCTATGCCCTTGGACATATCCCCAACATCATAGGTGCCATTGATGGGACCCATGTGGCTTTGGTACCCCCCAGAGAAAGTGAACAGGTGTACAGGAATAGGAAAAGTTATCATTCGATGAATGTACAGATGGTCTGTTTGGCAGACCAGTACATCTCCCATGTTAATGCCAAGTTCCCTGGCTCTGTGCATGACGCCTACATCCTGCGCAATAGCAGCATCCCGTATGTGATGGGTCAACTCCAGAGGCACCGTGTGTGGCTATTAGGGGACTCTGGTTACCCCAACCTTTCCTGGCTATTGATCCCAGTGAGGAATCCCAGGGCAGAGGAACGCTACAATGAGGCCCATGGGCGGACTAGGAGGGTGATGGAACGCACCTTTGGCCTCCTGAAGGCCAGGTTCAGGTGCCTCCATATGACAGGTGGATCCCTAATGTACTCACCAAAGAAGGTGTGCCAGATCATCGTGGCCTGCTGTATGCTTCACAACCTGGCTTTGCGGCGCCAGGTGCCTTTTCTGCCGGAGGATGGTCCAGATGGTGGTGTTGTAGCAGCTGTGGAGCCTGTGGAGAGTGAAGAAGAGGAAGCCGAAGAGGACGACATAGACAACAGGAACACAGTAATAGAGCAATACTTTCAGTGACACACAGGTAAGAGTACACACCGGCATATTACATTTACTTAAAGACTCCTACTTCTCTACTGTCTGACTTTTTCCCCCAGTGTATGGTAACTGTGTTGTGACTTTCCCTTCCGTTTTCAGAGCTGTGGACCCCACTGCGTGACATCTGCTTAGTTTCCCCATGGACTACAGCTGTGTGACAGCGTTTTTTTGGCATCACTATGTGAATAACAATTTTGGCACTGTCATGTCTAATACATTTGTTAAAATCACAGACAGACTCCAGATTGTTTATGTGCAATAAGTGTGTTTATTCAAGTGCTCTAATTTGGATGGGTGGTTGCAAATCGGTGAGGGGTGATGGTGGAGGATTGTCCATGGCAGAGTCCAGACTATCAGGTTCACAGGTGCATTGTCCAAATGCCTGTGGGAAATGGAGCAGGGGCAGTTTAAGGTTGGACAGGGTGACAATGTGGGACAGTGGGATGACAATCAGGGCGGTATCCTTTGCTGGCGGGGATCTTGACATGTTACTCTGTCTTCTTCCTGGATCTCAGGGCCCGCTTGCGGGGTGGTTCTCCTTCTGCAGGGGGTGGGGTTCTGGTGGCCTGTTGGTCTTCTGTCGGGGCCTCCTGTCCACTAGCGCCGGCGGAGGTGGTAGCCAGTTCTTGGTCCATGCTAGTGTCAGGGGCCCTTTGAGGTGCCAGAGTGGTCCGCAATGTGGAGATTAACTCATTCAGGGCCACTACGATGATACCCATGGCGGTACTGATGTTTCTCAGTTCCTCCCTGAACCCCATATACTGGTGTTCCTGCAGAAGCTGGATTTCCTGAAACCTGGCCAGGACCGTCACCATCGTCTCCTGGGAGTGGTGGTATGCTCCCATGATGGAGGAGAGGGCCTCGTGGAGAGTGGGTTCCCTAGGCCTGTCCCCCCCTGTCGCACAGCTGCCCTCCCAGTTCCCCTGTTTCCTTAGGCCTCCGTCCCCTGGACCGTGTGCCCACTACCACTGCCCCCAGGTCCCTGTTGTTGTTGGGGTGGTGGGTTAGCCTGGGTTCCCTGTAGTGGTGGACACACCGCTGATTGACGTGTCCTGGGGACAGAGGTATGGGCCCGCTGGGTGGGTGCTGTGCTGATGTTCCCAGAGGGGGGAAGGTGTGCTGTGGCCTGTGCCTGTCTGAGGGGAACCGACTGTCCAGAGGTCCCCGATGGACCGGGCTGGTCATCTAGATCCAGGGAGACAGAGCTGCTGTCATCACTGTGGGCCTCTTCTGGGGGTGGAGGGGACATTTGTGGACCCTCCTGCGCGGTGACCTGGCGTTCGGGTCCTGCAGGGGTATAAAAGTATGGTTATTGCTTCTGTGTGTGCCAATGGCATGCAATGGGTCGGTGCCTGTGTACCCCAGTGCTGGCATTCCTTTGTGGGGGCTGTTGTGACGGTGTTTTGGGGGGGGGGGTGATGGGTACGTGCATTGGGCATGCTTTGGTGATGGGTGTCCATGCTTTGGGGCCGCATGCAGGGCTAAGTTTTGGGATGGGTGGGTTGTGATGGTGAGACATTTGCAAGGGGTAGTTGTGAAGGGGGTGAGGGTGGGGGTATGAGTTGGCATGCAGGTGGGGTGGGGGGGATGAAGTAGTGAAGATGAGACTTACCAGAGTCCATTCCTCCGCCTACTCCAGCGAGGCCCTCAGGATGCAGGATGTTCAAGACTTGCTCCTCCCATGTTGTAAATTCAGGGGGAGGAGGTGGGGGTCCGCCACCAGTCCGCTGTACCGCGATATTGTGCCTTGATACCATGGAACGCACCTTCCCCCGTAGGTCGTTCCACCTCTTCCTGATGTCATCCCGATTTCTTGGGTGCTGTCCCACAGCGTTGACCCTGTCCACTATTCTGCTCCATAGCTCCATCTTCCTGGCAATGGTGGTGTGCTGCACCTGTGTCCCGAACAGCTGGGGCTCTACTCGTAGGATTTCCTCCACCATGACCCTGAGTTCAGCATCTGAGAACCTGGGGTGTCTTTGAGGTGCCATGGGGTGGTGTGGATGATGTGTGGGGTGGAGTGTGTAGTGATAGGTGGGGTGCTATTTAGTGGTGTGTTGTGTGAGGTGCGTGGAAGTTCTGTGGGTATTGGTATTGTGTGCCTGTGGATGCTTGTTTGTAGATTGTGGTGTCTCTCTCTGGTCTTCGTTCGAAATTTCTGGTCGTAAGGGTTTGTGGGTGATGTGGGTGTGTGTTTTATAATGTATTGGGTGTGTGGGAGTGGTGTGTGTATGTGTATCAGGTGTGTGTATTTCGAATTGTCCAATGTGGTAGTGTTTTGTAGGTGTATGTGTATTTTGACCGCAGCGGTGTGTACCGCCATTAGAATACCGCGGTTGAAAGACCGCCACGTGGATTCGTGGGTCGTAATGGCATGGGCGTATTTCTGTTGGCGTGACGGTGGAGGTTTGGTCATCTCCAGTTTATCGCTGACCTTTGGTGTGGCAGACTTTTGTGGATGGCGGTATTTTAGCGGTTTGCCTAGTGTGGGTCAGAATGACCGTGGCGGTTTACCGCGACCGCGGCGGTGTTATGGCGGTCTTCTGTCTGGCGGTAAGCGCCTTTTACCACCGAGGTTGGAATGACCACCTGAATGTTTTCAAAGCTTACACCTTCCTTGCTCGATGTCCCTAAACGCTTCTTCCTACTGTAGCCAAAATTCTCACGGATAATGGATTACAATTACACACTCAGGGGCATATTTTTGAACCCCCTTGCAATGCCGTTGCATCACTTTTTGTAACACAATGGCGGCGCATGCCTTATAACAATATCTTTGAGGCCACACAAAGCCACTTTGTGTGACTTCGAATGCCCTCAACGACATGGAGAAGGGCACTGCAGCGCAAATCCCTACCTTGGCGTACTCTGTGCAAAGGAGGTGTTTCGTGGGCGTTGTGGTGGGCATTGTCATGCAACACCCATGGATTTTGACACATCCCCAGATTTACCAACCTAGGGTAAACCTGACGATGTGGCAAAACGTTATGCCTCCCTAGGTGAGGTGCAACAAGGTGAAATGTCTTTATTTCTCCTTGTTTTTTCCTCTATGTATAATGCATTCCACAGCACACATAGAAAGAGAAAAAGCCTCCCAGGATTGTTTTTGTGCAGGAAGGTGCACCTTCTTGCACACAAACAATCTGGCATGCAAAACAGACCCCATGCACAATAGTGCAAGGGTAACTGCATTGGTACTAGGCAGCTCATTGTGCGACAGCACAAGAGGAGAGGACATGAATGCACAGTATTCCTTACATACAGGGCATTCCTGCTCTTTCTAAGTGATGCAGTGCAGTGCAGCAAAGTGATTTGCTGTGCTGCTCCACTTTTTTATAAAACTGGCCCTCAATTACAGAGCAGAAAAGACGAGAGCAATGAAAGAGTATGGTCTACTTTAATGCTATAAAATGCTAGGATGTCTTCAAAAGAACTGTAGAAGCAAGGAATATTAGGAATACAAGAGGATGAAAAGCAGAAAAGAAATATGAAATGAAGATGCAGATCAGGATAGCTTGATGAGTAACAATAGTATGGTTGATAGTGATGAGGGAGGTGCAGACAACAGGATGAGAGAAGAACTATGGGCCAGACATGCAACAGAAGTTTGCGATCACAAACTTTGTGATTCACAAAGTCACTGGGTTTGTGACAACAAAATCCTATTTGCTTAGCACCAAATCCATTTTATGGGTTAAAAAGGACTTCCAACTTGTAAATTGACCTTGTAACCTTTACTTAATCATGTGTTGGAAGGGGAGAACCCATGTATCCATTGTTGCCAACAACAATTCCAGTTGTAAGCCATTGAATACTTACCAACACCTCAAAAGAGGTGGTAAATCATTTGCAAAGAGGAAGGGTTCCTAAGGGAAATGGGAATCATGTTGGTAGCCTCAGGAGGAATAGTCAGTAGTCAATGGGGCCACCACTGCTCTTTTTATTGTGTACCCAAACCAAAACCTAAAGAAGGTGCTGCCTGAAAAAAACTGCTGGCTTCTGCTGGCAGAAGTGGAATCATTCTGACATCAAGGACTCCTTACTCCTTATGGTACTCTTTAACAGAAAATGTTCTCCAAGCCTCAAGTCATGGGGATCCTTCTTTCAGGCTTCAGGGGAAACTACAAGCACAAGTACTCCTGAAATCAGTAGGTCCTACCACACCACAAAGTGGGGATACAGGCAGTTGGACAAAAGTAGGACTTAATAACAATGACAATGGCAGTGAAAACCGCCTACCGCCATGACGACGGCTGCCAAAAGACCATCGCTGCAGCTACCATCCATTTGCCGAATTGTGACCACAGACAGATTTCCGCCACAAGAAGGGTGGAACTCTGGCTGTAGCCATATTGGGAGATGGTGGTAAGGTGGCGCTGCTGCCACCAGCAGCACCATGCCAATAGACCGCCGCCAGCCGTATTATGACAAATAAGTCGGGTTTCCGACAGGGGAGGGGATGAAGTGGTTTTGTGTGTGTGTGTGTGTGAGGGGGGGTGCATGTATGTGTGAGTGTGTGTGTGAATGCGAGTGTGTGTTTAGTGTTGTTTGCGTGCGTGTATGAATGGGTGTGAGTGCGTGTATGCATGTGTGTGAGTGCGTGTATGAATAGTAATGTGAATGCATGTCTGCATGTAAGTTTGGATGGGTGTGCAGATGTGCGCGTGAATAAATGAATGCATGCGTGTATACATGCGTGTATGTATGTGTGGATAAGTGTATGTCTGCATGTGTGTTTATATGGGGAAAGCATGGCTGTAGGTGGGGTGGGGGTGTCTGGGGAGGCACTATCATGATACCGCCAGCGGCACAATGGTGGCCGCTGGGCTGGAGATTCTTATCTCCAGCCCGGCGGTTGCTACCGCCATGGCGGTCGGAGTGTTACATTGTCGGATTGGCTTCAGCCAACCCACCAATGTCATAATGTTGCTGGTACTACCACCACATTAGCTCCGACTGCCGGGGTCTTTTTTGACAAGTGTTGCATAGAATGTACACTGTTCTTAGTAGATTATTTCAAGTGCTTTGTGGTGTATCTTTCATGACAGTTTCACTGTTTGCAAACAGTGTGGTGTAATCTCTCTACAATGTAAACACTGTTTGCAGTACTCCGTTGTCTAATTATATCAATGCCATTTCTTAATGTAAGTTCAGTGTCTTCGAGACTCTTGCAAGCCCAACTGACAAAATATGCAATTTAATTTACACATCATTTCTCAAAAACTACTGAATGGATTTACATAAAATCACAAAAAGCATAATCTGCTGTCCAACATCTAGCTTTCTGTTGAATTCAGTTTAATTCCATTCCGCAGTTTTTGCTGTAACCTGTCAAAAGAGGTCTATAGAAAATGCATGAGAATGTTGCATTATGGGACCCCATTTTTTCGTCCCTGCTTGATTGATCACCCTGAAACGCGTGACCTAAGGTAAATATAACTCACGATCCCATCATGCACAAATTTCACCTCAAACATTTCACTGCAAATATTACATTGATATTATCAGTAATATTATCTAAGACGTAATGAGGGTTTCAATATGTGGGGTTATTAGCAGTGGATGGCGAGGACACAAGTTATAAATACCTTAGGGCTCGAGTTATAGTTACTTGAAATAGCTCTAACTATACCGCTGAATTTCTATGGTTTTGTACATTTAAAATGTGAGCCTAACTTTAACATTCCAGTTACCTTTGGTTTACTAAGTGAATTGTCATGTCTTTATTAGTTCTATTTCCTAACCATAATGTCCCTGTAACCCTTCCTTTTTTCGTGTATTCCTATTTTTTTTATGTAAAGTTATTTTAATTACTAAGTATTAAACAAACCTCTGCTTCTTTGGCTGTGAGCGGCACAGGATGGTCACAGGGCCTGACCTGTGGTCAGGCACAGGTCCTGCAATCAACCCCCTATAACCTCCCAAACCCGTGCCACGCACAACCTTCTGCCATGTGCAACAGGGGCTGGCCATACCCCATGCCACACCACGAATAGCCTTCGGCCATTGATGGCAGAGATTGGCAGCAGGGCCTGGCCTGCAGTCAGGCCATGTGGCCACCCTATAACCACCCAACCCTGTGTCACACATGACTCTCAGCAGCAGTTGACAAGAAAGAACCCAGTAGTTACAGTCACTACTAGAGATATTGCACTGAAAAAATGCAAGGATTGAAGTACCTTCATGAAAGTTTACACATAACTTTTCAAGGTGAAAATGCAATAAAAAAACTCTTGTTTTGCCTTGACCATGTGGAAGAAATTAGGATCATTAGAACTTTACAGAACTGAACGTTGAATTTGGGCACCTGCTTTGTTTATATCTGTAAGTGCTTCCCATTAAGGTTTAATTTCTGTGAAATGAGCATTGTGCAAAAATTAATCCTGCCATGCCTATTTATTCAATAAGAGTACCCAACTGGAATACTTTGTAATGGCTAATTTGTGAAATGCTACCTCTTTGGGTACATGTATAGTGCATTTCCTACACTATGTTTTTTTTAGTCCCATCTGCCCCCAAGGGATAGTGTATGCAAGGGTCACCTTCCTTTGGGGGCACGTGTACCAAGGCGGGGCAGAAACCACTAGAACGCCAGGGATTTTTTTTATATGTTTATTTATGTGTGGGGAGTACCCTAGGGCAAGGGGGCTCCCCCCAAGGGGGTCATTGAACTGTTGCCCATTTCTGCCCCCCTTGGGGGCAGATGGGCCTATTTGATCTTTTAGGCCCATTGCCCACAAGGGGGGCAGAAGCCACTTAGGCACCAGGGAAAGTGTGTGTGTGTGTTTTTTTTGTTTTTTTTGTTTGGGTGGTGGCCCCTTGGGCAAGGGTCGCTCCCCTTGGGGACACACTACTAAAGGTATTTTCTGCCCTCCTTGGAGCAGATAGGCCTATGTTTTAGTAGGCCCATCTGCCCCATTGCAGAATCCACTTGTGCACCAATTTCTAAATGCTTGATGGTGGGGTGTTTGTCAACTGATGAAGTTTTTACATTTGTGATAAAAAATAATTTCTTCTTTTTGTTCTAGTTCAAAGCTTTTGCTTTCTTTTCTGTTGCTCCTTGCAGTTTTGGTGGTCGTTGACCTGCGGTTTGCATAGTTGCATGTTTTAGGTAAAAACAATTTACTCCAAGGGAGTATTGTTGCCATGCATGAATGACCTGTTTGTAGGTGGTGTACTAAATGCACGATTGTGTGTGAAATTGTCCTTAGATTTGTGCACAATGATATTTGTGTTGTCTTATTTCTAATTAGCTTTTCTTTCTTTCTTTTTAGTGGGAGATCATTGGTGATTGCTGTGTCTGTGCAGAGTAGTTGCTGGTGAATCAAGCTTTTTCAGGCAAGTGAGCGGTATAGTTTTTGAGTTTATAACTCTTAATGATAAAGCTACACTTTATTACTTATCTTACACAGTGCTGGTTGTTGGTGGTGCATTTGTCCAGTTAATTTTCGTAGGAAAGATCATGGCTAGCCACAGGATCACCGCTCAGCAGGTGGTTGGTATGCTTTTTGAGTCATTGTCTGATCATGATTATGAGACGGACACTGCATCTGAGGCAGAGGAGGAAGTGAGAAATTCTGGCAGTGAAGTTTCTGTCGGAGAGCAATCTTCTGATGAGGATGCCACACTCAGTGCAAATGAAGGGCCTGTTTTAGAGGAGGACACTGATGTGCCATTAGTGCAGCAACCTGGGGCTAAAAGGTTTCCCGTTAGAAGACCTGAACTCTGGGTTGCCCCAAACATGGAGCAGCCAGAGTTGCCTGCCTTTACTGGTCTCCCGGGGTGTAGAGTCAATACAGAGAACTTTTTGCCTGTCAATTTCTTTGAGTTATTTGTTGATGATGTGTTTTTGGAAGAGATTGTTGAGCAGACTAATTTGTATGCGGAGCAGCATTTGAGGGACAATGCTGCGAGACTTAGGCCACACTCTAGAGCTACCCAGTGGTTTCCCACAAATTTGGAGGAGATTAAAAGGTTTTGGGGTTTGACTCTCTTGATGGGGTTGATAAGGAAGCTGTCACTGGCTTCTTATTGGTCGGCTAGTCCCTTGATGGCAACAGCTATATTTCCTGCAACCATGAGTCGTAATTGGCATTTGCTTCTTCTTAGGATGCTGCATTTGGTTGACAATGCATTAGCCCTGCCACGAGATCACCCTCATTCTGACTGTCTTTTTAAGATTAGGCCTGTACTTGATTATTTTGTAGAACGAGTTTCAGAGGTCTATGTTCCAGGCTAAGAAGTAGCTGTGGACGAGTCTTTGGTCCTCTTCAAGGGTCGTTTGGTTTTTAGGCAGTACATTCCTAGCAAGAGGGCACGATATGGAATTAAATTGTATATGCTGTCTGAAAGTAGTACAGGATATGGGTATAGTTTCCGTGTCTACACTGGTAGGGATTCCAGTATTGACCCCCCTGGTTGTCCTCCCACTTTTGGAGTTACTGAGAAAATTGTGTGAGAACTTGGTAGACAACTGTTAAACAAAGGTCACCAATTGTATGTAGATAACTTTTACACTGGAGTGCAGTTGTCCAGGGAATTGTTTAGAATGGACACTGTTGCTTGTGGCACAATTCGTTGTAAACGGAAAGGCTATCCACGGGACCTTGCCTGTAAAAAACTTGAGAGGGGACAGTGCAGTGCCTTGCAAAATGATGAGCTGCTAGCTTTGACATTTTCAGACAAGAGGGATGTCTACATGCTAAATACAATCCATGATGAGAGTACTTCCCCTGCGACTGTTTGGGGCCAGGTTGCTGAAGAGCACAAACCTGTGTGCATTTTAGATTATAATAAGCACATAGGAGGTGTAGATACAGTTGTTCAGAGATTGGAACCTTATACTGCTATTCGTAAGTCTTACGTTTGGTATAAGAAGTTAGCAATTCACCTCTTCCACTTAGCAACTTTTAATGCTTTTATTGTGTTTAAGGGTAGGTCTCCAGAGTCAAAGATGACATTTGTGAAATTTCAGGAGTCAGTGATAGAGAGCCTTATTGTGGTGGAACAGGCAAGAGTTCCTAGGGAAGCAGTGGTGGAGGATGTGGCTAGATTGAAAGATCGCCACTTTGCTTAGCACATTCCTCCCACGCCCAAAAAAGACTTTCCAGCTAAGAAATGTGGAGTGTGTGCTCGCAAAGGTATTCTGAGGGAGACTCAAATGTACTGCCCAGATTGTCCTTCAAAGCCTGGGCTGAGTGTGGGTATTGTTTCAAGAATTACCACACCCGGATGCCATGAGTGTAAACTACCTGTTTTATATTTTCATGTGTTCAGTTTCATGGTTGGCATTTCTGTCATGTACATAGTTAGAGCTTTTGTGTTTGTAGTTTTGTGATTATTTCTAATTAGTTAGTGGTTTCTTTGTTTTTAAAACAAAAAAAAGTGATGCCTTTGTGTGTGGAGTGGCGCTTGGCTGACGGTGTACATATTGACTTGCTGTTGGCTACTGCAACACACTGCCATCCAAACGCCAGTCCACACACTCCCATCAGCTGGTGTGATTGCTGTATCAGGCATGTGGGTGTATGTAAGTGATGGGCCCTTGAGTGGCGCTGTCTGTCGATGCGAGTGTTGTAATGTGCTGGGCCTGTGGCTGGCGGCGTGAATGGTCTTGTGCATGTCATGTATGAAAGGTGTGTGAATGGCCTGTAAAGTGGTTGGTGCCTTGCCGTGGCTTTACAGCTCACAAGCTGTGAGTCATTGGTTCAGTTTTTTGGCCTGTCAGTTATTAACAGTGCATTTCATTTTTGTGAAATCTCTTGTTAATAAAATGTTATCCACTGAACCATCACTCACCCTCGTGCCAAATCCAACCAGTACGTGTGGTAAAAATGACAAAACCTGCTCCACTGTAATCAGGTGTCGCAGCGCACCTGTGACACGCTAGGTGTCTCGGTGGGACCCCGATGATGAAGCATGCCACCAAAATGATCTATTGCAAAACAACCTGTGTTTGGGGGGGCACCTATGTTTTTGGTCTGGGGTGCGGCCTTCATCTAGGGAAATCTACCAAACACAGACATGTTTAAAAAATAGACACCCCAAGGAGTCCAAGGAGGTGTGGCTTGCCTGGATCCCCCACATTTTCTTACCCAGACTACCAGGCAAACCACACAATTTGCTTAAAAAATCATATTTTCCTCACTTGTCTTTGTAGGATCACAGCTGCAGCACAGATTTCCTACCACCCAGCATTCCCCTCAGTCTCCAAAGTAAAATGATACCTCACTTGCATGGGTCCCCAAAGCAGAGTCAGCCTGAAAGATGTATAAAAGAAAAATATGTGCTTTTCAACTTGCTGTGCTATCCCTTCAATCTCTACAGGTTGTTGGCATTTTTCTGTTGCAGGCACCTGGGCCACCCACACAAGTGAGGTACCATTTTTATCGGTAGAATTGGGGGAACGGTGGGTGGAAGGAAATTTGTGTCTTCTCTGAGATTCCAGAACTTTCTGTCACCGAAATAAGAGGAAAACTTGTTTTTTTGGCCAAATTTTAAGGTTTGCAGAGGATTCTGGGTAACAGAACCTGGTCAGAGCCCCACAAGTCACCCCATCTAGGATTCCCCTAGGTGTGTAGCTTTAAAAAATGTGTGGTTTGGTAGTTTTCCCCAGGTGCCGGCTGGGCACTGTGCAAATGTCGCGGGCACTAGGCCTACCCACACAAGTGAGGTACCATTTTTATCGGGAGACTTGGGGGAACACAGAATAGAAGAACAAGTGTTATTGCCCCTTGTCTTTCTCTATTTTTTTTGCTTCCAAATGTAAGACAGTGTGTAAAAAAGACTTCTATTTGAGAAATGCCCTGTAATTCACATGATAGTATGGGCACCCCAGAATTCAGAGATGTTCAAATAACCACTGCTTCTCAACACCTTATCTTGTGGCCATTTTGGAAATACAAAGGTTTTCTTGATACCTATTTTTCACTTTTTATATTTCAGCAAATGAATTGCTGTATGCCCATTGTAGAATGAAAACCCATTGCAAGGTGCAGCTCATTTATTGGCTCTGGGTACCTAGGGGTCTTGATGAACCTACAAGCCCTATATATCCCGGCAACCAAAAGAGTCCAGCTGACGTAATGGTATATTGCTTTAAAAATTCTGACATCGTAGGAAAACGTTACAGAGTAAAACGTGGAGAAAAATGGCTGTTTTTTTCACCTCAATTTCAATATTCTTTTATTTCAGCTGTTATTTTCTGTAGGAAACACTTGTAGGATCTACTAAAATGACCCCTTGCTGAATTCAGAATGTGGTCTACTTTTTAGAAATGTTTAGCTTTCTGGGATCCAGCATTGGTTTCTCACCCATTTCTGTCACTAACTGGAAGGAGGCTGAAAGCACAAAAAATAGTAAAAATGGGGTATGTCCCGGTAAAATGTCAAAATTGTGTTGAAAAATGGGGTTTTCTAATTCAACTCTGTCTGTTCCTGAAAGCTGGGAAGATGGTGGTTTTACCACCTCAAACCCTTTGTTGATGGCATCTTCAGGGAAAAAACCACGAGCCTTCTTCTGCAGCCCTTTTTGCCTGTTTAAAAAAAAAAAAAAAAAAAATTTGCTGTATTTTGGCTAATTTCTTGGTCTCCTTCAGGGGAACCCACAAAGTCTGGGTACCTCTAGAATCCCTAGGATGTTTGAAAAAAAGGACGCAAATTTGGCATGGGTAGTTTATGTGAACAAAAAGTTATGAGGGCCTAAACACGAACTGCCCCAAATAGCCAAAAAAAGGCTCGGCACAGGAGGGTAAAAGGCCTGGCAGCGAAGGGGTTAACCTTTAGTATTTTATGTAACTTTAAAGGTTTGTTTAAGTGTATTTTAAAACTATAACATGTGTAGAATGTTTGGGTTTTTCATTAATTATATATTTTTTCTCATGCATACTTAGATATTAACCCCAGATGTCTGGGGAAAAAATTGTTAGGAATCCTTTCATTTTGCTCTCTGCCAGAATGAAATACACCAACCCTGTCAAGTGTTGAAAATTGAACTGAAAAGCCCAATCCTTATTATAAAAGTGCAGCTAATAATCTTTTATATTTTATTCAGTATTTACACAGTTCTAAAGTAGTATAGTAATATTATTTTTTTACTTAATTTTGGAACCGCAGCACCATCCGTGGTTCTGCAGAAGCAGAGCGGCGAAGCTCATTGGTTTCCATTCCAATCATGTGACCAGAATGAATCCGCAGTTCGGATCTGCAGATTTGCAATCATATTTTTTTTTTTAAATACACTACGCACCCCATTCCTTCACATTTAAATAGAAGATGTGTATATCTGATCCTGGGTATGTCAATTTATATGATAGTGTCTACCAGTGTGTTTGAATGGAAGCATTTCTATATAACTGGCTTGGTTAGTTTCTGCATTAGTGTCTGCCTGGGTCTCTCAGTGTATGCATCAATGTGTATCTCGGTGTCTTAAAGTGTGTATTTATGTGGCTCTGGATCTATTAATCTATACATCAGTGGGCATCTAAGTGTGTCAGTGTATGCAATAATGTGGGCCTGCGTTTGTCATACTCATTTTGTATTTGGGTGAGTCAGGGTATGGAGTAGTATCTGTATGGCTGTATCAGTGATTGTATACGTTTGTACATGGCTGTCTTAGTGTATGTATGAGTTTCTGCCTGGCTATGTCAGTTCATCCATCAGTGTGTGCTTGTGCGCAGTAGTTTATACATCAGTGTACTCCTAGGTGTGTGGGTGTCAATGTCGCCTAGGCTCTCATTATTGTAATGAGACTGCTGGATTTCAGCAGAAGAACCACCTTTGTTGTGGGGGACTGAGTCTAATGCACTACAGGTGACACCTGTCTGCCTAATCCGGTTTTTGCTCCGGCTAGCTAGCAGTGCCTCATCTCCACCCAAGGGTAGGGATGATTGGGCAGCCGAGGGCATGACACAATTGACTCCTCAGGGAAATCGTGGTCACTCAGATCGCATCCGTTTCTCTCAATTACATTAGTCTCAAATATACAAGGACAATCAGAGGCAGTATATGTTTCAATAAGGTATTAATGAAGCAAATGCATCTTAGATAATGAGGCATGTACTGCAATACCCCGGACGATAAAGCATGACAGGATTAAAATTGTGACAAGGAGAGTAAAGCATAAAAGTAATGCTACCATGTTGTCACTAGAGTCATTAAAATAATTCCTAACTAGGCTATGTTAGAGCACAGGCATGTTAAGCTCTTGTTCTGCCCTTCAGGTTGCCCTGGGAAGACATCATCCCTCATACCTGAGCAAGAGGCCTGAAGTCTACATAAGCAGCTGTAGCGAAGCATTCAGCAATCAGCATACAGTCATGGTCATCTGGCTTGAATCTACCTCTAACGTGTATGAGAAGTGTTTTTATAATAAAACAGCTGATGTTCTAGGAAAATGTCCCTACATAAGGATGTGTATGTTTCTATGAACACTAGAGGCAAAGCGTTACCACGATTACCGGCAAGCTATCTTACTGCAGCCTTGAGAAAAGCACAGAGTGAAAGACATGTCTTTTATAAGAACGCAATGCTGACCTATGCAAAGACCATCTAGATATAGAGAAATAAAACAAGACCGCAAATGTGGCTATTGTTAAAATAATAAACATAGCAGAATAAAATATGTCTAGGTTAAAGTGCACAGCCGCAGGCCTAGTTTGCTAAAATAACATACATCAAGCTATAACTAAAATGGCTACACAACATCACTCTATCCATCTATCTCTCTCCCTGGGTCTCTCAGTATATACATCCCTGTAGATGTGAATGATTCTCTGAATACATCTGCGTCCACTTGGCTACATCACTGCATGCACCAATATGTGCCTGGATTTCAGTAGATGTATAATTGCATCCTTGCATCAGTATGTGTAAAAGAGTGTTTGGATGTATCAATGTATACATCAGTGTGTGCCTGGCTCTCTCAGTCTATAGATAAGAGTGTATCCCTGTGTCCCACTGCATGCATTACTGCATACCTAGCTGTCTCAGTGTACATGTCAGTGTATCCTTGGATGTGTCAGTGTATGCATCACTATCACCAAAGTATTATAGTGTATGTATTACAGCGCACCTGGGTACCTCAGTCAGTGCATCAGTGTCCACCTGGTTGTTTGAGTGCATGCAACAGTGCTGGGTTGGGTTGTGTCACTCTACTCATTTTGTATGCGTCTGGGGATATAAGTTTATACATCACAGTGTGCATAGGTGTATCAGTGTACAGATCAGTGTGTGCCAGTATATGCATCGGTGTGTTCCTGAATGTGTTATTGAATCTATCAGTGTGATAGCTGGTGTATAGCTTGGTATAGTAGCATCTGGATTGGAGAATACACAAGTGACTTTGGGCCAGATGTAGCAAACCATTTGCGACTCGCAAACAGCGAAAATCGCTGTTTGCGACTCGCAAACGTGGGTTTGCTATGCAGAAATGCATTCGTTACCGACTCGCAATATGCATTTCCGACTCGCAAATAGGAAGGGGTGTTCCCTGCCTATTTGCGAGTCGCAGTGGGATGCAATACCATTTGCGACCGCGTATGCGGTCGCAAATGGCATCGCAGTTACCATCCACTTCAAGTGGATGGTAACCCACTCGCAAATTGGGACCCCTTCCAGTTTGTGACTAGACCCAAAAATATTTTTTCAGGGCAAACTAAAGGTTTCGGTTTTTTTTTAAGTGCAGCTCGTTTTCCTGTAAGGAAAACGGGCTACACTTAAAAAAAAAAAACTGCTTTATTTAAAAGCAGGTCACGAACATGGAGGTCTGCTGACGTCAGCAGGCCTCCATGTTAGCGAGTGCCTATACTCGCTATGGGGCCGCAATTTGCGACCCACCTCATGAATATTCATGAGGTGGGTCATTGCGACCCCATAGCGAGTTGCAGTCGGTGTCTGAGACACCGTACTGCATACGAATTTGCGAGTGGCAAATTGCGAGTCGAATGGACTCGCACTTTGCTACTCGCAAATTCGTCAGTTGCTACATCTGGCCCTTTATGACTAGTTCACTAGATATGAGACTGACTGCATCCTTATCTTGTTAGCTATATAAGTACCATATGTTCTAGTGGAGTGCATGTATACTTGAGCATAGGCCTCTATAACCTTTCATTTCTGTCAGTAAAATGCAGAACAACGTGCTTTTCTTTTAATTAAAATACACTCTCTTCTATACATGTACATGCATCTCACGTAAAATGTGACTTTTCTCACAACACAGAGTATAAACTTGAACTAAGAAAAAGTGGTTATGCCACAGGTTCACACCTCATATTTGTGGGTATCACATATTTGGGAAATAATGTCCATATGTCACAGATGGTGCTCTGAGGGTGCCAAACTGGTATAACACCCAACCACCTCGGGTGCAGTTCTGTTGGTTGAAGGATCAATCAACACGAAGAAATTCAATACTGTTTTACCAAGGTACACAGCAGTAGTCCTTAAAGTCCATTTCTTAGTATACTGTGTCAATCAAAGTTCAAAATGTGTGTATGTATACAGAAGAAGTTGTATTCATCCACTGCATCATGAATCCAATGAAACATCAGCCGACACGTGTTTCGTCAACAGGACTTTCTCAAGGCTGTAAGGTGGACATACAAAAGGGAATGCAGTCAAATAACTGGACAAATAACAGGGAATCTAGTTGTTGTGAGGATACAAATCAAGACCCGTGCAAATTTTCCAATCAAGTATGCACAATATTTTAAGACCAGAAGATGACAAGGGGGCAGAAAAAGGTACATACCTCCCTCCAAGCCATGCGGGTCATGATATCATGCAAAGGTGGACCAAACTAATTTTGTCAAGCATATCGATATTTGTTTGTCATATATGTGCTGAAAACCGCTGACCAATAGATTCTTAGAAACTCATGTGCAAGAAAGATAAGTGAAAAATGTCCCAAATAGATGGGCCCGTAATACATCTATCACAAAGCAGCCACCAAAGGTGAGGTCAAACATGCATTGGAGCATGCAATCTATATAAACCTCGAATGAGGCCCTCTTTGAAAAAGGTGAAATAAGGTAAGGTGGAGTAATGTATAAAAAGGTCATACCACAAGTTTATGTACAGTATAATGAACCAGAAATGATGCAAGGTTCAAAACATGGAGAAAAAGCAAGAATAGTGGGTTGTATTTGCCAAATCCTGAAAGGTTAATAAGTATAACTGTTGGACACAGCCATGATAAGCCTAAATAGTGAAAAGTAACCAAAAAAATCAAAAAAGGCAAATATCATTATAGCGTGTAGTACATCCCTAAATCTCTGGAAAAAAACAGGAGAGAAAAGTTGTATATATAAATAGACTACAGATAGGGTGTCCAGAGTCAAAAGTAGTCATGAAAAAGGCCTAAGCGCCTGTTAGAAAGAAGTCCTGTACATGAAATGTCTGAGATAAAAAGATGCTACTGTATGGGTACATTTATGGTACACATGTATAAAAAACATGAGTCATGAGAAGGCTTATTGAGTGAGTAAATAATGCTAGTCAGAATTAGAGAAATAAAGATCAATACCAAATAAATACACGACCAGTGTATCATGAATATCCAGAAAACTACTCTTGACAATGGTGATTGGTATAGTATGGGATGGGGGTAAAGCAACAATACTATAGACACCGAAAATGAGGGGAGGTCTACAAATAAAACAGTGGCATAACTATACTGGTTAATAGTGAAACACCACCAGTAAAGTTTCTCTATGACGGCGGGACAGACATAGGCCCTCATTACAACATTGGCGGTAAAAGTCACTTACTGCCGCTCAGAAGACCGCCAACACACCGCCGCGGAATTCTGCCAGAGCTATTATGACCCAAAGTTCGGAATCTGCCAAAATTTAGACACCCACACAAGTCTGCCACACCAAAGGTCAGTGATAAACTGGCGATAACAAAACCTCCACCATCACGCCAACAGAAATATGCCCACACTATCACGACCCACAAATCCAAGTGGCGGTCTTTCAACCGCAGTATTCCATTGGCGGTACACACCGCCGCGCTCATAATACACACACATTTACAAAATACAGCCACATTGGACAATTCGAAATACACACACCTGATACACATACTTACACCACTCCCACACACCCAATACAATATAAAACACACACCCACATCACCCACAAACCCCTACTACCGAAAATTCTGAAAGAAGGCCAGAGAGAGACAGCCCCAGCAAGAACAACAGCATCCACAGGCACAGAACACCATCACCCACAGAACTTCCACGCACCTCACACAACACACCACTACATATCAGCACACTTATCACCACAAACTCTACCCCACACATCACCTACACCACCCCATGGCACGGCAAAGACACCCCAGGTTCTCGGAGGAGGAGCTCAGGGTCATGGTGGAGGAAATCTTCCGGGTAGAGCCACAGCTATTCGGATCACAGGTGCAGCACACCTCCATTGCAAGGAAGATGGAGCTATGGCGAAGAATCATGGACAGGGTCAATGCAGTGGGACAGCACCCAAGAAATCGGGAGGACATCAGGAAGAGGTGGAACCACCTACGGGGGAAGGTGCGTTTCGTGGTCTCAAGACACCACCTGGCCGTTCAGCGACTGGCGGTGGACCCCCACCTCCTCCCCCACAACTAACAACATGGGAGGAGCAGGTCTTGGTGATTCTGCATCCTGAGGGCCTCGCAGGAGTAGGTGGAGCAATGGACTCTGGTAAGTCAAATCTTAACTATTACATCTCCCACCCTACCTGCATGCCAGCTCATACCCCCACCCTCACCCTTACCCCATCACTCTAACTCCTCACAAATGTCCCTACATCACAAACCACACATGCTAACACCAAGCCCTGCATGCAACAACAAAGCATGGACACCCATCACCAAAGCATGCCCACTGCACATACCCGTACAACCCCCTAAACCATCAACACACAAGGTCCCACACAGGAATGCGAGCACTGGGGTACACAGTCACCCACACATTGCACACGATCCTTTTATACCCCTGCAGGACCCCTACCCAACGTCACCAGACAGGAGGGTCCACACATGTCCACACCACCAACAGAAGAGGCCCACAGTGATGACAGCACCTCTGTCCAACTGGATCTAGATGACCAGCCCGGACCATCGGGGACCTCTGGACAGTCGGTTCCCCTGACACATTCATAGGCCACTACAGACCTTCCCCCCCTCTGGAAACACCAGCACAGCACCCACCCAGCGGGCCTATACCACCGTCCCCAGGACACGTCAATCAGCAGTGTGTCCACCACTACAGGGAACCCAGTCTAACCCACCACCCCAACAACAACAGGGTCCTGGGGGCAGTGGCAGTGAGCACCCGGTCCAGGGTACGGAGGCCCAGGAACACAGGGGAATTGGGAGGGCTGCTGTGTGACGTGGGCGGACAGGCCAAGGGAACCCACTCTCCACGAGGCCCTCTCCTCCATCATGGGAGCCTACCACCACTCCCAGGAGACAATAGCAACGTACTGGCCAAGTTTCAGGAGACCCAGCGCCTGCAGGAGGAACAGTATATGGGCTTCAGGGAGGAACTCAGAACTATCAACTGCACCCTGGGCACCATCGTAGGGGTGCTGAAGGAACTCGTGAACACCAGGAGGGACACTGTGGCACTACAAGGGGCCCCTGACACTAGCATGGACGATGAACTGCCCACCACCTCCGCCGGCGCTAGTGGACAGGACACCCCGCCACAGGACCATCACACCAGCACCCCACCCCCTGCAGAGGGAGAACCACCCCGCAAATGGTCCCTGAGATCCAGGACAAAGACATAGCACGATGCCAAGACCCCTGCCAAGAAATGAGACCACCCTGATTGTCATCCTACTGTCCCACTTTGTCACCCTGCCCATACTTAAACTGCCCCAGCTCCACTTCCTATGCCCATATGGGCAATGCACCTGTGAGACTAATAGACTGGACTCTGCCATGGACATTCCTCCGCCATCACCCTTCACCATTTTACTACCCCCTCCAATATTGAGCACTTAAATAAACACACTTAAAGCACAAAACAATCTGGAGTCTGTCTGTGATTTCGAAATAGTGTATTCGCAATTACAGTGACAAAATGCTCTTACAATTGTAATGTCAACATACCTATGTCACACAGCTCTAGTCCATGAGAATCTAAGCAGATGTCACACAGTGAGACCCACATCTGTGAAATCGTAAGGGAAAGTGACAACTCAGTGCCAACACACTGGGTGAAAAGGACAGACAGTAGAGGGGTAGTAGTGTTAAAGTACATGTAGTAGGCAGGTCTGTACTCTTACCTGTGCCTCACTGAAAATATTGCTGGATCACTGAGTCCCTGTTGTTCATGTCTTCTTCCTCTGCTTCCTCGTCTTCACTGTCCACAAGCTCCACAGCTGCCACAACACCGCCATCTGGACCATCCTCCTGCAAAAAAGGCAACTGTCTTCGCAAAGCCAAGTTGTGAAGCATACAGCAGGCCACAATGATCTGGCACACCTTCTTTGGTGAGTAGAATAGGGATCCACCTGTCATATGGAGGCACCGGAACCTGGCCTTCAGGAGTCCGAAGGTCCGCTCGATCACCCTCTTAGTTCGCCCATGGGCCTCATTGTAGCGTTCCTCTGCCATTGTCGTGGGATTCCTCACTGGGGTCAATAGCCATGACAGATTGGGGTAACCAGATTCACCTGCAAATGGCGAGGGACAACTGTTAGACACGCACTAACCTGTAGGGATATCCCCATACCCAGACAACCATTCCCACTGTCTTGCTCCCAGGTGCTCACCTAATAGCCACACACAGTGCCTCTGGAGCTGACCCATCACATAAGGGATGCTGCTATTCCGCAGGATGTAGGCGTCATGCACTGAGCCAGGGAACATGGCATTCACATGGGAGATGTACTGGTCTGCCAAACATACCATCTGTACATTAATTGAATGATAACTCTTCCTGTTTCTGTACACCTGTTCACTCCTATGAGGGGGGGACCAAAGCCACATGGGTCTCATCAATGGCACCCATGATGTTGGGGATATGTCCCAGGGCATAGAAATCACCTTTCACTGTAGGCACATCCTCCACCTGAGGGAAAACGATGTAGCTCCGCATGTGTTTCAGAAGGGCAGACAACACTCTGGACAACACGTTGGAAAACATAGGCTGGGACACCCTGATACTGTGGCCACTGTTGTTTGATATTACCCATTTGCAAGGAAATGGAGAACTGACAGCACCTGCACTTGAGGGGGGATTCCTGTGGGATGGCGGATTGCTGACATAAGGTCTGGCTCCAACTGGGTACACAGTTCCTGGATTGTGGCACGGTCAAGCCTGTATGTGGTAATCACATGTCGCTCCTCCATTGTCGACAGGTCCACCAACGGTCGGTACACCGGAGGATGCCGCCATCTCCTCCCATGTCCCAGCGGACGGTGCGTATGAAGGACAACAGCGAGCACAGAGTCAAACAACTTTGAGGTAGGTACCCACAGTTTACACAGAACATTCATACACAAAAGGTGGCCTGTATGTGTGTTGAGTCTAGGCCTAGGTATGTGTGACGCAGTTGAAAATAAATCCATGTGGGCCCCTGAAATAGTTGCTGCCTGACCTTCAAAGTGGGACAATGAGATGTGAGGTAACTGCGCTGGCGTTTTACACTGTCGCGGTTGGCAGTCGAAGACCGCGGCGCAATGCTGCATTGGTTAACATTGGACCCTATGGGTCCCAGGAGCCAATGACGATGTACGCCGGCGTTGACGGTACGCACCGCCGCGGACATGACCGCCATTTTCTATCTTTTCAATCACTCGATACCTGATCTTCGACAGGGGGGGACCTACACTGCAAGTGCTGCTGTGACCTTGGTCTGGAAGAGACAATGGCTAGAGTGTCTAGGGAAAGGGCCCCTGCCTTCACATCGGAGGAGTTGGAGAAACTCGTGAATGGGGTCCTCCCCCAGTACACGCTACTCTATGGTCCTCCAGACAAACAGGTAAGTACACAGGGAGCATGCTGTATGGGCTATGCCTGTGTGGAGAGGGCTGGATGTAAGAAGGAAGGGGGGAGGGTGTGGCGTGCATGAAACAACGGTGAATGCATGTGCCAAATGGCAAGGGTAGGGATGAGGGCCAATCACTTTGACGGTGCAGTTGGTAATAACTTACTCTTCCCCCTGTACATTTCATGTAGGTCAGCGCCCACCAGAAAAAACACATTTGGCGTGCCATCGCCAAGGACGTCCAGACCGTGGGGGTCTACCACAGACGGAGCACCCACTGCCGGAAAAGATGGGAGGACATTCGCCGCTGGAGCAAGAAGATGGCGGAGGCTCAGCTGGGGTTGGCCTCCCAACGTGGGAGGGGTGCCCATCGCACCATGACCCCCCCTGATGTTCAGGATCCTGGCGGTGGCCTACCCCGAGTTGGATGGGCGCTTGAGGGCATCACAACAGACACCAGGGGGTGAGTACACTCTCATTCTGCTGGCTTTGCGCACAGTGGAGGGCTCTGGGTGGGGGAGATGGGCTGTGGGTTTCCGTAGGCCAGGGTGAGTTCGGTAGGCAAGGTCTCTCCATAAGGCAGGCCATGTGGTACCCCACCCCACCTCTGTAGAGTGCCAAGTACACCTAGTCATGCCCCTGTTTCATCTATGTGTGCAGATGTCGTCCATAGCCGTGTAGGGCATTTCCCAGGAATTGAACAGTGGAGCCCAAGAGCGCGGCATAGTGCAGGGGGCTTCTGTGTCTGTCGTGTCCGCCAACGGTAGCGGTAATGCATGCACTCAACATGTCTTTCTTCTGTCATCCCCCCCCTTTTTGTGGTCTCCCTGTTCTTGTGTGCATTAGCATTATCAGGCGGAGGAGCAGTGGCACCGGAGCACCAGGGGGCTGCATCCCACATGGCCATGGAGGGCCACACTACGGACTCGGACTTCACCAGTGGGACGGAGGGCGAGGGGAGCTCCACTGCGGGGACAGAGCTGAGACCAGTGACACGGACTCGTCCTCTGATGGGAGCTCCCTTGTGGTGGCGGCAACATCTGTGCCCCCCCCATCTACAGGTACAGCCGCCATCCCCCCTTCCAACACCGCCCTCCCAGCAGCCCCTCAGCCTTCGCCCCGTGCCCGCTCACCCGGAAGGGTGGGCATCACCTTCGCCCCAGGCACCTCAGGCCTTGCCCCAGTCACCCCTGCTGCCCTCAGTGAGGAGGCCATTGACCTCCGCAGGTCCCTCACTGTTGGGCAGTCTACCATTTTGAATGCCATCCAGGGTGTAGAAGGCGGTTGCAACAAACAAATGCATTCCTGGAGGGCAATCATTCTGGTCAGGCGGCCCTTCAGCGAGCTTTTCAGACTCTGGCCTCAGCACTGATGGCAGCAATTGTCCCTGTGTCTAGCCTCCCCCCTCCAACTTCCTCCACCCTGACCCAATCCCCTGTACCTCAGCCTATCCCAAGCACACCTACAGACCAGCATGCACACACCTCAACACACAAGAGAAGCTCAGGCAGACATAAGCACCACACATCCCACAGGCACTCACGCAAGCATCACACACATGCAGACACACCAACATCCACTGCCTCCACTATGTCCCCTCCTCCTCGTCTCCCTCCTCCCTCCCAGTCTCGTCTACACTCACACCTGCATGCACTACCTCTACAGCCAATACGTCCCTCTCCAGCACACCCACCACCACACCCCGCTCACGTGCAGTTACCACCCCCACTACCATTCACACGTCCCCTGTGTCCTCTCCCAGTGTGTCTGTGACGCCCCTCCCAAGATACACAAACGCAGGCACACACCCACCCAACAGCCATCCACCTCACCACAGCCTCCAGCGCATGCACCTTCACCCAAAGTCAGCAAACGAACACCTCCTACAACCACCACCTCTACCTCCACTCCCAAACCCTCTCCAGCTACCCATCCCAGTGTGTCAAAAAAACTTTTCCTGTCCAACCTTGACCTCTTTCCCACACCTCCCCCACCCCGTCCGTCTCCTAGGTCCCGAACTAGCACCTCAGCCACAACATCTCCGGGACCAGTGGTAGCCAGTGTGGCACGGAGCCACAGCACAGACAGTCCCCCACCTGTGAAGCATCAGAAGTTGGCCAGTGCCCGGTGGGAGAGGGGGAAGACTCCAGCCACCAAAGCCGCTCCCAGGGGTCCCGGTGGGAGTGTGGACTCAGCTGCGACACCCTCCAAGGTGGGGAAGGGCCACAAGAAACTAGGAAAGTCTGGGAAGAGCAGCACGGCGGAGAAGACCGCCAACATCCCTGCTGCCCAGGAGGCCACCTCGACCACCAGCCCAGCTGCCCAGGACAGGACCGCCAGCGCAAGCCCAGCTGTCCAGGACAGGACCGCTAGCACAAGCCCAGCTGCCCAAGACAGGACCGCCAGCACAAGCCCACCTGCCCTGGAGGCCACCGCCAGCAAAAGCCCCGCTGGGCCATGAAGGACCGCCAGCAGCTGAGTCCCTGCAATGGAGACCTCCGCCTCAAGCACCGCTGCACAGGGCACCGCCATCTCAAGCACCGCTGAACAGGGCACCGCCATCTCAAGCACCGCTGAACAGGGCACCGCCGTCTCAAGCACCGCTGCACAGGGCACCGCCGTCTCAAGCACCGCTGGCCCATGAGCGGCAAGGGCACTGACACAACTGAGTCCGTCACAGGGTGAATGATGCACTCTGGGCACCATGCCCCCTCCAGAACCAGTGGAGTTTCACATCCACTACCTCTGTCCTTGGCAGGATGAAGCACTCTGGGCACAAAGCCCCCTCCAGAACCAGTGGAGACTGTCATCCACTTGAGAGACTGTGGCTTTGCCCTCCCCAGGATTGAACAGTGGGCAAACCACCCACTGAAGAGACTTGTGAGACTGTGGCTTTGCACTCCCCAGGACTGAACAGTGGGCAACCCACCCACTGTAGAGACTTGTGAGACTGTGGCTTTGCACTCCCCAGGATTGAACAGTGGGCAAACCACCCACTGGAGAGACTTGTGAGACTGTGGCTTTGCATTCCCCAGGATTGAACAGTGGGCAAACCACCCACTGGAGAGACTTGCGAGACTGTGGCTTTGCATTCCCCAGGATTGAACAGTGGGCAAACCACCCACTGGAGAGACTTGTGAGACTGTGGCTTTGCACTCCCCAGGATTGAACAGTGGGCATGTGGCCCCCTCATGGATTTAGCGTTGAGCACTCAAGCGGCTAAGGTGCCCCTCTTTCCCTCCCCCTGAGGTGCCCGTTTAGTTGCTCTCTGATGCCCCTGCAGTGTTCTCTCCGTCATGGTCAGGGATCTTGTGTGGGCCTCGCCCATACCGTGTGGTCCCATTGTTCCACGGACTTTATTAGAGCACTACCTGGACTACTATGCTTGGTATATATTTTGTACATGGTGTATATATATGTTTCTGCCTACTTGCTTTTAATATATTACAATGGTTACACTCATTTTCTATTGTCTTTGCATTCTTCCAGCGGGTTTGGGGGGTGTAACTGTGATGTATTGATATGCATTAGTGTGTGTGTTGTGGTGTGTGAGGGTGGGGGTGTTGCGTGTTGCTTGTCCCTGTTTTTTCC
Source organism: Pleurodeles waltl (assembly GCF_031143425.1). Lineage (NCBI taxonomy): Eukaryota > Metazoa > Chordata > Amphibia > Caudata > Salamandridae > Pleurodeles > Pleurodeles waltl. The sequence continues at coordinate 583,424,965 of NC_090442.1, forward strand.
CTCCCCCCTCTCCTGTGTCGAAGGTGCAGTACTCACCGTGGTTTTCGCCGCTGGCGTTCGTGCTCCTGGTAGAGGAGCAGGAAGACTATTGCAGGTAGAATTTGGAGTTCCGGATCCATGGCGTCGTCGTTCCTCGTGGGTTATGTAGAGGTGAGCGTTTTTCCTTCGGGATTCCTGTTTCCGTTGTGTTTTTATCCGCTGTGAATCCGCCCCGGAAAAGGTGGCGGATTGGCCTGTCATAATAGTGTGGGGAGTACATTATCTCCTGCCTGTCTGTTGGCAGTGACCGCCGCGCTGTTTGTTTGTACCGCCGTGGTGGTCAGAGTGTTAAAGTGGCTGTCTTTGTTGGCAGTTTCCGCCACGGTCGTAATTGCAAATTGTTTACCGCCGGCCTCTTGGCGGTCTTACTGCCGCTTTAACACCGACCGCCAGGGTTGTAATGACCACCATAGTCAAAGACGCCTTACAGTAACAAATTTGTGCTGCGTAATGAAAAGAGGTAAGTAAATAGGTCGAACGGGTACTGCCACTTGGTCCTATTTAAATGCAAGTGTTGTGGGGGTAGAAAGAGGACTTCAGGCAGCAGAAGATGTAAGAGGCCAAGGGCAAAGGCACCATATTGAAATGTGTTGGAGAACATACAGACTTATAGAACAGTATTAAGTACAATCAAAATTGGCAAGTATATAAAGCATTCAGCATGTGTAGCTGAGAGATATGGCAAATAGGTTTCCATGTAGGACCAAAACCTTACGCACAAAGAGTAAACAGAAACTACATAAATTGTAATTTTTAAGCTGGAAGTTCCCCAAATCTGGAAGCATAGTGAAGACATTAAATAAGGCATATAATAAAACAGAGTAATTAAATCTTGCAGACAAATTATGATAGGCCTTATAAATAGAATAAGGCATCCTATGCTTCTGTATGGAAAATATGTTGTGGCACAGAACAGAATATGAAGGTAATGTGGGTCCTGTGGCAGTGTCTCCTCCCAACGAGCTGCAGCAGATGTAGTGGGCTGTTCAGTTGACTGGCTAGTGGAAGGGGCCTGCTGGTGTGCTGCCATTCCCTCATGATGTTTGCCGTATCAGCCAGCACCCCTACTATGGAGACCATGGTGGTGTTGAGGGACTGCAAATCTTCCCTGATCTACTGGCCACCAGCGGTGCAGATTAGTGGAAAAAAAGGCGCTATAAGGGCCAATTTTCGGCCACGGAGTCACTAAATGGTGCCCTCACAAGGGACCACACCCATCCCTCAAACCGTTCACAAATGTAAACAAAATACACAAATTACCTATGTGAGGCACTCAAATAAAGATTTGCAGCAAAAGCATGTACACATACAAGTAGTGGAATAATTTCGCCAATACAATTAAGTCATACAGACAGTCCATGTGTAACGGAAAAAGTTACTCGAAGTTTATTCGAGAGGAACGTCCTTCTGAAGATGAAATCACCACAGAGTCCAGTCCTTGAAGTTTCACATATAATACTTGAAATGCAATCAAGCCAACACGTGTTTCGTCACGGGACCATAATCCCACACGACTTCTTCAGGGCTGTAAATTGCATGAACACAATATTTGAAAAGAGAACAAAATTTCAAGTTTTTACAAAGGGTGGAAACACCCACTGTAACGAGAAACAGAAAGAGGGAGAAAATCTCGAGAAGAAAAATTACTGCAAGTAATAAAAACAACCAAACATCCCAAAGAAGAAGAACCGAAGGTGGCAAAAGTAAAATGCAAAAGGAGTGAGAAAGAAAACAAAGGACACCTAATAAAGGAGACCAGGTTCCACAACAAATGAATAAAGAACATACAAGGCAAGTTGCCACCCTTATCAGCTTGTCTGATAATTACCTCTTTTTCCTGTTGGAGTGATTTCAATGCCCCCAATTCATCAGAATTCAAATTTTTTGAAAGTCATAAGAATCTACTTTTTTTCAATAGATAATTGTCAAAATCCTTACAAACCAAGTCAAAGAATCTATCAAAGGAGTTGGTACCCATCAACCTAGGTGTCCAACGTGATTTGCTTTTAAAACCGCTAGAAATGCTAGTATTGGAAGCTACCTCTAAATCCTGTAATAAATGTGATATGATGTCAGGAACATCCTCACGTTCAGCAATATATAATAACAGTGCTGTATCCTGAACCTCATCTATGGATATCAAACTCAATGGTAACCTTGAGGGTTGAGTAACCGTGGATGTATCAAGACCCGAATCATGTGAAAAATATTTTAGTAATTTCAGTCTCCGAACAAATTTATAGAGATCTATTTTGGATTTACACGGATCACCAAAGGTGCTGGGGCAAACATTTAGATGTCCACATCCTCATCCTCTGTCTCCTCATCCTCACTGTCCTCAGGGTCAACTGCTTCCACAGGGGCATTACCTGTCTCCTCCTCCTGCAGCTAAGGCACATGTCGTCTGAGGGCCAGGTTGTGCAACATGCAGCATGCTACTACTATCTGGCCTACATTCTCAGGGGAGTAGCACAGGGATCCACCTGTCAGATGGAGGCATCTGAACCTGGCCTTCAGGAGGCCGAAGATACGTTTTATGATTCACCTGGTTCGCCCATGGGCATAATTTAGCAAATCTCAGCCCCTGTCCTGGCATTCCTCACAGGGTTCAGGAGCCATGATCGGTTTGGGTAGCCAGAGTCACCTGCAAATATTGAGGTACAAACATTAGCCTTAAACAATGGTATGGGGGATTACTCCTGTACACATACACGGACATACAGTGGGTGGGGACTCTAGCTCACCTATTAGCCACACCCTGTGCCTCTATAGTTGTGCCATCACATTTGGGATGCTGCTATTCCTCTTGACGAAGGCGTCATGCTCTGACCAAGGATACTTGGCAGTGATGTGGGATATGTACTGGTCAGCCAGGCACACCATATGCCAGTGTGACCGGAGTTGGAGCACCTGGATGTCTGGTGGTAGTGTGCATGGTGTGCACCAGGTGATGTGTGTGCCACTGGGGATGGAAATGGGATTTCTGGGCCATATGTATGACAGGCTAGATTGTATGTTTAATGGTGTTCTCCTGTCTGTATTACCTCTGCAGGTCAGTGCCCATCAGAAGAAGGGATTGTAGCATGCCATCACCAAGGACGTGCAGGCCCTGGGGTCTACAGCAGGCGGTGCACCCTCTGTAGGAAAAGGTGGGAGGACCTGAAACGCTGGGCCAAGAAGACCGCAGAGGCCCAGCGGGGGATGGCATCCCAATGAGGGTGGGGTGCCCGTCAGTACATGACCCCCCTGATGGCCCGCATACTAGCAGTGGCCTTCCCAGAGCTGGATGGTCACTTGAGGGCAGCACAGCAGCCACAAGGAGGTGAGTACAGTGAGTATGACAACCATGCCTGTTGGCTGCCATGGGATCCAGGTGGTGGGTTTCAGTTAGTGGGTACCCCTTAATATCAGCTCAGACATTGCTGCCTGGTCCAGCTCAAGGTAAATGGGTGTACAGTAAAAACTTGTAATCTAGCTAAGTGGCATTCCAGGTCAGACAGGGCTTAGTGGGTCCCAGGAGGGGTGCAGTTGGCGGTGGTTGGATCTCATCTTGCTGTGGTACCTAGCCAATGGAATGCCAGTACGATGCCTAGTGCTCAATCCTGATCCCTGTGTGTGATGGTAATGTGTATGCTATCTGTGGTGTTGGTTTCTTTAATTGACCCTGTTCTCCCTTTCTCTCTCCCCCTCTATTTTCTGCTGTCATCCTGTTCATGTGTGAATTAGCATCATCTGGCGGAGGAGCAGGGGCACTGGTGACTGAGGGAGCTGCATCCCACAGGACCCAGGAGGCAGAGTCCACCAACGCCGATGGGACCAGTGGGACGGAGGACAAGGGGAGAACCATAGCAGAGACAGGAGGTGACAACACTGACTCTGATTCCTCCTCTGATGATAGCTCCCTGGTGGTGCCGGACACCTCTGGGACCACCCCAGCTACAGGTACAGCCGTAAATCCCCGTACCAGCACCACCCTCCCAGTAGCCGCTCAACGAGTTGCCCCGTGCCCACTCACCCAGGAGGGTGGGCATCTACTTCGCCCCAGGCACCTCAGGCCCTGCCCCAGTGAGCCCTGCTGCCCTCAGTAAGGAGGCTATTGACCTCCTGAGATCCATCGCTGTAGGGCAGTCAACCATAGTGAACGCCATCCAGGGGCCGGCATCCCAGATGCAGCAATGCAGTGAATACCTGGGGGGCATCCACAGTGGGTTGGCGGCTCTATTGAGATCGTTTCAGGCTCTGGCCTCCTCTCTGCTGGCAGCCAGTGTCCATGTTCCTACTGTCCCCCCTCCAACTACCAATTCGTAGTCCCAGTCTCCTCAACCCCAACCCATCCCATACACACATACAGACAAGCATGCACACAAAACATCAGACATGAGTAGCACAGTCAATCACAGACAGCACACTTCAGGCAATAAGCACTCACACAAACAACAGACAGTTGCACACACAACAACATCCACTGCCTCCACTGTCTCCCCCTCCTTTTTCTCCTCCCCCCTCACAGTCACATCTGCACTCATGCCTGCATGCACTGCATCAACAGCCACCACCACTATCACCATATCAAGCAGCACACACCTCACTTGCAGACACCTTCACAACATCCATCCATGTGTCCCCTTTGTCCTCTCCCACCCTGTCTGCCCCCCTCTTAAAATACACAAACGCATGCACTCAGACTTGCAACAGCCATCCACCTCACACATGCATACTGCCCATGCACTTGCACCTATATCCAGCAGACGTATACCTCCGACAAGCACACCCTCAAAAATCCATTTCATCCCTCCTCCAACATCCCGCCCCAACATCCCTAAGAAGCTTTTCCTTGCCCATCTTGACCTCTTCCCACCCTGTCCTGCCCTTAAGAGCAGGGTCCCAATCACCCAGCACAGCACCTCAGCCAAACAGTCTGCCACTGCTCCCATCAAATCTTCAGCTACTGACACAAAGGGGCTCAAGAGTGTGACGGCTGACACTCCTACTGTGAACACACCTCCGCCTCAGAAAGGGAGGACTAGGCTGGTGAAAACCAAGGGACAATTAGACGGGGACAGTAGAGTCACCTCCTAGTCGTGGAGGCATGAAAGGGAAGGATCCCAATCAACCACCCAAGAAAGGGAAGGATCCCACTCCACCACCCAAGAAAGTGAAGTGTCCCACTCCAACACCCAAAAGAAGGAAGGATCCCACTCCACCACCCAAGAAAAGGAAGGATCCTACTTCACCAGCAAAGAGAGGCAAGAGACCCCCTCCACCATCATTGGGCAAGGAGCCCTCACCTCCAGCAGAGGCAGCCAGGGTCACACCTCCACCACCAGTTGGCAAGGAGCCCTCACCTCCAGCAGAGGAAGCAAGGATCACACCTCCACCAGCAGTAGGAAAGGAGCCCTCACCACCAGCAGAGGCAGACAAGGTCACACCTTCACCAGCAGTGGGCAAGGAGCCCTCACCTCCAGCAGAGGGCATGTAGGCCACCCACCAGAGACAATTGGGCAAGGAGCTCCCCCCAGAACCAGTGGGCATGTTCCTCACTTCAGAGACTGTGGCCGTACACTCCCCACCAGGGACAATTGGGCAAGGAGCCCCCTCCAGAACGAGTGGGCATGTTCCCCACTTAAGCTGAGGTGCCCCTCTCCCCCTTCCTCTTTCCCCCATCCCCCTGAGACGCCTGCCCATTTCCAACATGATGCCCCTGCACAGTGGAGTCCTGACACTGTCATGATTCAAGTTGGGGCTTGGACTGTGCCCTGTGGCCCTTTTGTACTTTGGACTGGCCATTGGCCATTTCTGGACATTGAGGCCAGTTTTTTTTTTTTATCGCAAGGACAGTATGGTGGCTGTTGGCATCATTACAGTATCAGTTATAGCTCAATGTGGTCCTTGTTTGAATTAGATGTGGGTCCTGTGACATTGGTTTTCCTCTGCAGCTTGTTGTGTGTGGTGTGTGTGTGAGACTGGTGTGTGTTGTGCGTGTGTGTCACTCTCCTTTTCCTCCCTCCATCCCCTGTGTGCTAGGTGGCTGTACTCACCGTCGTTGTCTTCATTGGTGTTCCTGATGGACCACGGCATAGAGAAGCATCGGGAAGACTTGAAGTTCCAGTTCCATGGTGGCAGAGGTCTTCTCTGTCTCTGATGGTGAGTCTTTCGTTGTCTGTGCAGTGTTTCCACCAGGCTTTGGATGGCTACCGCCGTGGTCAGTGGTGTTAACGCGCTGGTGGTTGGTGTGGTACATTGGCTGTCTATGGGAGGTATCACAGCCATGGTCATAATTTGGTGGTAATGACCGCCAGCCTGTTGACGGTATTACCGCCACTTTAATAGTCACCGCCAATGTCATAACGACCACCTATGTCCTAAAATTAACCTACACTATGCTAACTAACCTATGTCAACCTATCTAAAACCCAATATAACAAAAAACTGCCAAAACTAGGGGAAGAGAAGGTGATGATAACATTTAAGGGCCCAAAGTCAGTGCCTCTTAACCTTCTTCTTGATGTACTGCAACATCTTGTACATTTTGTCAGTTTTGCCTTCAATTCATCCAACCTCAACTTTAGATCTGCCATGTTCCTCTGCATTTCCTGTTCAAATATAGGAGCCAAGATTGCAGGTCTTGGCTGGGGAAATGATGGTGTTGAAGTAGGTTATGTAGATGTTGAGGGAGTGGAATCTGCAGAGTCACCCCAGTCCTTCTACTCTGACTTGCTACTTGTGGTTACTGGTTGCAGCCTGTTTGGCCGGTCCTCTATGAGGAGATGCCTGCCAGGACTCTGATGCTTTCTCCGTCTGATACCTTCTGGCCATCCTGTGGTACCCTTTCTCGACAGCACAGATGTGCCTGTATCATTCAGCTCTTTTTTCAAAAACATGCTTCTGTGCTGGATTCATTGTGGCTGCCAAAACATGAAGAAATCTGCATTCGGCAGAGGAAAAACAAGCATGCGAAGGAAACCTCATCTTCATATTACACATGTTGTCCACCACAACTCACAAAACATCATCAAGGCCAAAGTTAATGCAATTCTGCATCACAATCATCTTCAACATATTGTTCATGTCCCAGGTATAAAGGCTAACCAATGTTGCACACTATCACTGCACAGACTTGAAACATCTCCTAAGTACCAGTTAAATATTCACCATGCAAATCCCATATACCATTAATGTGACCATGCTCTGTTGCACTCATCATGCTGGATAGCTCATGTATGTCCCTCTGCATACATCTTTTTTCTTTGATGTGTAAACATGTACCACACTCATCAGAATAAGGGCTGCAACTTCAATGTGGACTCAAATAACTATGGAGTTTCTCAAAAAGCTCCTTGAGTGTCCGATGCATCACTTTTGTACTAAAGAGAAGTGAAGCATCAGCTGCGCAAGTGGCTCATTGATAAACTTCTTAGTGACCTCTTCACATGGTCCTTAGTCGTAACATGACCAGAGTTACTATGAGCTACGTGTGGCACACAGTGCAGTAACATATGCTGTGCCAATATGTTGCCAACATCCATACTTTTTTTAATGCAGCACTTCTGCCACATATCTTGGCTGACATCACTGTGTTTGTGCACGTATATACCTTTTCCAGATATCACAAGGCCCTTGAATTACACCTTGCCTCCACTGCATCAATTTGTTGCACTCCACATTTTCCACATTAAATCAAACTGTCAATATCCAAGGGTGCATAATATTGTTCTAATTGCCACACATGCTATTTTAGCATGGAATTGCACACATCATACAACCTCACACTCAACCCTTGCCCTACAAATTAGACATACAAGGTAACACTTACTGGCAGCATCAGGTTCCGCAAACCTTGCAACCTCGCCAATGTTATAGTGTGCAGGTCCACCTTCAAGACATGACATGAAACATAGCTCTGTGAATGTTGAACAAAGAACACCATGGACAAATGTTACACATTCCACATGTTTAGCTGAATAACATAGATGAGTCAGGTTAGAGAATGACCAAGTGTCCCCTATAACATGTCAATTTGACAGACACAAGCCATGCAAACATGCACATATATGGGCTTGACACATCCGTAATATTTTGCAGAGGACAGTCCACATGCCCAGTGCATGCAGTTTCTTGGATATGGTGTATTGACATATGTAATGCTTGAAGTGTATACAATATGGTAGTGAGTGAAAAGTATTCTTAATGTGTGATCAGTAATGCATACTACAGTGGTGTGTTCAGGGCTGTGAGTGCTACACATTTTCAATCCATCATAGATAACTGTGCACAATCGTAGCAAATCTGTGTGCTCATATCAGTGTTTAACATGTTCCGCTATGTGAACACATGTGTACTGTACTTAAATGTTCAGATTTTTTGAGTTTAACAGGCATCATGCCATAAGGTGAATATTCTCATTTGTCCATGCGCAAAGGTATAGGCCACACCAAGTCTGGACCAACTAGATGGGACATGTGGAATACATTTTAGTGATATTTTGTTTTGCACATACACATGTTGACTGAACAATTACTCACCCTTTTGTTTTGCAAAACGTCCCTTTTAGCATACAATCTGTATGGCAGGGTTGCTCTCAGACAGTGATGGCAGGCCTATCATCAGTGCTCCAGTGGCAATTTGTACGCCCACACAGCCCCATTGTTTCAGGTGTGCATACAAGTTGACAGTGGTCCTCTCAGCACAGTTCACTGTGCACAGGCGGCAGGCCCTTGACTTTTTCGAGAGTGGATGTAGCCCCCTCTGTGGATATGAGGAAAGGGGCATCCTCAAGTTTAAAATCAGCACTGCAGTGCACAGTGAAATGCAGACACCCAACTGCACAATTGTAGTCCCATTCCCAACTATGTTTTGGTGACTGTTTTTACTTTGTTGATGTCAGCCTTGCCCTATTATGTATTAGAGACTTACAGGTGGTTTGTGTTTGAATTGTTGCATCATTTACTAAGGATTAACATGACTATGCCTATATTTGTGAGATATGTTCCTGTTAGAAATGGGGTTTCTGGTTGGCTAGGGTATGCACCTCAGCCAGGCAGAACCTACCCCCTCTAGTCAGGACAAGGGAGTTACACGTCCAAGATAACCCCTGCTCACCCCCTTGGTAGCTTGGCACGAGCAGTCAGGCCTATCCCAGAGGCAATGTGTAAAGCGTTTGCACAACACACACAACACACGTGACGCAAAATGTACACCACAAAGTTAACACAACACTGTGCTATGTAAAAATAATCTGTATTGCACAAAACATAATTAGACCAACATTACACGTAAGTAATACCCTGCTAGCTTAGCAGTTGTCAGATCGTTACACAAGTTACAAATACTCTGCAAGAATATGCAGCTGTCACATTAGAACACGTAAGTACTCAGGATTCTGCAACATAAGCAGTAGTCAGGAATTACAGTAAAGGTCCTATGTACTTGCAAGGAAAATACCCATAGAAGGAATATTAGAGAACATATTACAAATCATAAAAATACATATCAGCTAGACATGCCCATAAAAGGAACATTAGCACATATATGTAGGGTCATGAACAACATACATCCCTAATGCCTGTAGCAAGAACACTGGAAAAACATATGGCCAAGAGACTACCTGTTTCTGGAAATAAGGGCACTCCTAGTGCTGGGAGGAGGAGTATGGGGCCCGCGGCGCTCCTATGCGTGAAAACGGGGGCCACGCAGGTCTCTTGGGAGAGAGGGGCGGTCTACACCCTCTCTACAGTGAAAAGAACGGGCCCCTCTGGGGACCCGCGATCCGTGTAGGGCCCCCGGGGCCTCGACTGGTTCTCCACAAAGGGGGGTGAACCAAACAATTGCCAAAAGAGATGGTACGGGGCGATCGTGCCCCTTAGGCAGTGGCCGGGGGGGGGGGGAGGAATTCCCTTTCCGTACCCGGGCCCTGCAATGCCGAGGGCAGCGAGGTCTTGCGGCGCGGTGGCCTCCGATGAGGCCCCCTCCCACTCGCGACCTCGAAGTACAGCAGGGGAGGTCGCGCTGCTCTGGAGGAGTTCCAGCTCTTCTCCTCCGGCTGAGGTTGGCTCCCATGTGGAGCGGAGTCAACCAGTGCCCCGGGGGCACGGGTCTGGATCCGCACGCCCCGGGGGCACGACAGGAGCGGCTCGCTCCTTCCAGCGAGTCAAAGGTCAGAAAAATAAGGAGGCAAAAAGCAAAAAGTCTGTGGAATGACCCTGTAAAAGGGCCAGGTCCAACAGTTCCTCTGATGCATTGTTAGGTCATTGTTAAATAGTGGAACAGGGTCATATCTGCAGACCCAGGGCACAGATTGTGTCAGTTGCCACTTGTTTCTAGCACAAACTTTTGTGCTGGCCAAGCATAAAGTTGTAGTTGTTGGCAATGTGACTGGGATACTGTCCTACACATTGTGTGTGAATATGTGCCTGGTGTTACATGGCAACATTGTTGTTTAATACATTGAGTATTTGACAATGTGTGATCATTCACACACATTGAAGGCAGATTGTGTGATACACACTTCTAGGGCAACGTTGTTGGCATACTTTCTGCAGATTTCCCTTAGTACATCTTCCTGATCCTCTTTGTCCCTTCATTCATTCACATAATAGTGAGTCATACTTGTCAACTTTAATAATGGACATTGCTTCTTCTACAGGCTAAGCAATATTTGCCATAACATTGCTAGTATTTGCAAGATGAGATGACTGACCCCCACACATCACTGAATACCAGCCACAGCACATGTGTGTTAAATAAAGGAGTGGCTAAGCTGTTCTTCCCCATTTCTTTGTTTGACATGAACACTCACACACAGCTGCATTCCCCAACCTTTTTTGCATGCACTATCAGTGTATTTAGATTGTGTGAATACTCCTGACAGCTATGAGTAGAACATGCAAATTTCAACAAGTCTGTGTCATCCATCACACGTAGAGGTTGCCAAGGCTCTGTGACTTCTTTTGACATTGCTTGACATGCATGCACAATACAAACTGGATAGAGTCTGACAGACCTAGACATTCAGGTGTTTTGTCTTTTGCATTTAACTTTCTATTAGGCCCACATGTGAGTGCCACAGTGAGGTATGTTTTAAGTTTTCACCCATGATTGTGACATTCAGACATAGATTTGTTACATAGCAGACACAGACCTACTGATGTAGGTACTGTCTAGTCCTGTCCTACCTAGGCCAAACATCTTAACAGCAGTCCTCACATGTTTTTCCTGGGTTACTGCTGCTAAATGTGAACCAAGCACACATGCGTGATGAGTGTGTGGCAATGTGACTTATTTGGGCAACATGCTATGCCTACATTTCACCAACACATTTACGTAGTAGTGCATTGTGTGTGGTTGTGTCTTGTTCCAGAGTGTGTTCCTAATGTATTTGCATGCTTTGTGCTCTAGTCATGCTTTCCAAGATATGGGTGATTTGATAAGGTGTGCGAAGGTGAAAAGAAATACTCCATGACAAATCTTAGTTCAAGTGATCTGTTGTCAAAACTTTGCTCATTGATGGTTGGAATACAGTCTCTAAGTGTAAAAGTTGCTCATAATATTGTCCCTTCTGTGTGCTCCAGCAGCAGAGTTTTATTGTTCCAAATCCTCCTGTTCTATATCATTGCCTTCATGTTCCTCCTTGGGGACCTCTACCTGTTCATTCCAGGGGACATTGATGCATACACAGACGTTGTACACATTGCACAGACTAGTATTATTTTTCACACAAAGGATAGTGCATATAATAGACTTCCTCCAGTTAGAACTAGGCTCTGAACCTAAATTTCAGTAAGTCAAATGTCCTCTCCACCACATTCCTGGTCCTTTTGTGTGCTTCATTGTAAGCCTTCCCAGTATCTGTATATGGGTTTTCATATGGTGTCATGACCCATGCCTGGATGCCGTAACCTTAGTCCACTGCAATGGAATGGGAGAAACAGTGTCAGACATGCATTTGTGTTTATTGCCAAATGGCAAGGCACTGCTTTATTTCAATATAGTGGTGAATCTGACTTGCTTCTGGCATTGTGTATGCTCCTGTTTGCATGCATGGTTGTATTGGTGTGTGGTGGTGTACTTTCCAGTCATAGATTGTGCCTCAGGGGCATGGTGATTGTAGAATATCTTCTGGTATGACAGATCACCCATGTGATATATATGTGGTGTTGTATATATTTGTCCCTTAGTCCCATTACTTTAGACCTGCAGATGAGTCATGTTGGCTAAGTTTGTACCTATAGTGTGTGGTGTGTGCCATTAGAAAGGTGTTGCACCCTGTGTGTTGTATGTGAATCCCACTGCCTTGGACATGGAAGACCTCCCTTGCACAAAGAGTTGTTGTAGTAATTTCCTGGCTAGCATGCTTATGTGTATGTAGTGAATATGGACAGTGTGGTATAGTTGTTTGGAATGTATTGTCATGTATGTGACTATTTCACAGACACCGGTGGTGCAGGGTATGAGGGACGTTTCTGCACTGCCTTCCATCACCAATACAGGCCAAAAAGTGTGCCAGTTCTCCTAGATATTGTACTTTTCTGACATCTACCAGTGCACTGGCAGTAGATCAGCTGCCAAAGTCTACTCTAGACACTATTGTAGCATGGTAGAGAGATGACAGATTTATGAGTGTCATTGTTGCTGTGCTGTCAGGTGTCTATTTCTACACATGATCTATCAATGATGACAATGTCCTATGTCAATGTGTGCTGCAGTGTGCACCACACATGGGAAAAGTCTACACAATGAGATTCTTGATAGGTAAAAGTTGATGCCACCACTGAGGTGGCATTATTTGTTGCTGCTGCCTCAGGTTTCTATATTGTGGTAAATGTGGGGCAGTGCCAATATGCAAGTTGTTTGATGGAGGCATGGCCAATGCAAAACCCATTGCTCACCAATTCCACGCTAAATGATACGCGCAAACGATCTCTATTTTCCATACTACATGGTAATATATGTAGTGACTTGACTCCACCTCTTGAATGCAGAAAGGGCATTGCTCCACTAGAGCATCATTAAAAGTGACAGTCTGACGGTGCTAGGGACTTGTATATGTGACCATATGTGACAGTGATGCGCATTGAATGTGGTGGAGTGATGCATGTGGCATATATGTTGTTCTCTGAACATCTGTACTTCCCTGTTCATGTGTGTGTCGTATGGTGTATGTATTGTTTGTTCCACATGTTTAGCGTGTTATCTGTGTTATGTAGTTGTTGCTTACTTACCTACAAGTAGGCCATTGCCATATTGTCCATCCTAGATACATTTATTTATTATTGAGTGTCTTGCTGAAGATGTAGGCATCATGGACGCTGCCCGGATATTTAGCAAGGATGTTGGTGAATATCCTGTGATGGTCCACAGTGGACTGCACGTTCATTGAGTGGGTGTGATTCCTGTTCCTCTAAAGGTGTTCCCTAGCAGCGAGAGGGGACAAATTGGGAATATATGTAGTCCATTGCACCCAGCACATGTGGGAACCAAGCACTTTGATAGAACCCTTGTTTTGTCTCCTGCTGCAGTTGCTGGGTGTTAGGGAACAGGATGTGGTGGGGTGATGATGGCGTCTAGGACCAAAGGGAAGAATGCAGAAAAGGATGGCTGTGAGATACCAGCCACTCATGCTGCAGTGGTCTGAAATGATCCAGAGGCCAGCATATGGAGTACAGCCAGAGGCTTGGTCATGGGTAGTATGGTTCTATAACTTTTTACTCTTGCTGTGATGTTGGGAGCAATGTGGAGGAGCAGTCTTACAATGGACTCCCTTTTGATAAGGTAGAGTCTGATAGCCTCTTCTTCCCGTAGGCCAAGGATGGATGTGTGCTGGCAAAATATTCTCTACCGCCTTCTGAGCTGCCTTTTTGGCTGCAGTGGTGGTGGTTGAGGGTGATGCCTGGTGCTAGTGGCACTTGGGGCCTCATTATGACCCTGGCGGGCGGCGGAGGCCGCCCGCCAGGATCCCGCCCTCCATTATACCGCTCCGCGGTCAGAAGACCGCGGAGGGTATTATGAGTTTTTCCCTGGGCTGGCGGGCGGTCTCCAAAAGACCGCCCGCCAGCCCAGGGAAAAACTCCCTTCCCACGAGGATGCCGGCTCGTAATCGAGCCGGCGGAGTGGGAAGGTGCGACGGGTGCAGTGGCACCCGTCGCGTATTTCAGTGTCTGCAAGGCAGACACTGAAATACTTTGCGGGGCCCTCTTACGGGGGCCCCTGCCGTGCCCATGCCATTGGCATGGGCACGGCAGGGGCCCCCAGGGGCCCCGCGACCCCCCCTACCGCCATCCTGTTCATGGCGGCTTTCCCGCCATGAACAGGATGGCGGTAGAGGGGGTCAGAATCCCCTCGGCCGCGCAGCGAGCTGCGCCGCCTTGGAGGATTCTAAGGTCAGTGGAAAACCGGCGGGAGACCGCCGGTTTTCCCGTTCTAACCGCGGCCAAAGCGCCGCGGTCAGAATGACCAAGGGAGCACCGCCGGCCTGTCGACGGTGCTCCTGCCCCCGTTGGCCTTGGCGGTAGAGAACCGCCAGGGTCAGAATGAGGGCCTTGGTGTCATCACTGTCAATGTATCCGGCTGAGCTGTAGCAGTAACAGGTCCATGCTGTCCAGTTGTTTGCTAAAGCTCCTGCTGTGTGTTTTCCTTAAGTAGTTGTGGCTGGGCGGCATTTTAACACCTGGTCTGACCAGGCATAACAATTTTAACTCTATTTGGAGTTAGCACCATTTTCTGGGGGCGATCCTAGGTATGTGTCTTTTTTCTGTTGGCTTGCAAATATGGAACTAGCATGCTAGCATCATTTTTTTAGGAGTGAATTCCCACATTGTATATCATTGTCGTTAAATGATGCAAGGTGAAGCGGCACTCTAACTATAGAAAAGTGGTGCTAGACCACGCTAGCACCACTTTGTAAATATATGGCGCTGGCTTAGAGCTGCTTTTATGTAAACAAGTTGAACAAAGGCGGCACAAACGTTTCTTAAATTTGGGCCTAAATCATTTAGCCTCTCAGTACCTATTAATAAATGTGGTCTATTTTGTACAAACAGGAGACATGTTTTAAATTCACCTACATACTCCAATGTAGTACAATGCTAGTTGAATGATCGGTTGATATTTTCTTTTCAGATGCATTTTATGATGTTCAGACATTGTTATGATCAATATTTTTAATTGTGAAATTGTTGTTGTTTCAATTAATCATAACAATACATTTTTGACTTCGACTTTGAGTAAAGTATATATGCAGCACTTCCAAGCAGTAATAAAGTGAAAACTCAACACAAACAAAATCCCACACCAATTAGATAAATAGAGTCAAATGTAATAAGTTATTAGACACAAAAACTGAAAAAATTAAATCAGTAGAACAAGCCGGTGTTCTACTTGGTTCAAGCAAGTCAAAGGTGAGCCAACAAAGAGGGAGCGAGAAGGAGGCCAGTAATCTTAATTGACATGGCACTGCTCTGCTCTCTTTCCCTTTCACTTTTGTTACTGCACTACTTTACATGAAAACTTAGCAAATCTACCCCTGTGTGATATCTAGCTCCTATAAAAGGAAGTATGAAGGCTTATTGGGTCCAGTGGCACGTACAAACACATATAGGATATTTCCATTTCTATTGCAAAAACCTATCTAAAAGGTAGTAGATCACTGTAGAGCACCAAAGACAGGTATAAAGTCAATGAGTGTTGGAGAAGATAGTAGGGTTGTAGGCGGACAATGCATTGTTATGTAGTATTCTTGAGAGAGGTAAATCTTCAGATTTTCTCCTAAACTGGAGTGGTGATGGGGTGGTCCTGTTGGTTACTGTTAGAAATGGGGTCTTTGGTTGGCAGTCAGGATACCTCCTGTCCAAGTAAGGACCATCACTCTAGTCAGGGTAAGTCACACACAATCCAAATTATCCTGTGCCCACCTTCTGGTAGCTTGGCACTGAGCAGTCAAGCTTAACTTAGAAAGCACTGTGGAAAGTATTTGTGTAATAAATCTTGGGTCTGACTTCTGTCCCCAACCCAGGGAAAACTCTGTCCACAAGGACAGTAACCAAAAGATGCCACTGACAGCTATCAGTGTCAGGAGCCAGGCCCCAGACCATCCACTGCTAAGTGGAGACCCTGAGTGGGGCCTTTGGATGAGCTTCTCCTCCAGCTGGGGGTCTGGTAGGGATTTCCCAAGGTGCTCCTGAGGCATCTCAGCCCCAGGGGTCTTGCACACCTTTTCCATTCTACCTCCCACCAGTTCTTGTGTGGTGCCCTGACACTGGTCACTCAGCCCACGGTCTGTACCCTGAGGCTGAACAGAGGACAAGGGTGAGTCCTTCCTCACCTTGCCCCCACATCTGGGCTCACGTACCCTCCTCTGGGGAGTGGTACTGTCAGATAACTGAACTGTCAGGGCACCCTTATGGGTCAACCCTCTCTGCCCTCCTGACACTAGGGGTAACTCATTCCCCAGAATGCAGTCAATGGGCAGCTTGGGACTAACTATGACCTGCCTCTTTGTCACCTCCCCACCTCACTCCAGGGACACCAGGGTCATGGGGGCAGAATAAATCCTCCCCATGGGCTGGAGTCACCCTACACACCTAGCTGGTTTACTGCTCTGGTGAAACTAGTCTTTCCACGATCATGGTAAGACTAGCCCCTGTGACCATCAGAGCGGTGACTGGGACCCCATTCACTCCCACCTGATGGAAGTGACAACTCCCACCCTCAGGGATCACCAGCTTACCCTCTGAGTCTATCTCCCAACTGAAGGAGAGGAAGGCATGGTCTACGACCTGCCCCTGGGGACTACTTTAGCCTAAGGCCACAATGGCCACCACTGTAGAGGTCCCACCAGTGGGTGATTTCTTTGGACGGGCAGAGTCCCCTTTCCTGTGCCCTAACTAGGAGCACTCAAAGAAGCAGGATCGGGAATTGGGTTGCTTTGGGCCACCACCCACGAGAACCATCACCCTGTTTCTCAGATGGGGCATGGGAACCCTTTCCTCCTCCCTTATTCTGGGACTTGTCTGGGTCATCTTTAACCTCCCCCTCACTCTGTTGGGGGAAACCGGAACCACTCTTCTTGGGGTCACTCCCAAGTACCTTTTTGGACACTCTGGTGCTAACCCAGAGGTCTGCCTCCTCAGCATGCTTTCTAGGATGAGTCAGCTGTTTAGTGCTGCCCCGAACCTCTGACGGTACTTCTCAGGTGTCAGCCCAAACTTGGCAATCAAAGCAGTTCTCATGGGTGTGTATGTGTTTTGATCCCTTGGATCTAGTGTAAGAAGTGTGTCCCTCCCCACTACTAGTACATAGCACCACAAGGCCACCCCATTGCTCTTCAGGAACCCCTTGAGCCCTAAGTGCAACTTAATAAGCAACCAACCACTTATCAATGTCATCTCCCACCACATAATTTGGCACTACATTTTTGGGTATACAAACCTTCCTTTCCCCAGCAAATCCTACATGTATGCTGCCACCATCACTGCTGGACTCAGACTGTCTTGCCTTAATATCCAGCTCCTTGAGACTCAGTTCATGAGTCAGAAGAATCTTCTTCTCAGCTAAAGACCTTTCAGCCTCAGCTTGTTTGGCCTCTCTTTCTGCTTTCCTCTCCTCTGCCTCCATGTTTAACTTTGCCATCTGTAGTTGAGATTCTCTCTCCTCCCTCCTTTCCTCTGCGGTCAGGCCATGGATACAGACACTGCTCCCTGGTTTTGCAGGGGACACAATTACAGGGGTAACATTCCCCACTACAGGGAAGAAATACTCTGAGGGGCCATCCTCTGGACCCTCCTCCTGAACATTCTCATCAGAATGGGCTTCTGCCCAGGCCCTCAGCGCCTTTGGGTACTCTTCCTTTCTGGAGGCATCCCGGGTAGGTACTCCCTTCCCCTTGCAGAACCACTTCAGCTAGTTAACAGTATGGCCCTCATTACAACCCTGGTGGTCGGTGGTAAAGCGGCGGTCAAACCGGCAACAGGCCGGCGATAAAAAAAAATTTAATTATGACCATGGCGGAAACCACCAACATAGACGCCGGACAAACAAACAGCATGGCGGTCACCGCCAACAGACAGGCGAAAGACAATGTACCGCCCACACTATTATGACAGGCCAATCCGCCACCTTTTCCAGGGCGGATTCAACGTGAACAAAAACATGGCGGAAACACGACTTGGAAGGGAAAACACTCACCTCTACACACCCCATGAGGAACCAGGACGCCATGGAGCCTGAACTCCAAATACTCCCTGCGACAGTCTTCCTGCTCCACCACCAGGAGCACGACCGACGGCGGCGGTGACCATGGTGAGTACTGCACCTACAACACAGGGGAGGGGGGAGGGAAAAGAGAGTGACACACACACACACTCAACACGCAACACCCCCACCCTCACCCACAAGAACATACACACAAATACATGGTGCAACATTACATTTACACCCTCCAACCCCCCGTGGAAGAACGCAAGAACAAAATGAAATGATTGTAACCATTGTAATCAATAAAAATCCATTAGTCAAAAATGTATATACACTATAAACAAATATGTCCACCAAGAATTCAAGTCCAGGTACTGCACCTATATAGTCCGTGGACCACTGGGCCCAAAATGCATGGGTGAGGCCCACACTCGATACCCGATCGAAACGGAGAGAACACTGCAGGGGCATCAGATCGAAATAAAACAGGCACCTCAGGGGGAAGGGAAGGGGGGCACCTCAGCCAGATGAGTGCACAACGCCAGCTCCACGAGGGGGTTCCATGCCCATTGATGTATCCTGAGGAGTCCAAAGCCACAGTCTCTCAAGTATCTCCAGTGGGTGGGTTGCCCACTGCTTTATCCTGGGAAGTGCAAAGCCACAGTCTCTCAAGTCTCTCCAGTGGGTGGGTTGCCCACTGCTTTATCCTGGGGAGTGCAAAGCCACAGTCTCTCAAGTCTCTCCAGTGGGTGGTTTGCCCACTGCTGCATCCTGGGGAGTGCAAAGCCACAGTCTCTCAAGTAGATAACAGTCTCCACTGGTTCTGGAGGGGGCTTTGTGCCCAGGGTGCTTCATCCTGCCAAGGACTGAGGTAGTGGATGCCTTTCTCCACTGGTTCTGGAGGGGGCTTTGTGCCCAGAGTGCTTCATCCTTCCAAGGACTGAGGTAGTGGATGCCTTTCTCCACTGGTTCTGGAGGGGGCATTGTGCCCAGAGTGCTTCATCCTGCCAAGGACTCAGGTAGTGGATGTGACACTCCACTGACGGTGGGGCAACATGGAAGCTGCCCAGGCCCCTGGAACTGACCACCAGCCTCATACGAATGACCACTGGGGCTGGCAGCCATATTTGCGGTGGTGCCACTGGCTCAGGATGTTGCGGGGCCGCTGGCGGTGGGGTCAGTAGCGGCGGTGCTTGCGGCGGTCTTTGGGGCACCGGTGCTGGTGGCGGCCTCACTGACTCCGGTGCAGGTGGCTGGCTCACTGACTGCGGTGCTGTTGTCTGGCTCACTGACTGCCGTGCTGGTGGCGGTGTCAATAGGGGCGGTGCTGGTGGCGGGCTCACTGACTGCGGTGCTGGCGGTGGTGTCGTTAGCGGTGGTGCTGGTGGCGGTCTCACTGACCACAGTGCTGGCGGCCGTGCCATTAGCAGCGGTGCTGGTGGCGGGCTCACTGACTGCGGTGCTGCTGAAGGGCACAGTGTCTGCAGTGCTGGGCTCAATATCTGGGGTGCTGGCGGCGGTGTTCATGGCGGTGGTGCATGTGGCGGTGCAGGTGGCGGTCTTGTCCGCCGTGCAGGTTGGCGGCGACGTTGACTTGCCTTTAATTTTCAGGCCCTTCCCCACCTTGGATGGTGGCGCAGCTGTCTTGCCACTTCCAACACTTGTCTTGCCTGAGCCCTTGGTGGCAGGTGTTTTGGCCTTCTCCCTCCGGGATGTGGGCAACTTCTTCTGTTTTGGAGGTGGGGTAATGTCCTTAGTCGCGCTCCTTGGGACACTGGCAGCCCTGTTGCTTGGCGCACTCCAAAATCCAGCTATTGCTGGCACCACTGTGCCCGGTGATGTGGTGGCTGAGGTGCTGGGTTGGGACCTGGAAAGGCAGGCCCTAGGGAACAGAAGGGGTGGGGGAGGTGTAGGGAAGAGGTCAAAATTTGATAGGAAAAGCTTTTTAGACACACTGGGACGGGTAGATGGAGGGGGTTTGGGAGTGGAGGAAGAGGTAGTGGTTGTAGGAGGTGTTCGTTTGCTGACTTTGGGTGAAGGTGCATAGGCTGGAGGCTGGGTCGTGAGAAGGATGGCTGTTCGGTGGGTGTGTGACTGCGTTTGTGCACTTTGGGAGGAGGGCTCACAGACACACTGGGAGAGGACACAGGGGATGTGGGAATGGTAGTGGGGGTGGTGAGTGCATGTGAGCATTGTGTGGTGATGGGCATGCTGGTGATGGAGGTAGTGGCTAAAGGTGTAGTGCATGCAGGTGTAAGTGAAGACGTGACAGGGAGGGAGGAGGGAGACGTGGAGGAGGGGGACACAGTGGAGGCAGTGGATGTTGGTATGTGTGCATGGGTATGATGCTTGTGTGAGTGCTTGTGGGATGTGTGGTGCTTATGTTTGCCAGAGCCACCCTTGTGTGTTGAGGTGTGTACATGCTGGTGAGATGGTGTGCTTGGGATAGGCTGTGGTATTGGGGATTGGGTCTGGATGTAGGAAGTTGGAGGGGGGAGGCTGGACACAGGGACAATGGCTGCCATCAATGCAGAGGCCAGAGCCCGAAATGCTCACTGTTGGGCTTCCTGGCCAGAATGAATGCCCTCCAGGTGTGCACTTGTCTGTTGCAACTGCCTCTCTACACCCTGGATGGCATTCAGAATGGTAGACTTCCCAACAGTGAGGGATCTCCGGAGGTCAATAGCCTCCTCACTGAGGGCTGCAGGGCTGACTGGGGCAGGGCCTGAGGTGCCTGGGGCGAAGGAGATGCCCACCCTTCTGGGTGAGCGGCCACGGGACACACGGAGCTGGTAGAGGGGGTGGCGGCTGTACCTGTAGATGCAGTGGGCACAAAGGGGCCCGCCACTGCTAGGGAGCTCCCATCAGAGGAGAAGTCGGTGTCGCTGGTCTCTGCTCCTGTCCCTGCCGTGGAGCTCTGCTCGCCCTCCGTCCCACCGGTGACTTCAGACTACATTGTCTTGCCCCCCAGGGCCATGTGGGATGCAGCTCCCTCCTGCTCCGGTGGCACAGCTCCTCTGCCTAATGATGCTAATGCACACAAGAACAGGGAGACCACAAAAAGGGGGGGAAGAAAGAAGAAAGACATGTTCAGTGCATGCAATACTGCTACCATTGGCAGACACTACAGACACAGCAGCCCTCTGCACTACGCCATGCACTTAGAGTTCCCTAATTAATCACAGGGACATGGGGTACATGGCCTAAGCCCGATTACTGCACACATGGAAGTCACGGGAGCCTGACTAGGTGATGATGGCTCTTACCACTTGTGGGGTTGGGGTGGCACATAGCCTGCCTCACAAAGGGTCCTTGCCTACAAAGCTCGCCCTAGCCTATGGGAACCCACTGCCCAGCTCCCCCACCCAGACACCTCCAATGCCCGCAGAGTCAGATGGATGTGACGGTACTCACCCCCTTGTGGCTGCTGTGATGCCCTCAAGTGCCCATCCAACTCCGGATACGCTGCAGCCAGGATCCGGAACATCAGGGGGGTCATGGTGCGATGGGCACCCTTCCCACGTTGGGAGGCCATCCCCAGCTGGGCCTCTGCTGTCTTCTTTCTCCAGTGGCAAGTGTCCTCCCATCTTTTCCTGCAGTGGGTGCTCCGTCTGTGGTGGACCCCCAGGGTCCGGACGTCCTTGGCGATGGCACGCCAAATATCCTTCTTCTGGTGGGCGCTGACCTAGAGGAATAGTACAGGGGAAAAGGAAAAACTTTAACCGTCCGGACCGTCACAGTCATTGTCCCACGTTCCCACCCTTGCCCTGCCGCACATACACTCACTGTCCGATGATGCAGGCCTCATCCCTCCCGTATCTTCCATCCACACAACTCCAAACAGGCATTGCTCATACAGCATGCTCACAGTGTACTCACTTGTTTGTCTGGAGGACCGTACAGTAGCGTGTACTGGGGGAGAACCCCATCCACTAGTTTATACAACCCCTCCGATGTGAAGGCAGGGGCCCTTTCCCCAGACACATGAGCCATCGTCGCTTCCAGACTGAGGTCACAGCAGCACTTGCAGTGTAGGTCCTCTCCTGTCGAAGATCAGGTATCAAGTGAGTGAACAGACAGAAAATGGCAGTCACGTCCACGGCGGTGCGTACCGTCACCGCTGGCGTACATCGTCATTGGCTCCTGGGACCCATAGGGCCCAATGTTAACCAATGCAGGATTGCGCCGGGGTCTTCGACCGCCTACCGCGATGGTGTAGAACGCCAGCACAGTTACCTCATATCCCCTTGTTCCACATTACAGGTCAGGCAGCCGCCATTTCAGCGGGCCACATGGCATTACTTTTAAATGCGTCACACATATCTAGGCCTTGCATACACACAGAGACAGGCACATAGCGGATTGACAAATGTGTGCAAAAAAATAGTTTTTTTACTACCTCAGTGTTGGCTGACTCTGTGCTCATTGTTCTCCATAGGGCACGTCCGCTGGGGCAGTTGAGGAGATGGCAGCATTCTCCGGTCTACAGACTGCTGGTGGACCTGTCGACAATGGAAGAGGGACATGTAATTGTCACCTACAGACTTGATCGTGCCACAGTCCAGGAACTGTGTGCCCAGTTGGAGCCAGACGTGATGTCAGCTATCCGCCATCCCGCAGGAATCCCCCCTCTACTGCAGGTCCTGTCAGTACTCCATTTCCTGGCGAGTGGATCTTTTCAAACAACAGTGGCCATAGCATCAAGGATGTCCCAGCCTTTGTTCTCAAACGTGTTGTCCAGAGTGTTGTCTGCCCTGCTGAAACACATGCGCAGCTACATCATGTTCCCTCAGGTGGAGGATTTGCCTACAGTGAAAGGTGACTTCTATGCCCTGGGACAAATCCCCAACATCATAGGTGCCATTGATGGGAAAAATGTGGCCTTGTCCCCCCCCACAGGTGCGAACAGGTGTACAGAAACCGGAAGAGCTACCTTTCAATGAATGTGCAGATGGTGTGTTTGGCTGACCAGTACATCTCCCATGTGAATGGCAAGTTTCCTGGCTCAGTGCATGATGCTTACATTCTGAGGAATAGCAGCATCCCTTATGTAATGGGGCAAGTCCAGAGTGGGGCACCGTGTGTGGCTAATAGGTGAAGAGAAGGACCCTATACCCTGTGAATAGTTGTCTGGGTCTGGAGTTGTCCCTAAGGATTAGTGTGTGTCTAACAGATTTCCCTCAACATTTGCAGGTGACTCTGGTTACCCCAACTTGTCATGGCTACTGACCCCAGTGAGAAATCCCAGGACAAGGGCAGAGGAACACTACAATGAGGCACATGGGTGAACTAGGAGAGTGATAGAAAGGACCTTCGGCCTCCTGAAGGCCAGGTTCCGGTGCCTCCATATGACAGGTGGTTCCCTATACTACTCACCAAAGAAGGTGTTCCGGATCATCGTGGCCTGCTGTATGCTGCACAACTTGGCTTTGCGACGACAGGTGCCTTTTCTGCAGGAGGATGGTCCAGAAGGAGGTTTTGTGGCAGCTGTGGAGCCTGTGGACAGTGAAGAAGAGGATATAGACAACAGAAACAATGTGATCCAGCAATACTTCCAGTGAGACACAGGTAAGAAGACATCACTGCCTCCTACATCTGATAAAATTGTTAGACCTATCATATGTCTGTCACTTTCACCCAGTGCATGGACGCTGACTTTTCATTTTGGCTTTCCATTTCGGAGATGTGGGTCCCACTGTGTGACCTGTGCTATGTTACCTCATGGACTAGAGCTGTGTGACATAGGTATGTTGACAATACAATTGACATTGCTATTTTCCTCAGTTAAAGCACAGACTGACTCCAGATTGTTTTGTGATTCAAGGGTGTTTATTTCAGTGCTAAATAGTGGAGTGGGTTGTAAAATGGTCAGGGGTGA
The DNA here is from genome assembly GCF_031143425.1 of Pleurodeles waltl. Taxonomy (NCBI): domain Eukaryota; kingdom Metazoa; phylum Chordata; class Amphibia; order Caudata; family Salamandridae; genus Pleurodeles; species Pleurodeles waltl. The sequence continues at coordinate 583,449,068 of NC_090442.1, forward strand.
TGGTGGAGGAATGTCCATGGCAGAGTCCAGTTATTTGTCTCACAGGTGCATTGTCCAAAGGGGCATAGGAAGTGGAGCTAGGGCAGTTTAAGGATGGACAGGGTGACAAAGTGGGACAGAAGGATGACATTCAGGGTGGTCTTATTTCTTAGCGGGGGTCTTGGCATTGTTCTCTGTCTATGTCCTGGATCTCAGGGACCGTTTGCGGGGTGGTTCTCCATCTGCAGGGGGTGGGGTGCTGGTGTTGTGGTCCTGTGGCGGTGCCTCCTGTCCACTAGCGCTGGCAGAGGTGGTGGGCAGTTCATCGTCCAGGCTAGTGTCAGGGGCCCCTTCTTGTGCCATAGTGTCCCTCCTGGTGTTCACAAGGTCCTTCAGCACACCCACAATGGTTCCCAGGGTGGTGTTGATGGACTTGAGTTCCTCCCTGAACCCCAAATATTGTTCCTCCTGCAGCCCCTGGGCCTCCTGAAACTTGGCCAGTACCATTGCCATCGTCTCCTGGGAATGATGGTACGCTCCCATGAGGTTGGAGAGGGCCTCGTGGAGAGTGGATTCCCTGGGCCTGTCCTCCCCCTGTCGCACAGCAGACCTCCCAGTTCCCCTGTTTTCCTATGCCTCTGTCCCCTGAACCGTGTGCCCACTGCCACTGCCCCCAGGTCCCTGCTGATCTTGGGTTTGTGGGTTTACCTGGGTTCCCTGCAGTGGTGGACACACTGCTGCTTGACGTGTCCTGGGGACAGTGATATGGGACCACTGGGTGGGTGTTGTGCTGTTGTTTCCTGAGGGGGAGGCTCTGTGGTGGCTTGTGACTGTGTCAGGGAAACCGACTGTCCTGAGGTCCCAGATGGGCCGGGCTGGTCATTTAGATCCAGTTGGACAGAGCTGCTGTCATCACTGTGGGCCTCTTCTGTGGGGGGGGGTGGACATGTCTGGAACCTCCTGTCCGGTGACGTTGGGTAGGGGTCCTGCAGGGGTGTAAAGGCATGATTATTGCATCTGTGTGTGCCATTGTGTGCAATGGGTGGGTGACCCTGTACCCCAGTGCTTGCATTCTTGTCTAGGACCTTGTGTGATAATTGTTTCGGGGTCTTTGTGGGTATCTGTAGTGGACATGATTTGGTGATGGGTGTCCATGCTTTGTTGTTGCCTGGAGGGCTTGGTGTTGGGATGTGTGGTTTGTAATAGTGGCACATATGTGAGGTGTTGGAGTGATGGGTGTGAGGGTGAGGTTGGGGGGGGATGCATGCAGGTGGGGTGGGGTATGTAATAGTTAAAGCTTTGACTTACCAGAGTCCATTCCTCCTGCTACTTCTGCGAGGCCCTCAGGATGCAGTATAGCCAAGACTTGCTCCTCCCATGTTTTTAGTTGTGGGGCAGGAGGTGTGGGTCCACCGCCAGTCCTCTGTACTGCAATCTGGTGTCTTGAGACCACGGAACGCACCTTCCCCCGCAGGTCGTTCTACCTCTTCCTGATGTCATCCTGTGTTCTTGGATGCTGTCCCACTGCGTTGACCCTGTCCACGATTCTGCGCCATAGCTCCATCTTCCTAGCTATGGAGGTGTGCTGCACCTGTGATCCGAATAGCTGTGGCTCTACCCGGATGATTTCCTCCACCATGACCCTGAGCTCCTCCTCAGAAAACCTGGGGTGTCTTTGCGGTGCCATGGGGTGGTGTGGGTGATGTGTGAAGTGGTGTGTGTTGTGATGTGTGAGGGGATGTGTTTGTGTGTGTTGTGTTAGGTGCGTGGATGTTGTGTGAGTGATGGTGTTGAGTGCCTGTGGATGCTAGTTTGTTGATGGTGTCTCTCTCTGGCCTTCTGTCACAATTCTGGTCGTAAGGGTTTGTGGGTGATGTGGGTGTGTGTTATATATTGTATTGAGTGTGTGGGAGTGGTGTGTGTATGTGTATCAGGTGTGTGTATTTCGCATTGTCCAATGTGGTTGTATTTTGTAAATGTGTGTGTATTTTGAGCGCGGCGGTGTGTACCGCCAATGGAATACCGTGGTTGAAAGACTGCTGCGTGGATTCGTGGTTCGTGATAGTGTGGGCGTATTCCTGTTGGCGTGATGGTGTCACTTTTGTTATCGCCAGTTTATCACTGACATTTGGTGTGGCGGACTTGTGTGGGTGTCTGGATTTTGGCGGATTCCGGCCTGTGGGTCGTAATAGCTGTAGCGGAATTCCGCGGCCACGGCGGTGTGTTGGCGGTCTTCTGCACTGCGGTAAACGGCATTTACCGCCAGTGTTGTAATGAAGGCCTATATGTCTCTAGCTTGTCTAGGTCAAAATCTTCAGCTCCTGCTTGAGTCCCAGCCAGAGACATGTTGAATGAGGATGTAGTTAAAAATCAGGTAGAAAACGAAATTGCAGAAAAAGATAAAAAATCAAGTTGACCTTCAACTGTGGATAGGTAGGGAACACTTAGCTATTGTATGTCACTGCACAAATACAAGTTCTATCCTCACTGCTGATCACCAATGTTAGAAATTGAGTTTTTGGTTGGCAGTCAGGTTACCCCCTGTACAAGCAAGGACCCTCACTGTAATCAGGTTAAGTCACAAGCAATCCAAATCATCCTGTGCCCACCCTCTGGTAGCTTGCTACTGAGCAGTCAGACTTAACTTAGAAGGCAATGTGTAAAGTATTTGTTCAATATATCATACAATAACACAGTAGAACACAACAAAAATACACCACACAGTGATTAGGAAAAAATATAATATTTATCTGATAAGATGCAGGTCAAAACAATCAAGATTTAATAAGTATACGTTGAGATATCACTGTAATAATGATATAAGGTGTCTTTAGTCTTTTAAAAAGCAACAAGTGTCTCTTGCAAGCACAAAGTACCTGGTTTGCGTTCATATTCTCTGCAAGGGGCCGCAGAGGAGGAGATGCATAAAAAAAGGGGAGGTGTGCGTCGATTTTTTCCAGCCCACACAGACAATGCATCGTTGAGTTTACACGCAGGGCAGGCTTTGCCCAAATGACTCACCTGACTGCTTTGATGTAAGGGACTGCTGCCTTGCTGTTGCCCTGCTGTCTTGCTGCCCTCTGGCTCTGCTGAGAAGTGCTCTCCAAGGGCTTGGATTGAGCTTGCCTGCTGTTTCCTGAAGTCTCTGGGCCAAAAAGACTTAGGCCCTCATTTTAACACTGGCACATGGCGGAAAAAGGGCGGTAAGACTGCAAACAGGCCGGCGGTCATTACCGCCCCATTATGACATTGGCCGTTTGGCATATTCCAAACCGTCAATGTCCCGCACCTTCCGCCACGGCGGTAATGACCTCCAGGCTGGAGGCAACGGTCTCCAGCCAGGCGGCCATCACTAGACCTCCGGCGGTATCAGGGCCCCACATACCGCCATGGATTTCGTGGGATTTTGTACCGCCACGAAATCCATGGTGGTATGTACCATCAGTAGCAGGGAATTCGTTCCCTGGCACTGATTGGGGTCTCCCCCCTCCCCTTTCCCTGAGTCCTCCCCCAACACCCACGACCCCCCCCTACCACCCCCAAAGGTGGTAAGACCCTCTTCCCCCACACCCACAGAAATTCCCACACACACCCCACACACCCCCTACATGCACGATCACACCACTCACACTCATACACGCGCACATACATGCACACATACATACATATCACATTTCCCATACACACATTATACCCCCGCATGCATACACTCACTCACACAACCCCTCTACACACTCACTTGCACACCCCCTGCACGCACACACCACACAACACCCCCCACCCCCTCCCCTAACGGACGATCACCTTACCTGTTCCGGTGATCCTCCGGGAGGGAATAGGATCCATGGGGGCTGCTCCGCCGCCAGCACCCTGTCACCAGAACACCGCCACACCGAATACTGGGTCGTATTACGGTGGGTGGTGTTCTGATGACGTGGCGGTGACAGTGGAGAAGCCTCCACTTCACTGCCGACCGCCAGTATGGCTGCTGGCGGCTCTCCATCCGAAAAAGGGCAGAGGGCTGCCAGCAGTCATAATGTGGTTGGCGGATGACCGCCACCACTGGCGGTCTTCAGCCCGGCGGAACCTCCGCAGTCTTGTAAAAAGACCACCAAGGTTGAAATGAGGGCCTTAATCTCTGCAAAGAACATCTTGTGCAGCAAAAATCGATGCACAGCCTGCCGGAATCGACGTACAGCCTGCCCTACAGTGAGAAAATTGCCGAACCGGAACAACGCAGCCCGACTCCTGGAGTGAACATCAACGCAGCGCCAGCGTTGCGACTGGAACTTGGACACACACCCCACCGGATCGGCACATAGCCGAACCGGAATGGCACAGACCAACTTCCTGCAAGGGGAGTCAATGCAACGCCTGCCGGGTGATAGACATTTCTCTGCATCACCCCTGGGATCTACCCAGCTCCTGTGACTTCACCCTGCATGCATGCATGCATTGCACCACTTTTATAACCCCTTGTGCCCATTATGACTGTGCCAGGCATAATGTATGCAAGGGGATCGTTCCCCGTTAGGGGGACCAGCAACATTTATCAGTGGAATGTATGAGATTCCACTGTGCCATTTTTAGCAGCTATTTTTAAAGCCTACACAGAGCAGGGATTAAGAGGGAGCACACCAATATTCTTAATGGGCCCCTATTACCTTGCAGGATTAGCACTAATATTTTTGGCGCTAATCCTGCAATGTACGACAATAGCGTAAAAAATGTTGACGTTATTGTCCCTAACCTGCACCATGGTGCACAGAATGTTAATGTGGCACACACATGGTGGCATTACGGGGGCGCTGATGGGTTCATGAAAAGTGGTGCTACATATAATGCAGCTCCACATTTCTTAAATATGGGCCTAAGTCTCTTGTATCTAACCAAACCAACATGTCTAGCAAAAGTTGTAATATATTGGCAGTTTTCTTAGAGTTCTAACTGGTGACTATTTTATTTAAATCAAGTAGAGAAAAGATCTTTGCACCATTTAGTTGTATAATCATGTCTGCAATGTGTAACCCTGGATGCCGCTCTCATTCAATTGCTTTGTTCGCTTGGTGCATGTCAATGCATGTGCATGTCAATGCATAGGCGCACAACTCCTTCATGGTTCTTTTTAGGCACTACTAATATGAGAGAAACCCATGGCGTTGGACTAGTGGAACGTTCAATAATGTCATGTTTTAGCAATGATTCAAGTTCTTTTTTAACAGCTACTTGTAAATGAAAAGCTACTCTTCTATATCTCTGAGCAACAGGATGGTATCCTCATTATTATGCAGCTACACTTTCATAGCCTTTAGCTTTCCAAAACCATGAAACAGTGATGGGAATTCACTAGCTATTTTTTGATGAGCATTCATATTGCAATTTACTGAAATTAGTCCCATGTCAGCAGCCATGTTGAAACTGAGCAGATAGGCATTTGCTGCTGTACCTTAAAGTATATGGATCGTTGCTTGGACTTTTGTTTTCTTACACTTTACCGTCTAAAAAAAGAAATCTTTATTCTTTAAGGGTGTTGATGCAGGCCAAGTGTATACTTTAGCCTTTGAGGGCATGAGGCGGAGTAACGGAGACAGTTCATTGTATTATTCATCAGGCATTATATTTCTCAAAGCACCACTATCGATGATCAAAGTTATTACACATCCATTTATTACAAGTGTAATCTTTGGACAGTTTGGCAAGATACCAGAGCACACCAAAAGGTAGTCCAAACAATAAATGGCAAAGTCCATGAAGAGATTCTTCTTCTTTTTTCAACGAATAATCTTTATTTCTGATGAGCAGAGAAATATACAAAACAGCCAACACGTGTTTCGTCCAAAGGACTTTTTCAAGGCTGTGAATTGGAAATTAGAAGCCAAAAGTAAAGGTATGGAAACAGTACATATCATGCACATATAGGGCTATACAAGGCATTACATAAGTTTGAATAGGAAATATGCTGAAAATGGTGGAAAGAAATTTGAAATGACAAAAAGGTCATGGGAAAAATAGAGAGGAGAGATGATAAGACCAGCAGAGACCAAAAAGTGGATCAGAAGACCCTTCGTATAAAGGTGATCGTCTACATCATGTGAGTAAAATGCCCAAGAATAGAACACCACAATTCAGTGCAACGGTGTAGCAAACCAATAACTCACATATTATTATATGTGTGAGAAGTGAAAACAAAATTGCACAAAATTGAGGGAAGAGCAAACATACCAAAGTATAATGCAGAAAGATCCAGGTGTAGATTGACACGTTGAGATCCAACGAAGAAAGAGTATCTGTACGCCAATCACAATATAATGGTTTCACGAGAGTAGTCGTGGGACATTAAAGTAGGTTGATGTATGCTCAGCAATGGTAGGCCACAATAAGCCCACAAAAGAGTCTTGGGAAAAATAAAGAAAAACATAGGGGGTCATTACAACCCTGGCGGTCAAAGACCGCCAGGGCTGTTGTGGCGATTGCACCGCCAACAGGCTGGCGGTGCAATCCGGGAATTATGACCGTGACAGAAGTGCTGCGGTCACACCGCTGGGGCCGGCGGTTTCCCGCCACATTTGCCCCGGCGGTGATAATCCGCCTGGGCAGCGCTGCTTGCAGCGCTGCCCAGGGGATTACGAGTCCCCGACCGCCAACCTTTTCCTGGCGGTTTGAACCGCCAACCTTTTCCTGGCGGTTTGAACCGCCAGGAAAAGGCTCGCGGTACGGGGAGTCGTGGGCCCCCCCTGTCACAGTTTTTTACCACCTGTGATTGATCACACTTGGCTACCTAAACCACCACATGGTTCCTTTAAGTGTGGTCATTGCAATATTTGTGGTTACGTTAAAGACAAATTACCCTCTTTTCAATACAATACTAACTCTGTCCATAGGATCAAACACTTCATTAACTGCAATACTACCTTTGTTGTTTACTGTGTTATATGTATATGTGGACTAATATATGTGGGTAGCACAATCAGGCCACTAAAAGAACGAATACAAGAACATGTTAGGGCCATTCGGTACAACAATTATAATTATCACTTTGATATACATTACAATAACATCCATGGACAAAGGGAAATCCTAGGTATTTCTGTACATGGTATAGATACGATTGGTAACCTCCCACGGGTTTCTTTCCTTTTTAAGTATCATTCTATTCATTACTTTTGCCATTTATTGAATCTGACTGCATCCCTATTGCACTAGTATTTGAGATACCAGCATTGTAATTGACTTGCCTGTTATTATCATCTGGGGCACTATTCCCCTATTTTTGTTTGTTTTTTAAATAATAATAATTTATATTCATTGTCTCTATTTTTAGAATTGTTTCTTGTAACCCACTTCTGTTTCACAAACATATTCTGATTTCTTTTCTCTATCCTTTCTAATATGGCGCTCGTGCTTTCACTTTCATGGAGCATTCGACTTCCACTTTTGTCCTTTGTTGATTTCCCTTGTTGATCACTTTAAATGGTTTCGTCTTGATTAGTCACAAGATTTTTATGGACTAACTTTCGGCATTCACATACCGCCCATTTTCCATTGAGGTAAGCCTGGGTGCCTGTTAACCTCTATTCTTACTGGTTTTGTATGTTTTGAGCTCTCTGCGGTTCGACCGCTGTTTAACCTTATTTCCCAGCTCATTAATTTTTTATATGTTAACCTCTTTACATTTTTCCATCAATGCCCGTCCACGGTTCTCACACCTTCACTTCAGCGCTAATGATACAATCTGTCTGCCTCATAACTACTCCATGGCTCTTGATGTATTTATATTACTGAGTACTTGGCCACTAAACGTACCACTTGATTATTTCTCTCAGCTCCTTTTGTCTTAGCTGTCAGATGGTCAATGTTAATTACGGGATGCCGTAGCGGCATTGTTTTCCCATTCAAGCTCGTTATGGGTTCACATGAATTATTTGGACCGTTAATACATCTCCCTTTTTTATCTATAAATTACATGGTAAAATTTACATGCTCTCTTTGACTTCATACAAATGTTTTTTTACCTTTTGGACTAACCAAATTTTGCTGCCTCAGGTTTTTTACTGTTTTAGGTAGCATGGGCTTACCCTTTAGCTACGGGGGAAGAAACTATGTTTTTCTTTATTTTTCCCTAGACTCTTTTGTGGGCTTATCATGGCCTACCATTGCTGAGCATACATCAACCTACTTTAATGTCCCACGACTACTCTCGTGAAACCATTATATTGTGATTGGCGTACAGATACTCTTTCTTCGTTGGATCTCAACGTGTCAATCTACACCTTTACATTGGATCTTTCTGCATTATACTTTGGTATGTTTGCTCTTCCCTCAATTTTGTGCAATTTTGTTTTCACTTCTCACACATATAATAATATGTGAGTTATTGGTTTGCTACACCGTTGCACTGAATTGTGGTGTTCTATTCTTGGGCATTTTACTCACGTGATGTAGACGATTACCTTTACACGAAGGGTGTTCTGATCTACTTTTTGGTCTCTGGTGGTCTTATCTTCTCTCCTCTCTATTTTTCCCACCACCTTTTTGTCATTTCGTATTTCTTTCCACCATTTTCAGCATATTTTCTATACAAATTATGTAATGCCTTGTATAGCTCTATATGTACATGATATGTACTGTTTCCATACCTTTACTTTTGGCTTCTAATTTCCAATTCACAGCCATGAAAAAGTTCTTTGGACGAAACACGTGTTGGCTGTTTTGTGTATTTCTGTGCTCATCAGAAATAAAGATTATTCGTTGAAAAAAGAAGAAGAATCTCTTCGTGGACTTTGCCATTTATTGTTTTGACTACCTTTTGGTGTGCTCTGGTATCTTGCCAAACAATTTCACAAGCACAGTTCAGAACTTTTTTTGACCAGTGCAATTGACACCTTGATGGTTGGGTGTCATACCAGATCTAGCACCCTAATACTTTAATTTTGATTGACTAGTTTGCCGTTACAATCACGGATGTGCAGTTTTTACAGCATCAACCACCGTTTTTGTTTTAATCTTTGGACAGTGTTTGTCTGAATTCATTATTTTGACATGTCGACTTTTGTTTGACTTTTCTCCTCAAAGGCAACTAGTTTGACATGTGCACATTTTTCTGAGTGTAAGCATTAATATGGCACAATCACTTTCTTTTTTTTCACTTATTATTGAGGCTGACAAACTGTTTGATGATGTTTAAGATTATGATCAACTTTGTTTAGTATCTATTTCACTCAACTGATTTTGCCACTTGGCATTGTGGGCATGCATCGAATGTTGCTTCTGGAACATTCTGGCAGCCATTTTGTCTTCAAGCATGAAGCACTTGCTTTGTCCTTCACTCTGGTTCTCTTTACCATAGCCTTTGCATATCTGACTAATAGTGGGTCACTTTAATTCATGTGGAAATGCAAATCTACATCTGAAACACAACTTCTTTTTTCCTGTAGACATCACCTTGTGTCCTTCAGTCTTTTGAATTGAATTACCTTTCACACTCATGGCAGACTCGCGTTGGGCACCTCTGGCCTCCATGTCAGCAGTTTGTAACTCAGCATGTTCCTCAGCTCTGGCAGCCATCATCACTCACTCCAGACTAAGGCCCTCATTACAACCCTGTCGGTAAATGCCACCTACAACCGTGCTGACGCCCGCCAACATACCATGACCACGGTGGTATACCGCTACGGGTATTATGACCAACACAGAGAAATCCGCCACTAGACAGACACCCACACAAGTCCGCCACACCAAAGGTGAGTGATAAATTGGCGGTACCAAAACCCACACCATTACGCCAACAGGAATATGCCCACAGTATCAGGACCCATGAATCACTGCGGCGGTCTTTCAACCGCGGTAAACCATTGGCGGTACACACCGCCGCGCTCAAAATACGCACACACCTACAAAACAACACCACATTGGACAATTAAAAATACACACACCTGACACTCATACACACACCACACCCACACACCCAATCCAATATAAAACACACACCCACATTACCCACAACCCTTTCAATGAAAAAAGAAATGGTGTAGGCAATTATCCGGGTAGAGCCACAGCTATTCGGATCACAGGTGCAGCAGACGTCCATTGCAAGGAAGACAGAGACAGGGTCAACGCCGTGGGACAGCACCCCAGAACAAGGGATGACATCAGGAAGAGGTGGAATGACCTACGGGGGAAGGTGCGTTCCATGGTTGCAAGACACCAGGTAGCTGTACAGAGGACTGGTGGTGGACCCCCACCTTCTCTCCCACAACTAACAACATGGGAGGAGCAAGTCTTGGCGATCATGCATCCTGAGGGCCTCCCAGGAGTAGCAGGAGGATTGGACTCTGGTAAGTCAAATCATCACTACCTTATCCCCCACCCTACCTGCATGCCATCACAAACTCCCACCCCTACCCATACCCTCATCACCCCACCACCTCACACATACCCCACTATCACAACCCACCCATCCCAATACCAAGCCATGCATGCCACGACAATCCATGGACCCTCATCACAGACCTGCACGGAAACCCACCAACACAGCATGTTCAGTAGAGAGAATATCCTAGCCCACAAAATCACCGCGCACACAAGGCAAAGCTGACAGGGCAATCACAACCATACAGGGAAACTCACCCATGCACAAGATGGCACATGCAGATACAATAACACTGCATTTGCATCCCAACAGGACCCCTACTCAACATCTCCGAAGAGGAGTTGCCAACAACATCCAATCCCCCCGCCCGAAGAGGCCCACAGTGATGACAGCAGCTCTGCACGTCTGGATCATGATGGCCAACCTGGTCCACCAGAGGCCTCTGGACAGTCGGTTACCCTGCCACAGTCCCATACCACCACAGAGCCTCCCCCTCTGGAAACACCACCACAGCACCCACCCAGCGGGCCCATGCCACTGTCCCCAGGACACATCAATCAGCAGTGTGTCCACCACTAGAGGGACCCCAGGCAACCCCACAAACCCAGGATGATCAGGGACCTGGGGTTAGTGGCAGTGGGCACACGGTTCAGGGGACAGCGGCACAGGAAAACGGGGAAGCTGGGAGGACTTCTGTGCAAGGGGGTGAGGACAGGCCATGGGAACCCACTCTCCAGGAGGCACTCAAGCACACCACCATTCCCAGGAGACCATGAGCCATCTACTGGCCAAGTTGCAGGAGACCCAGCGGCTGCAGGAGGGACAATACCTAGACATCAGGGAGGACCTAAAACACATCTACACCATTCTGGTCACCATTGCAGGGGTGCTGGCTGACATGGCCAACACCATGAGGGAGGCAGTGGCATAACAATGGGCCCCTGACACTAGCCACACTGAAGAACAGCCCTCCACATCCACCGGCACTAGTGGACAGGAGGCCCTGCCACAGGACCAACAGGCCACCAGCACCCCACCCCCTGCAGAAGGAGAACCACCCCGCAAGCAGTCCCTGCGATCCAGGCATAAGCCAGAGAACATTGTCAAGACCCCCACCAGGAAATAAGACTCTCCTGATTGTCACCCTTCTGTCCCGCTCTGTCACCCTGTCCACCTTGAACTGCCATTACTCCCCTTACTACGCCCCATTGGAAATTGCACCTGTGACACCAAGAGACTGGACGCTAACTGGACATTCCTCCACCATCACCCCAGCCCATTGCACATCCCCCTCTACTTATGAGCACTTGAATAAACACCCTTGGACCAAATACAAATCTGGAGTCTGTCAAATGATTGAAATATGTATTAGCACAACATTCAGAAAACATTGCAAGTCTGTATGTACAGTCATTCTTACATTGGCATGACCTTTAGTGGGCAGCAGTAAACATACTAGGAGCCAGAGTGGGCCACAGAGATCTGAAAATAGAGATGCCAAAGGGTACAGTAAGTGGCCATAGACATAGGGAAATCATGCTACCATGTACATAGTCCAACAGAAAACTGAAAAGTGAAGTGAAGTTACAGTGTCTTACCTGTATGTCACTGGAAGTACTGCTGTATTATATTACTTCTGTTGTCCACATCTTCTTCCTCCTTTTCCTCACTGTCCACAGGATCCACTGCTGCCACAAGACCATCTCCAGGCTCACCATCCTGCAGAAAAGGCACCTGGCATCTCAAGGCCAGGTTGTGCAACATGCAACATGCAGCGATGATCTGGCACACCTTCTTGGGTGAGTAGCACAGGGATCCACCTGTCAGATGGAGGCACTGGAACCTGGCCGTCAAGAGGCTGAAGGTTCTCTTAATTATCCTCCTTGTACGCCCATGTGCCTCATTGTAACGTTCCTCGGCCCTTGCCCTGGCATTCCTCACTGGGGTCAGTAGCCATAAGAGGTTGGGGTAACCAGAGTCACCTGAAAAACATCGAGGGACAACTGTTAGACACACACTAAACCTTAGGGACAACCACATAGCCAGACACCAACATATACTGGGTGGTGACCTTGGGCTGACCTATTAGCCACACCCAGTGCCTCTGGAATTGGCCCATCACATATGGGATGCTGCTATTCCTCAAGATAAAGATGTCCTTCACAGAGCCAGGATACTTGGCATTCGCATGGGAGATGTACTAGTCCGCCAAACACACCATCTGCACGTTCATAGAGTGATAGCTCTTCCTATTTCTGAACACTTGTTCATTTCTCCGGGGGGGGGGGACAAATGCTACATGTTTAGTATCAATGGCACCAATGATGTTGGGGATATGTCCCAGGGCATAAAAGGCAGCCTTCACTGTGGCCAAATCCTCCACCTGGGGGAATACAATGTAGCTGTGCATGTGTTTCAGCAGAGCAGACAACACTCTGGTCAGCACGTTGGAGAACATTAGCTGAGACATCCCTGGTGCCATTGCCACTGTCGCTTGGAAGGAACCACTTGCCAGGAAATGGAGCACTGACAGGACCTGCACTAGAGTGGGGATACCTGTGGGCTGGCAGATAACTGACATCAGGTCTGGCTCCAATTGGGCACACAGTTCTTGGATTGTGGCCTGATCGAGTCTGTAGGTTAGGATAATGTGTCTATCCTCCATTGTCACAAGGTCCACCAGGGGTCTGTACACCGGAGGATGTCTCCATCTCATATTCATCCTCAGCGGTCGAAGCCTATAGAGGAAAACGGTGAGCAGAGGGTCATAATCACGCAGCTATTGCAATAATGATGCATTTCTTCCTTTACAGAACCAATATGTGAATCTGAGAGTCAGTTGCTGTGCCAATGTCTGCTGTGATGCAGTTAGGTGCCATGGCCTGTGCCCCCCTAAAATGGCAGCTGCCTCACCTGTGAGGAGGGACAAGTGGAAATGAGGTAATTCCGCTGGCACCGCGCAACTTCACATTGGTTATCATTGGGCCCTCTGGGTTCCAGGAGCCAATGGTGATGTACGCCAGCGGTGATGGTATGCACCGCCGGGGACGTGACTGCCATTTTCTATCTATTCATTCACTTGCTACCTGACCTTCAACAGGAGAGGACCTACACTGCAAGTGGTGCTGTGACCTATGTCTGGAAGCGACAAAGGCTCATGTGTCTGGGGAAAGGGCCCCTGCCTTCACTGCAGAGGAGTTGGAGGACTGGTGGATGGGGTCCTACCCCAGTACACGTTACTCTACGGTCCTCCGGGCAAACATGTGAGTACACTGTGAGCATGATGCATGCGTCATGAATATATTGAGTGCTGTGTGTGTAAGACACATGTAGGGGGGGCTGAGGCGTCCTGGGCAGAGTGCTGCATGTATGGTGGTCAATGTATGTGCGTAAGGGGAATGGGAGGGATATTGTGGGCCATGAGTGTGACGGTTCGGACGGTTAACTAATTCCTTTTTCTGGTGTCATTTTTCCTGCAGGTCAACGGCCATCAGAAAAAGGGTATTTGGTGTGCCATCGCCAACGAGGTGCTGACCCTGGGGGTCTTTGACAGGCAGAGCATCCACTGCTGCAAACGGTGGGAGGACCTGCGCCGCTGGGCAAAGAAGACGGCAGAGGCCCAGCTGGGGCTGGCCTCCCAACGAGGAAGGGGTGCCTGTCCCACCCTGAACCCCCTGACGTTCCGCATCCTGGCGGTGGCCTATCCGCAGTTGGATGGGCGCTTGAAGGCATCACAGCAGCCACAAGGGGGTGAGTACACATTCTGAATCCTGACTTTGCACGTGTTAAGGGTTACCTGGGTGGGGGATGTGGGCTGTGGGTGCCCCTAGGCCAGGGCGAAGGTGGAAGGGTAAGTCCCTTTTTGGGCAGGCTCTGAAGCTCTCCTACCCCAATAGTGTTAGTGGGCATCTACTAGTGGGCAGGGTCCTGTGGGTTTCAGGTGTGCATCTAATGGCGTTAGGCAATGTACCCCATGGGCTGGTTACTATCTTTGTAATTGGTAGTTCATGGCCTAGTGCATAGGGCTGCTCCCTGTGTGTTGTGTACATCAACAGTAGTGTTGTTGCTGGCACTGACCAAGCGTATCCTCTGTCTCCCCCCTCTTTTTTCTTTTATCACCCTGTCCTTGTGTGCATTAGCATCATCTGGTGGAGGAGCAGAGGCTCCGGCGACGGAGGGAGCTGCATCCCACATGGGCCTGGAGGCCGAATCCACCGACGGTGAGGGCACCAGTGGGATAGAGGGCAAGGGGAGAACAACTACGGGGACAGGAGGGGAGACCACAGACACCGACTCCTCCTCCGATGGAAGCTCCTTGTTGGTGGCAGACACCTCCGTGCCCACCCCAACAACAGGTACAGCCACCACCCCCCCTACCAGCACCGCCCTCCCAGCAGCCCCTCAGCGTGTTTCCTTTGCCACTCACCCAGGAGGGTTGGCATCTCTTTCGCCCCAGGCACCTCAGGCCCTGCCCCATTCAGCCCTGCTGTCCTCAGTGAGGAGGCTATTGACCTCCTGAGATCCTTCACTGTTGGGCAGTCAACCATTCTGAATGCCATCCAAGGTGTCGAGAGGCATTTGCAACAAGCAAATGCACACCTGGAGAGCATTCACTCTGGCGTGGTGGCCCAACAGAGAGCATGTCAGGCTCTGGCCTCCTCCCTGATGGCAGCCATTGTCCCTGTCTCTAGCCTCTCCCCTTCAACTTCCTCTACCCGGTTCTAATCCCCTCACCCCCAGCCTATCCGAAGCACACATTCAGGCCAGCATTCACCCAAATCAAAACACAGAAGTGGCTCAGGCAAACACAAGCACCACGCGTCATTCGACAGGCACTCACACAAGCACCATCCCCATGCAGACACACCAACATCCACTGCCTCCACTGTGTCCCCCTCCTCCTCGTCATCCACCTCCCTCCCAGTAGCATCTCCATTCACACCTGCATGCACTACATCCTCATCCACTACCTCCATCACCAGCACGTCCATCACTACACACCCCTAACTGGCAGTCACCACCCCCACATCCATACACACGTCCCCTGTGTCCTCTCTCACTGTGTCTGTGACCCCTCCTCCCTAAATACACAAACGCAAAGCACCCACCCACCCAACAGCCATCCACCTCACAACAGCATCCAGCCCATTCACCTGCACCCAAAGTCAGCAGACAGACACCTCCTACAACCACTCCCTCTTCCTCCACTACCAAACCTTCTCCCTCTTCCCGTCCCAGTGTCACTAAGAAGCTTTTCCTGGCAAACATTGACTTCTTCCCTACCCCTCCTCCCCCCTTGTCCTTCCCCTCGGGCCAGGGTGCCCAAAACCCTGTCCAGCACCTCAGCCGCAATGTATACGTCTGCTGTGGTTCCTGCACCTGTCAGAGGATCAAAGAGTGCACCCATCATCCCAGCCAGTGTGCCACCAACCCCTGCCAAGGCAAAAACCATTCCGCCACCTGGCAAGGTGAAGAAGGGGACAGCGTCAGGCAACAGGAAGGAGCCATACCCACCCAGCAAGGCCACCTCAGAGATTCCAGCTGCCAGAGCCAAAGTCACACCACCATCTGCCAAGGTGAGGAGGGGCACAAGACACCAGGAAAGGCACTTCAGCCGTCCGAGGCTGCAGGTGAAGACCTGGTGGCTACCAGCACAACCGCCAGTACCGCCACCTGCACTGCGGCCAGTCCTGCCAGCATCCCTGCTGCAAGCACTGCCACAAGCACCGCCACCTGCACCGCCGCAAGCACCACTACTGTCAGCAGCAGCAGCCCCAGTGGGCTGCCGCCCGAGGCTGCAGGAGAAGGGCTGGAGCCTCCCTCCACCAATGGCAGCACCGGAACCTGCACCGCTGCCAGCACCACCACCTGTACCGCCGCAAGCACCGCCGCAAGCACCGCCACAAGCACCGCCACCTGCACCGCTGGCAGTAGCACCACTCCCAGCAGCAGCAGCCCCGAGGCTGCAGGAGAAGGGCTGGAGCCTCCCTCCACCACTGGCAGCACCCCCACCAGCACCGGTACTACCACCACTGTGCAGCTGTAGCCGCCACCCGATGAACTCAGGCCCTGCCTCCATGGACTATCATGCATCCTGGTCACTGCAAGTCTCGTGGCTCAGACACCCAGGTGAGGGACTGTGAACTACCACACCTCAAGTGTTGCATCACTGGGTACAAATCCCCCTCCAGAACCAGTGGAGATATGAATCCACTCTCCCTATCCTTGGCAGGATGCAGCAGACTGGGCTTCAAGCCCCCTCCAGAACCAGTGGAAGAAGGCATCCACTCATCCTATCCTTGGCAGGATGAAGCACACTGGGCACAAAGCCCCCTCCAGAACCAGTGGAAGAAGGCATCCACTTGAGAGACTGTAGCCTTACACTCCCCAGGACCAAGCAGTGGGCAGACCACAAACTTGAGAGACTGTGGCTTTGCACTCCCCAGGACCAAGCAGTGGGCAAACCACCCACTAGAGAGACTGTGGCCTTGCACTCCCCAGGAGCAAGCAGTGGGCAAACCACCCACTTGAAAGACTTGAGAGACTGTGGCCTTGCACTCCCCAGGACATCGCTGTGGGCATGGAGTCCCCTCCAGGAACAGTGGCATTGTCCCATCTTCCGGCTGGCTGAGGTGCCCCCCCCTTTCCCCGTCCCCCTGAGGTGCCTGTGTGTTTTCAACCTGATGCCCCTGCAGTGTTCTCTCTGTATTGAGGCAGGAGTCAAGTGTGGGCTTGGCCTATGAGTTTTGAGTGGACAATGTACCGCTTTATGTACATTTTCTGTATATTTGTAAATACTGTTTTTCAAATTGTAACTTATATCTGAATATTTCTAATATGACAATAATTTGACTCAATTACTTTTGTCCTTGCATTCTTCCAGAAGGTTACGGGGTGTAAATGTAATGCTGATGCATGTGTTTGTGAGTATGGTGTTGTGGGTGAGGGTTGGGGTGGGGGTGTTGCGTGTTGAGTGTGTGTGTCACTCCCTTTTTCCTCCCCTGTGTGCTAGATGCAGTACTCACCATGGTCATCGCCGCCGCCTTTCATACTCCTGGTAGATGAGAAGATAGACCAGCATGGGAAGGACCTGCAGCTCGGGCTCCATGGCGTCCTGGTTCTTCGTTGAGTGTCGAGAGGTGAGTAGTTTCCCTTCCAAGTACTGTTTGCACCGTGCTTTTGATGGCGTTGGTACTGCCCCGGAAAAGCTGGCAGATGGGCGGATTGTAATGGGGTGGGCGGTACATTGTCTTCTGCCTGTCTGTTGGCAGTTACCGGCGTGGTGTTTGTTGCTACCGCTGTGGCGGTCGGAGTGTTAAAGGGGCTGTCTGTGTTGATGGTTTCCGCTGTGGTCGTGATTCCATTTTTTTTACCGCCGGCCTGTTGGTGATATTACCACCGCTTTAACACCGACCACCAAGGTTGTAATGAGGGCCTAAGAGTTTCTCTCAGCATTTGTCATCTGAATGAATCAGACAAGTATCCATCAATCACTCTAAGCCTCATGACTTGTTTCACCTGCTCATTGATATTCTTGACTGGAATTATATTGTTTATAATTGAAGTTTAGTACTTGATTGAACTTGAGATTCAAAGCATTCTTAATCTGATGGTATGTGACTTCATCAGTTCTTGCCATTTTTTTGTGACCTCTTTCATACAATCACTAGCAAAAGTTTTGAGATATTTGATAATCTTGCTGTTATCAGTCTCTTCAAGTGCATCAATGAAATCTTCAAATGCGTCTATCCATGCAGTCCATCTATCACCAATGTTTTACTTTTTGGCACTGTCAAATAGTGGAGGTGGTTTGAAGAAGGCAGCAGCATTGTAAACCAGTGTGAAATTCACTGATGTTGAGAGTAGCACTTCCCTGGCATCTCTGCCTGGAAATCAGACCCCATTCAATTAAGGACCAGCCCTAACCTTGTGATGGACGGGCATTAGGGTCGTCCTTGATGGGCTCTATCAGCAGAGCGGGCTTCTGCTGAGTTTCTGGCCACAATGAATATGGGCCACTTCTTTAGCACAACCCCTGTGCTTCTTCTTGAACCCAGCATCAGCCTTGTTGCAGCAACTCTCCTTAGTGGGCTCAGTAAGTCCTTTACTTTATTCTTTGTATACTTCAGTTTGTCTTGTTTTACACCTGGTTGAACCGCCTTTAGCAATAATGTATTGTATATTGTAAAACTTTACTTTGCGTGGTTGTGCTGTACCTTTTGTTGGATCCTGGTTGTAGTCTCTTGACCAACCATGCACAGACTTTACCATGAAGCTCTCTTTCTGTTCACACGCTGCACATCAGCTGGAGTTGCACTTTGACTCCACATACGCAAGCTGTCTACTTGGCAACTTTGAGAAGGCACACGTGGCACACACAAGCAGTTTGCTTGGACACAGCAAACTCTCCAGGAGATCACTTTCTTCTTCAAGTTACTTATCCCCTATCTTAATGTTATTTGTACCATCTTCACCAGCCTGGTACCTGCTGAATGACTAGGCCACACACAGCTGTAAATCACATCTTTATTCCTCTGTATGTACTTTTGAACTCCAACATTCTAAACTCACATACATTCTGTTCTAGCAATTATGTCACACACTGATACAGAGTCCTTGGGGAGCCATAAAGGTTCCACCCGAATCATGCAAGACACTGCAGAGGAGAAAGTTAGGTCCTTTAAGTGTTTTTTTACCTTACACGTAGTGATACTGTGAAGTGTGTTCTTTGAGAGTAATTGATGCCTTTACATAAATAATGTACATTAGTTAAACAGTGAACTAGCCTACAGATTAAGGGGAAGATTTAAGAGCCCTTTGCGCTACATTAGCGCCACCTTAGTGTCATTTGTTTTAAAGCTAAGGTGGTGCTAAGGTGTCCTTTTCCCCACGCCATATGTACAAAGTGGCACAATGCCTCCATTGCGCCACTTTGTAACCCTTTGCGCCACATTATTCCTGCGCCAGGCATAATGGATGCAAGGGGGTGTTCCCCCCTTAAGGGGTGTGTACAAATGGTGCAAACACATCTAAAAGATTTCTTTGCGCCATTTTTTTCTGCATTTTCAACGGCTTCACAGAGCAAGCGTTAAAAGTAGGCACACCATTATTTATAATGAGCCTCAA
This sequence comes from Pleurodeles waltl, assembly GCF_031143425.1. Classification (NCBI taxonomy): domain Eukaryota; kingdom Metazoa; phylum Chordata; class Amphibia; order Caudata; family Salamandridae; genus Pleurodeles; species Pleurodeles waltl. Next base: position 583,468,542 of record NC_090442.1, read on the forward strand.
TGTGCTTTGCAGGATTAACATCAACATTTCTGACGCTAATCCTGCAAAGCACCAAACTAGCATCAAAAATGTTGACGCTAGTTTCCCTAACTACCGGCATAGTGCAGTATCTTAAATACGGCGCACACATGGTGTCTTAAGGGGGTTCTAAGGGGTGCAAGAAAAGTGGCACTGCATTGAATGCAGGGCCACTTTTCCTAAATCAGGCCCTAAAACTACCTTTAAAACACTTAGGGCCATATGTACGAAAGCTTTTTCACATAGACACAGAATGGGTAAAATCCTTTCGTACATCTGGCCCTTAAAAGGCAGATGTATGCCTAATATATTTTTTTTATCAATGAAACAACTCATTTAAAAGGAAATGAAAGAGCAGCATCTATGTTATTTGATTTCTTTCTTTTGAGGGTTAGGATTCCCGGAATAAAAGTTTCTTTATATAACCTTAAAATACAATGTCTTCGATAAGTACAGGCAAGCACATGAATAGCAAATGACCCATTACTACTGGTGGTACCGTGATGGATAGGAAATTAATGCACAAAGATGGGACACTGAAAGCATTACCCCTTCCATATACTCCTCGCATAGAGAGTTCTTTCTTGAAAATGAATTATTACAGAAACACTTACAGCAGAGGAAATTGCTAACACAATCATTACCCTCCCCAGTACAAACTAATTCGATTACGTTCAGGAAACAAAGCCAACTGAATTAAACGACAGAAATATTAGTTTAAGGAGTCAAAAGAAATCAGCCATGTCACATTTTGCAAGAAACGCTGACATTTGTCAGAACATTCAGACACAGAAATGCATCGCAGGGCAGGGTGTAAAAGTACCCTTAACATTAAACGTAATTATAATCCATGAACTTAGTAGACCCTGATCTTGCCGCAAGCGAGCGACCTTTGGCTTCCACTACAATTTCTCATGTCCATCAAAATCCTGATGACATGGTATTTGTGGTTGTAACTGGATTAATGCGGTTGTAACACTAAGTGAATATTATTGAGCCACTCCACTGGTGGAACAATGGGCAAGCTCAACAGAGGCAGCTTACCAGAAAAACCACTGCTCATTGTGATATAGAAACCCATAGAAAATGAAAATCGGACATTGACAATTTGGATGCAAAAGGACGTCAGACAAACATGTAGTGGAAGGAAAAAACTGAGATCTGTGAGTTAGCTTAATCTGAAGATTACATTGGACTCACGACAGATTTCCGTAAGTAGAAGACACAAAATTGATGATCTATTTATGGGCGAGCGCAAAGCGCTTGTCCATAAAGTAATCTCTCTTTGGGCTTCAAACCACGCCCAAGTCAAGTCAGTCTCTTTCATTGGTTCCTGGGCTTGCTCTCTAAAATCTGCTTGCTTTCATTTGTGAAAGGCATGCATACATCATGCCTTTTCTGGTGTTTAGCCCGCCTACTCAGAATCAGTAAACTACTAGAAACATACGAGGCTCGGTGTTTTGAGCCTGGTTTCTAGACTACTTTATCTGTTAATTTTCCCCGCAGTGCGATCGCGCTGGGGTTTACATATCGCGATCGCGCTCCGTTTTTTCGTTTTCAATTTCAGCACGATCACGTTGTGTTTTTTTTTCTTTTAATTTGTGTGGCAAGAAAAGTTAGGTTAGGAGTTTACAACGCAAATAGCTCCAACTCGAGCAAATGCAAGCCCCGTTGCATTGAAAATGCTTGTTTAAGTTTGAACCCACTTTCTCCTCGACCTCCCTAGCACATCGTAGCGAATCTCCAAGGTGTATGGATTAGAAAAGACCTTGAGAGGACTACAGTTGTCGGGGTTAGAGAGAAAACTGCCTTGCAAGCTAGACTGTAATGAACACACCACTGAAAGTGAAATCATGCCAGTGGAATTTTGTTGAACCGCATGCATGAATCCTTAAAAAACTAAGGGACTCATTCTTTGTGCTGAACAACATTTTATCTTTTTCTAGATTTATTGTTCCTTTGTTACCTTCTCACCTGGGAGTGATTATTGCTAAATCGCAAGCTTAGTTTAAAAGTGAGAAGTTCACAAGCTGGTAATCACATGAAGCACGGATCCATTGTAAGTTGCAGATATAGGGCCAGATTTAAGAAACGTGGCACTGCACCCAGTGCAGTGCCACTTTTCTTGGCCCCCTTAGTGCCCCATGTGTGCACCATGGCTGTAGAGAACTAGCGCCCACATTTTTTACGCTAGTTCGGTGCTTTATAAGATTAGCATAAAAAACGGTGCTAATCCTGCAAAGTCCGTTGACGCCCATTGTAAACAATGGTGAGCCTCCTTTTAATGCCTGCTCTGAGCAGGCTTTAAAAATGCCCAAAAAATGATGCAAAGAAATCTCTCAGATTTCTTTGCGCCATTTTTTGCCCCCCCTAATGGGGGACCGCCCCTTTACATACATTATGCCTGGCGCAGGCATAATGTAGCGCAAAGGGTTACAAAGTGTCGCAATCCATGCTTTGCGCCACTTTATAAATTTGGAGCAGCGATTTCAGCCTCGGTCCACATTAGCGTAAAAAAAAGTGACACTAATGTGGTGCAAGGAGGAGCCAGGGGCTCTTAAATCTGTCCCATAGTGCTTTAGGCTCACAGGTAGCTTTAGAAGCGGCTTGTTGCACTGCACTCTGGTACATGCAATACTTGTGAGTTACCCATGTGCAATTCTTCTGTCAAGCTTAACAGTAATACTGTACTGACCCCTAGGGCATACGATAGTAACATTTAGCAATGCATCTGAGACATCCTGCTGTGTTTCCCTGAAAATAGTGGGGTTACACTCAGTATACGTCTTAAGTTCCAAAAAAAAACTGCAATCTTTTTGGAGAACTACTATTATGTTCTTCAATAAGTTAGAAATCAAAAATAATTAGCATTATTGAGGCAACACTCTAAACATATTTAATTACACATCACTAAACGATTACTTTAAAACTGTGGTTATGTTAATTATTAAACATAGCTGACTTCAGCTATTATATTTCTTTAGTTATATATGCTGAGTCGTGTATGGTATTGCACCGCATTCCGTACTTCAATAGGACTGAAGCCAGAGACCTGCCAGTCAATATTTTTCTACCTACCGACCCAACAGCTTTGGCTTGCCCCAAACATCAATATGTTTTCAATACATTGCAGTATCCGAAGCGAGGAGGGGCTCCATGTTTAGGTCCTGTACTCGTTACACCGCATTGTTAAACAGTGCCTACGTTCTAATGTGGTTTTAGGAAGCACAAGAAAGGTGCCGCCTGTTGCATCCTCTTTGGTTCTGTCGTAGTACTACAAAAGGTAATTTTTATTGAACCACGTATCTAGCTACTGAGTAATGCAGAGAGTTGAAACATACCTCCTCTGGCTTGTGAAGATGAAAAATATAAAACTGTTTGGAAACTGAGCACATTTAATTTGGAAAACTGCATTTCTAGCTACCTCCCATTATTACAGGCCGGAAAAATAAGGCTGAGAAACATGCTTTCTCATTCGTTCTAATGCAAAAACATAGAACTGAATTACGGACAGCAAAGCTGGTGCTGTTTTCACTATTACTAAAACATATTGAAAGCAATGTAACGCAAATCACATTATTTCTGTTATGCCTTCAGCGTCATTTACCAGACACTCTCTGTCACAATGGCCCTGGAGCTACATTTCCTTCTTTATCACGCCAAGGTCTCCTTTCTCTGTCTATCAGAACGTGCATCTCTGCCGGCCCATGGACGGCTGGGGCCCTTGGGCAGGTTCGGGGTTGTCCAGTCAATCCGCCGGATCAGAAGTTATGCTATTCATTCTTTCTGGAGTGCTTCTACAGCCCTTTTATCAGAAAAGTTGTAATTAGTGGCTAATTATTTCTGTTAGGCTGTTACCCATCTCAAAGAACGACACTAACTTGTCATAGTGAATCCCAAAGTCACTAAATTCACATGCTTTCACCCTCCTGGTAGTTATGGCACAGGCGAGACAGGATTAAGTTAAGGAAATGTGTAAAGTAGCATGAAAAGAGTGAAAGGTAAAAAAAAAAAAAAATACCCCAGTTCGGCTAGCCTGAAGCTGTATTCGAGGAAAGTGCTTTAAATTCGGACATCTTTGCCTCAAGGTTCTCTTGGATGTAAGATGGAACAACGCATGCACTTACAACGCATGCCTTTACAATGCGGTAAGTACAATGCATGGTCATTACCATGCATGCACTTACCACAAAATGTTTTTACAATGCATATGCTTTTACCACGAATGTCTTTACCACGAACATTTCGTAGTAAAAGCATAGTTGGTAACGGCATATGCATGGTAAAAACTAGAGGTAAGAACAACATCCATTATATGTATATATATTTGTGTAACACACACTTTCTGGCTTTCTGTTTGCTGGCTTTATTTGCGTTAGCCTCTCCACGTTCAGTTTTTCCCAGTTGGTTAAACTTGTTTTCTGTATCCTTCACAGACATCCTTTCCCGTTAACAGGTCTTTAAATCTAGTCCATATCTTGTCACATTTGCTGTGCATTCAAAGACCGAGATCCAGTGTCAGGGGCTGTCTTCCAAGGGTGCTTGTCTACTTTTCTTTCTCTGACTTCAAAGTAAGAGGATTTATGTGACAATCTTGCTGGATACTGGGGGGTGGGAAAGAGTTTTTTTCCTAGCACACCATAACGTTTAACTGAACTGTGAAAGTATTTTGTATTTGATATATTCTTAACGCACAAATGAATCACATTTTTTGTTATTTCTGAAATGTGTTGGAAACAAATATTTTAATATGATCAAAACAAATCAATAAACTAGGTGATTCAATTTCCTTACATTTCATCTGTGCACTGTATAGTTTTATTAGTAAAGCTGTATGTCTGCAAGCGTAATGGTCTTTTCAGTTGAAAATGTGTTGTCTGTAATGGCATTGTGCAACCACATCATGAACACTCCACTCTGCCACTCCACTCCAATGCACTTTACTCTGCAACACTCCTCTTTACACCACTCCACGCCAGCACACTCAATACCATGACTGAGCCACTGTGCTCTTAGTGCACTCTTCGCCACTGTACACCCCTTCTGTCTAGGCCACACTAATCTGTTTTGCACAACTACACTACACACCACTGTACTTTACACCACTCTGCAACACTGCACTCTATGCCTCTGCACTTTTCACTGTAACACTCACCTCTGTGCCCCTGCACTCTACGCCATTTTACTGCACGCCAGTCTAATCTACTGTGCACCACTGTACTTGCCACTACACTCTACTCCATTACACTCTATGCAACTGCACTCTACCCTGAATCACTCAGCTCTACGCTACTTTACTGTGTGCCACTCTACTCAACCCCATTCTGTGCCACTGCACTGTGCTCCACGCTACTCTTAACCACCGCACTCTACGCCAGTGCACTCTACACAACACTGTCGCTGTGCTCTGTTTCACTGCACTTTACTCTGCAACACTGCACTCTACACCACTGAACTCTATGCCACTCTACTCTGCACTACTGCACTCTGACTCTTTACTCTTCATTACTCTGTGCCACTGCATTCTGTGCCACTCAACATTACTGTACCCTGTATGCCACTACACTAAGCTACTTGACTACTCTGTGCCAGTGCCCTCTGCTTCACTCAACTCTTCACCACTCTGCCCGCTGTACTCTGCACCACTGCATTGTACTATGTGCCACTCTACGCTGCATTCTATGTGCCACTCTACTCAATGCCACTGCTGTCAGTGCTACTGCACTCCATGCCACTCCATTGTATGCCACTCTACGCAGCTCCACACCGTTACACTCCGTTACCTGATACTTTTCGGCCATTCCAATCTACAACATTACTACACTGTATTTTCCTCTATGAGGCGCTACTCCACTCTTTGCCATTCCATTCTGCGACACTCTACTCCGGTCTTCGCCATTACACTCTTCTCCACTCTCCTCTATGCCACTAACTTTCAGCAGTGCTGAACAGCAGCCACACAGGTGAATAACATGGCTAAAACACAGTGGGAAAGCCAATAGCTCTTACATAGACGAGGTCTATTGGCTTTGCCAATGCTTGTTTCTGTTTGATTTCTGAAGACAGCTCATTCATTTTTTGCAGCGTATTTGACTTTTTACTTCTATGGTTTCATATTTTAGGTTAAAAAAAAGTTTCCATGCTCATAAATTTAGATTTAAATGAATTGAAAAAACCTAGGAATCACCATGGATTCCAAGTTAACTATGAATGCCCAAGTGGACAAATTAGCACAAACAAGCTTCATCACCTTGAAGACTTTACGACGCATCTTCCCCCACCTCGGATTTCCACACAAGGTGCAAGCTACTATCTCGCTTGTACTATCCAAACTGGATTATGCCAATGGCCTCTACCATGGATCATCTATATCTATTATGAAAAAAATACAACTTATCCAGAATTCCGCAGCCAGGCTACTATTACATGTAAAGCGGCAAGCCCACATCTCCCCTGCCTTGAGAGCACTACACTTGTTACCTGTTGCCAGAAGATGCACTTTCAAGCTGCTTTGTATCACCCACAAAGCTATACATGGAACAGGACCTCTTTTTATCAGAAACAAAATAACCAAATGCATCCAACAAAGAAACCTCCGCTCAAGATTGGCACCCCGCCTTAGAACACCACCATATAAGAAAAAGACTATAGGTGGTACATCCTTCCCCGTTCAAGCAGCCAAACTATGGAATTCATTACCCCTAACTATAAGAGCCACAGATAACTTTCTTGTCTTCAGAAAACAACTCAAGAGTTGGCTCTTTCCTCCATAACCACAATATTCAAACAACTATGGACTGCATATGCCTATGTTGATAAATATTTTTTTCTGATTATGTGTATATTTCTAGTTATGTGTAGTTCTTTAGAAAATATGTATTGCTACTATGTCATAACAATAAAATACACACACACTCTTTAAACCTGTTTGACTAAGTATATTTACCCATGGTTCGATTTATGTGTTGTATGTGCATATGTGTGTGTATTCATGTGTGTTTGCATGTGTGTGTGTATGTATATATATATATATGTATGTATGTGTATATGTTGTTTCTGTGCTTGGCATGTTCGTGGGTCATTGCATGGCTCCTGGGTGGGTTGTTATACTAAATATTTATGAATTCCTGCTCTCATCATATCACACTTATCTACGCATCATCATATGTCATGTCTCTATCAAACTATTCTCCATTCCCACTCTGACTCATCCCAAATCTTTTCTACTACTTTAATCTTTTAAATAACTCTGCCTAAGCTCTTCCCTCAGCTTCCACATCTAACTCATCAAACCTCACTCTACTACCGTGACCTCCCACACAACCCTACTAAATTCTCCCTCATTTATCTCACCCTGCTACTATGCTCTCCCTAACCCTTCCACATACTCTTCCCTCCTCCATCCCCCTTTACTCATCCCAAGCCTTTTGGTTGAGTAAATGAAGGATATACTCCCAATTAACACTTCTGTGTTTCTTTCCTCCTCCACCCCTCCATTACTCCAGTCAATTTAAATAACAAACTCTCATATCCGTGGCTCAAATTAACTCATAATAATACTAAAACTGTACTCATTATTTCCCGATACTAATCCATCACTAATTCTTGTTGGGTTCCAGAGTAGCGTGCTACTCACCGAAAAGTGCTTTGACGCCTCATCAGGGGTAGTAATCGCTATATAAATACTATTACAATACAATACAATACAATATATGTAATACATATAAATGTCTCCATATTAGTGTGTGTGTATATATATATTTATATATATATACACACACACAAACACACCTTTCCACCCAAAAACCCTACCTACACTAAACCCTAAAAATTACCTTACTACCCCAAAACCCATGCCCATTCTAAAACCTAAAAAGCCCTTACCACCCCAAAACCCATACCAACCCTAAAACCTAAAAATGCCCTTTCTACCCCAAAACCCATGCCCAACATAAAACCTAAAAATACCCATACCACCCCAAAACCCATATCAACCCTAAAACCTAAAAATGCCCTTACCACCCCAAAACCCATGCCCACCCTAAAACCAAAAATGCCCTTACCACCCCAAAACCCATACCCATCCCTAAAACTTAAAAATGCAATTACCACCAATAACTGTTACCCACCCTAAACGCTATATATATATAATCACTTAACCTACTTGATACTTACCTGCACTCACCTTTAACACCTTTACGACGCATGCACCTTTACCATTCGTGCCTTTACAATGAAATTCAATGTAAAGGCATGTGTGGTAATGGCATTTTGTTGCATTCACCGCGATGTAAGTGATGTTTCCCGTTCTCTTGACTGTTCCAGAGGTCTTGTAAGGCCACAAAATTTCTTTTTTGAATTGCATTTTTATTGGGGGAACATCACAGTATACAAATTCATAGTATGAGACGATAAAACTTAAGATATCACCTCAATAATATAATAATAAGGATAATTAGAAAGTGTATCAAAAAGTGCAAATAAAGTTCGATCAAAACAAATAATCGACACAATTCACTCCTGTGATGGGTTGGGGCCAGATAAAGCCCCTGATATCCATTCTACGACTGGGCCCCATATACGCCCTAATCGCTTTCTAGGATGGCAATTTGTAAAGCTCAGGCATTTACAAATGCATGCTACCATGACTGTTTGTGTGATGCCTTGCTTAACAAACAGTCTCGGTCCTGCCAAGGCTAATTTAGCCAACCAGATAGCATAACAATAAATTACAATACCACCTGATGGAATCAGAAGTGCATACCAAAGTATCATCGTTTTCTAGTCCCAGACAACATCATTCTGCAATATTCCGTTCAGTTTCTGGAAGATGGAATCCCAGTGCCCACGTACCCTTATAAACGCGACAAAGATATGTACCCTTTTGCCCCCTCGTCCCCACAACTAAAACATTTTCCTTCTTGCCTTATCCTCATTTATCACAGATGATATGGCGTATAGTAAAGATCATTCAAGAATTTAAAACGGTATACTTTAATACGAGAGGTGCTCAGTATAATCTATACACAAGTACTGCCATTCTTGATTTCGTCTACGTTACTTCTGCCCCCAAAAAACTATTGTGCAGCAAGACTGGCAAACTCCGATTGTATCCTAAGAGAGTGCATTGATTATAGAGAGTGATGTCAAATAATATCCTAATATAAAACGAGATTTGGTGGTGTAGTTGTAATGGCTTAAACCTTGTCTTCTTACCATATAATGGCCCAGATTTATACTTTTTGACGCAAAACTAAGCAAACGCAGTTTTGCATCAAAACCATTTGCGCCCGGTAGCGCCATTCCTGAGCTAGCCGGCGCAAAGGAATGGTAAACATAAAAATAATGACGTTAACCATTGTGCCCTGTCGTAAAGAAATATTACCTTGATGCTGCAAAAGGGGCGCAAAACATTTTGCGACACGTAAACATGTTGCAAAATGGTTACTGCCATTTTTAGCCTGTGTTAGCACCAAATTTAAATGCACAAGCAGGAAAAAGTGCAAGTGCAACTGAAATTGGAAGAAGCAGGCCAGGAGAGCCCCCGGCGAGACCCCAATCACACAAGCACCAGCCAGGAGGATCCACAGAAGTCCCTGGAGAAGAAGAAGAAAAAGCGTCGCTTCAGTGAGGAAGAGCACAACATCCTTGTTCGAGAGGTGATGGAGCACCAATACCAGCTTGTAGTAACCTCCAAATTGCCAATTGGTAAGAGAGAGGCTATATGACAGCAAATAGTGGACAAAATCAAAAGTGAAGTAGAGGTGAAGATAACTGTCTCTGAGTGAAAGAAGCACTGGCATGATTGCAAGTGTAGAACTAAGGAGAAATTGGCCAAGAACAGGCTTTGCAGACTGGAGGTGGAAGTCCTGCACCACAGGAGCACCTGGATGAGCCGGAGGAGATGGTTGCAGTGGTCATCCCGGAAGAGCTAGTCACAGGAATCCAAAGCCGACGCAGACTATCAACCACAAACAAAAATGCAGGGTAAGTCACATGGGGGAATTAACGAGAATCTAACAAATGCCAGAAGGGGGATGTAGCTAGGACACACCCAATTCATGCTAAAGGAGTGCATGGGGACACGTGCGCCCTGAATCCA